>NC_066617.1:293892586-294196128 GCF_025201925.1 Gopherus flavomarginatus
GGAGGCTCCATGCAATCAGTAGAAAAACATCATTAGCGTGTGTAAAAACTATAGATGATTTTTCTAACATAGCATGAGGTAACTCTCTATTTTGGATGTCATTATAATGGGCAAAGATGAATTCAACCCTGGACTGGAAGTTGGTGGTTGCCCAGGGATTACTGATTACGTGACTTGATTACTTTCAATAAGAGTAAACAGAGGACCCTCCTAACCAGTAATATATTTTACTGAATGCTTCGAAAAGGACTAATTTTCCAGAGCTGAGGGAAACACTGAACAAAATTAATTGGGAGTATGAGTCAATGTGTTGGTGCAACAGTGCCCCCTCTGGCCATGAAGAGAATGACACCAGAACTCACAGCTTGGCAGGCTGTTAGTCTATTTCTGGTGCCCCAGGCATTTGAAGACCCTCTCCACTCTTAAGTCCATCAGGGGACTGATAGGGGAAATTAGGCCTGCCCACTCCACTGGTTTCCAGCTCAGGGCCTTCAAGCTACTTAAGCCGGATCAAGGTTCATCATCTCTGGCTGTGCCCTGAGTGTTTTCCTACCTCCCCCAGGTCTCTGCAGGCTCTTCCCCCTGCTGGTTTGGCTATCTCCATCTAGGGCAGTGGTGGGCAACCTGTGGCCTGTCAGGGCGATCTGCTGGCAGGCCTCAAAACAGTTTGTTTACACTGACCATACGCAGGCACAGATGCCTGCAGCTCCCAGTGGCCACAGACCACAATCAATACATAACAAATGGGGGAAAAGGGAAATAAATCACACTGAATATAAAGTAGAAGTTACAAAGTGTAAAAAATTGATAAGAGAAGCTAAAGCAATCAAGGAAAAAGCTGTGGCAGGCCGGGCTAAGAGCAATGAGGAGTTTTTTAAGTATATCAGGAACAAAATAAATCCTAATAATGGTATAGACCTATTAATAGAGGGAAGTAGTAAAACTGTTGATAGTGAAGAAGAAAAGGTAGCAGTGTTCAGTAAATATTTCTCTTCTGCATTTGGAAAGAAGCAGTACTTTCTGGACAATGAGTAACTAAAAAGGATATTAAACAACGTCTACTGAGTGTTACAACCTGGCCCTGTACCCCACTGTATGGTCACTGGTCTGTTGTCAATGGGTCTAGTGACTGGTCTCATTTACTTCCAAACCAACGGGGTCTGGATAATCTTCTCACTGTATATAGCTCTGCGTCCCTAATGATCACTCCCAGGCTTAGACTTCTTATCTGAGGGCTAGTCTACACTAGCAATGCTAAAACACTGCCATGGCCGCGCTTTAACAAGCAAGACATGGGCAGTAATTCTTCTGCTTTGTTCCATGCTGATTAGGCCTCAACTGGAGTATTGTGTCCAGTTCTGAGTGCCACATTTCAGGGAAGATGTGGACAAATTGAAGAAAATCCAGAGAAGATCAACAAAAATGATTAAAGGTCTAGGAAACATGACCTATAAGGAAAGATTGAGAAAAAAGTGGGTTTGTTTAGTCTGGAGAAGAAAAGACTGAGAAGGGACAGTTTTCAAGTACATAAAAGGTTATTACAAGGAGGAAGGAAAACTATTGTTCTCTTTAACATCTAAGGATAGGACAGCAAGCAATGGGCTTAAATTGCACCACAGGTGGTTTAGGTTGGACTTTAGGAAAAACTTCCTAACTGTCAGTAGTTAAGCAAGGTAATAAATTGCGCAGAGAGGTTGTGGAATCTCCATCATTGGAGATATTTAAGCGCAGGTTAGACAAACACTGTCTGGGATGGTTTATATCAGTGGTTCCCACACTTGTTCCACCGCTTGTGCAGGGAAAGCCCCTGGGGGGCTGGGCCGGTTTGTTTACCTGCCATGTCCACAGGTTCGGCCGATCGCGGCTCCCAGTGGCCGCAGTTCGCTGCTCCAGGCCAACGGGGCTGCTGGAAGCTGACTGCCGCCAGTGGCTTTCACTGCACAAGCAACGGAACAAGTTTGGGGCCCACTGGTCTAGATAATACTTAGTCTTGCCATGAGTGTGGGGAAATGGACTAGATGACTTCTCAAGGCCCCTTCCAGTCCTATGATTCTATGATTAAGGTAACTGCATAGATGTAATATACTTAAAATTTTGTAAAGTGTTTGACTTCATACCAGATAACATTCTAATTTTATAAAATGGTGCTACTTTTGTCCCTTTTGATCCAAGCAGTTAGGTAATATCTGTGGTCTTGCAAGTTATTTCAGTTAGGAGGAAAAATTGATCATGGAGTCAAGTATTTCTTTGATGCAATTCTGTTTATTTACAAAGAATATGAACAAAGTTCTGTTTTTCCAAACTATAGGATGTTGTTTCCTTGTACACAATTCCCAGTCAGCACTCTGCCCAAACAGCTCTTTCTCCTTGTTTTTCTCTCAGAGCCTTACTATTGTAAGCGGGGGAATGGTCCCGCTATTGTGGGGAACTTTCCTGGCTTCTGCACTACCCCGGTGAAGTGGGCTGGGGAAAGGATCTGAGTCCTCGCTCCCACTTCCTTTACCCAGAGGCCTCCCTGCCCTTGAGGACTCCCCTTCCACTCTGCTGTCTGGCAGAGTCTTCGTAACCCCAACAAGGCTGGGCCCAGGATTCCTGGGGGGCTCAACCCCCAACCCTGCTGTGGTCACCTAGGACAGGGGTAGGGTGTCCCCACTCCAGGTTACTCTCTTTGCACTGCGCACCTCCCTGACCCACTGATCACATCATACAATTTAAAGCAAATACAAGTTATTTAATTAACAATTAATTTTAAAAAAGAATAAGGAAAAATGGAAAAGGTTAAAGGAAAATACATCACCCTGCTCTGTGGCAGAGAATATCACAAACAGTCTCTCTGGAATGTCAGGGCACTTCACAGTCTGTTCCTTGTAGGTCCCAGGCCTCCTTCTCACGCCCTGGCTGTGCTGCAGGGACGCTGCGGGTTGGACACTTGCTCTGGCAGTGGCCACACACACTCAGGCTGTGGGTGGCAGGGACCCTTCTCCCCAGTGTCACCCCCCCTCCGTCAGGGTTATGATCCCCCTCCAAGTCTGGCCTGCAAAGCCTCTTGGCTGAGGCATCTTCCTGTGCTGGGCCCACTGCCCAGGGTCCCCCTCGTTCTCCAGAGCTGCTCACCGCACCCAGCTCCGGACTGCTCCAGCCCCAGTCCCACACTGCCTCAGCACAGCTGCTGCTGCTGCTCTGCCTTCAGCTCCCTGGGCTGCTTCTCTGGCCTCTCTGGCTTCAGTTGCTACAGCTTTGCTCCCAGGGCAGGTCTGCTCTGCAGGCTGCTTCTGTGACTCTCTCTCAGCTCTCACCTGCTCCCTGAGCTGCTTGTCTGGCCCCTCTGGCTCGTGTTGCTGCAGCTCCCTCCCAGGGCAGGTCTGCCCTCTCTGGGCTATGCACTGGCTTTTTGGGCTGCAGCTCTGCTCCTAACAGCTTAGCTTGGGCCCCTACTCTCGCCTTAGCTTGGCCCCACTCTGTCTGACCCAGGCAATTTCAGCTCACACGGAGGACGGGACCCACCCTGGCCTTCTGTCTCTTTGATTAGCCTGCCCGCCCTATCAATCAGGCTGACCTGGAGCATTGGCCTCTCGCCATTGTTCCTGGGGACTGTCAGTCTCAGAGTCCTGATTTGCCATCGAGCCCACATTTAATGGATTAAGAAATGACCAACTATCTCAGTTGTCAGTCAAGAGTCCTGAATTGAAGGAGGGAGGTGACTTTACCTATGTATATGGTGGAGGGTTTGTCTACGCTACAACTGCACAGTTACATCACTGCTGCTGCGGCACTGTGGTGTAGACGCTTCCTACATTGATAAAAGGGGATTTTCCATCAATGTTGGTAATCTATCTCTCTGAGAGGTGGTAGCTAGGTCAATGGAAGAATTCTTTAATCAATGTAGCTGCATTTACAGCAGGAGTTAGGTTGACCTAACTACATCACACTCTGTGTGAAATTTTTCACAGTCTGAAAATGTAGCTAGGTCAATGTAATTTTTAGCTGTAGACCAGACACTGATATGATATCCATATGGTAAAAAAGAAAGTTGAAAAATTAGAGAGGGTGCTGAAAAGAGCCACAATGATGATTTAAGGACTTGAGAAAATGTTTTAAAATGAAGACCTACGGTGCTCAATCTGCTTTGTGTATCAAAAAAAAAAAAAAGACTGAGAAGTGACTTGGTCACAGTGTATAAGTACCTTCATGGAGAGAAAATGCCAGGTACTGAATTGCTCTTTAATCCATTGGAGAAAGACACAGCAAGAACCAATAGCTGGCCTGGCTTCAGATTCCAGTGTTTTAGCAGTGAGGGTGATTAACCTTTGGAACAAACTATCGAGGGAAGTGATGAATTCTCCATTTTGTGATGTCTTCAAATCAAAATTGGATGCCTTTCTGGCTTTTGCTAAACACAGGTTGTGCTTTAGCAAGACAAGTTACTGAGCTCAATACAGGGGTAACTGTGTGAACTTTAAAGGCCTGTATTATAGAGATGGTCTGACTAGATGATCTAATGGTCCCTCCTGGCCTTATGAATTTATGAAAAGTTGAGTCATTCAGGATGAAACTCTCAATTTATGAGAATAAAAATCCATTTGGCATGGAAAAAATTCTTGGGACTAGCCTGGTGACTCCAAGGTTAGTGCTGTGCAGGAGAGGTGAAGTCAGATGTCAGTTCTGGTTTCAACTTGAATTTAACTTCTACTTCTGGTCTGCATGCCCCCCTGGCTGTGAGTTCTACAGAGGAAACCTGGCTAGGATGTTGTGTCTAGCATCACTTTATCCAGGTACTTTTATCCTGTTTAGCAGCAGTCATTGAAGGGCACAGAAGGGAGTTAGGCCAAGCCCGCCACACAGAGATGGGGAAGGATTAAAAATAGATATGAGCACTTCATCTGAGATGTGGAGACATAAACAGGAGAGTATTCTCTTTAGTAACAGCTGAAGATGTGTTAAATAACATCATAAGTCATTGTTCCCTCATCAACCAATCCAGCAGTTGTGGGAGGGAAATAGAATTGATGGCCTGCTCCCACTCCCCAATTTCCCATCAGGATTATGAAGAGTCTCTGTCTGCTTTCTCACTTCTGTAATGTAATTAATTTCTGCCCCTCTGTTAGTATGTCTGTCTGTCTTGTGTATTTGACTTTCTCTAATTTGTTTTCCATTTTTTAAAAAACTTTTAAATTTCCTCCACAGTAAAGGACCATCACTAGAACTCTACCCTGCTCCTCACTCATTGGCACTCCTTTGGCTCTGTTTTAGAACCCTCTAGGTTCTGTTTTAAGTTTTACCACTGACTTGTGTGAAATTGTGCCAGTCCCTTAAGCTTTCTGTGCATCTGTCAACTTGTGAAATGGATATAGTACTTGCCAAATTTACAAACCTGTCCTTAGAGTTAATTAAAGTTTGCAAAGCACTTTGAGAGACTCCAAGGACATGTGCTATAACATAATAGTATTTTTAGAGGGAAATAACAAACGGCATTTTTTAAAGAATTAAATTTAAGCTCTCCCCGGAACCCATAGTTATTTTATTAGGTTACAGTCCAAAGGAAATTATTGATTCTAGAAAGCATCCATTGATAACATAATTGCTGCTAGCAACTGGATATGTGATAGCTTGTTGTTCTGAAAGGAGAGATCCTCTAACATAAGTATCATGGAGAAATAAAGCATGGAAAATCCTTTCAATAGAAATAGACAGACAGCGTTATATTGAGTCCTAGTAGATGTTATGATGTATGTGTATTGTTTTTGGAATCTGAACTCATTAAATACACAGATAATCAAAGACTAAACATAAATGAGTATTTTAAAGGCAACACATACAGGCTATGAATAGGATTTGTTAATACTTCATGGTTGTGCAATAATGATAAAATAAAAATTAAAGGGGAGTATTTTTGTATTATCACGTGTCTTTGTGAATATTGTGAGTATCCCTAACTTCTGTGTGTCTCTGGATTTTTTTTTAACCTTGCCTTTTAACTTCTTGAACATTTATCTCTACATTGTCCAATGTAACTTTTTAAGCTCTTTTCTTCTTTCTTTTTTAACAATAATTCAATCACTTTTCTAATTACCTCCTCTTTCTTCCGCCTCCACTCACTGTCACTCTCTCACTCAGTGCCCTTTGGGAAATCTGTTACAGTCAAAAGTTGGTGGCATCAGGTGGGCACCTGAGGTACTAAAGGGAGTCCTCCTGTTGTGTGGCCTTTTGACTGCAAGAAACAGCTGTGCCTTTAGATGCTGCTCACTGTGATTAAAGAAGACTAAGTCTGGGCTGAGAGAGAGCACTGTGGGCCCTGCATGTTTTATACAACACTTAATGCATAATGATGGTGTGTTTGCATATTGTTTGGCAACAGTCTTAGTGTTAAGCTATAAAATAGCTTAACCAAAGGAAGTGCTAGAAGCTAGACTGTACAGAGCACTGGAGAATATACTGCAGGGAATAATCTTACACTTGCAGAGTGATGACTTAATGTTTTTCCATGTCTAAATTCTATATATTCTATGGCTATAATATATTTATTATTTTTGTATCAGAATCACTACTAAATATTGTTGAAGATGCAAGAAAATTGGGTTATAACTACATCATTTCTGTATAAAATCAAATAAAATGTTATGCATTCACACCTCTTATAGCTACAAAGAACTGCCTAATTTAAAAAAATGAAATACATGAAGCAGATGTCCTATGGGAGAAATCTGTTATGGTCTGGCAGCAGATTCTATTTTACCATTTTGAGATATTCTAAATGAAACATGTACATAAAAATTTAATTATATATGTAATTACTGTAAATAACATTTTGTCAAATTTATAGTTATTAAACATTCCCTCTAGATTTCAAGGTTCAGTCTCCTTGTACTACTTCTTATTGGCCTATCATTATTATATCATGATCATTTATATTGTATATCGGGAGTACCTCATTTTAGTAATATTTTTCTGTTCTTAATATCACAACTGAATTCTTTGTTTAAAACTATTAGCATTTTTATTGGACAGAGGTGTGAATTAAACTATTACCATATAATATATGTCTGAGACATGCTTTTTAAATAATGAAACATAACTATTAAACTGGTTCAGAAGATGGCATTGCAAAGTTAAACACAGATTCTGATATCCTCGACAAATACTGTAAATAGCAAGGCATATTCTGCTAATATCTACTACAATTTGAGCCCACAGAAATGTGTTTCTTTTTATATACTTTGTTTATTCTTATGTTAATAAAATAATTGTAATAAACCTGCTGGAATTTCTTACACCACCTTACAGTCAATAAATTACAGTACCAATACTTCAAATGAGGCTTGTTTGTTTAAAGTATATGAAATCTAAAAAAACCCAAAACCCTACAATTGAAGAAAATGTTTAATAGTTATGCATGTATAGATATTTAAAAGTGAATGGGCAGAATCTGAGACTGGTCAGAGTGTACACGCTCATCTTTTTTATAACTTATTTGGAATTCTTTCAATAAATGATCTCATAAATTGAGATTATCTTTAATTTGAAAAAAATATTAAACACATGACATCTGAATTGATTAAAAAAAGAATGAAAAAGTTTCAATTTGCTGAATTTGAAAGTTCAGAACTATGAAACTACTGACCCAATTTTCTTTTAATTTTATGCTTTACAGGGTCAAATTTAATTCTCAGGTGCATTGAACTGTGACACTCCTTTATAATAAAAAAAAATGCCAATAAAGCTGTATCTTCAGGGCATGAAAAGAGAAGCTGGCTCCCAACCCATTTTATTATTTTCTTCCATATCTGAGGATCTCTAGTTTGCTTGAAGGGTCTGTCCTCTGCCCAACAGAATTCAGAAGAACTTGTTGGTAAGGCAAACTCTTTAATTGCTCCAACAAAGGAGTGTTACCCATTCTATAAATAGGGCCCACTGTATTTTTCATGTGAGGTTTAATCCAAGTACCTGATTATATTTGGTCTGACTAGCCCCAAGAAACCTTCAAACTATAGCCACAAAGGGGTCTATCTTCAGCCCTTTCAATATACTTCACAGCCTATGACGGGACATTTAACTGGGTCTTATTTGTCAGCAGTAATATAAAGCAGAATAGAGTTACAATCCAGCTTGCTTTTAGTCCTCCATGACATAAGGAATTTTTAGCCCTCTGAATTTTTCCTCACTCAAGGCCAACTAATTTTCAGAACTGCCAGCTTTGTCACTCAGGCTCTGCTGCATCAAACTAGCAGTTGTACTAACTTTGCAATTAAGACTCTTAGGCTGCGAGAGGAGTTGTCAATTAATGCTAAATAGTTTAGTGAGATACTGACATCCCAAAAGTAATAGTATTTTGGCTTGACAGGTTTTGATAGAGAGGTGGCAGCCCTGTTTAGCATGTCTGTTCCCTAATTCTGGTTACTCGAGGGAGAACGGTGGCAAAGGCTAAAGGATATGTTTTAATGGTGGTAGCAGATTTACTGTGTTCTAGGTATTTTCCCTTCCCCTACACCCCAGATAACCAGTAATTGGGGGCATAACTCCTGGAAGAGAATTTTTGCCTCTTGAATGTGTTAGTTCACAGAGCAAAATCACATCAGTTTTGTTGTATGATTTTCTGCTCACCTTTTTCCAACCTGAGAAGAATAGTCCAATATTCAATTCATGAGATATTGGACCATCTATCAGGAATTGTAGGACTGAGTGAAGCCATGATCTCACTGGCCAAAGGGAAAGGAACAGCAAGAATCTTACTGGCCTGTTCACTGTATTTGCCAGCACTTTTTGAAATACTAGGAAAAGGAAAACAGGAAGTAAGAGTGATCATTCTCTGGCCTTTCCAGAGGTTTGAGAAAGCATCTGTCTTCATTATGTGTTTCAATATGATTCTTCAGAAATAAATCGGAATTTTGTAAGTGTGAGGACTCACCACCAGTTCCAAACTTCCACACTTTAATGACTGGATTCATTGTCTTTGCTGATCCAATTCTACCCAATTTGGCCAGTTTAGTCTGACTGTACCTACACGTGGATGCACTAAAGGATTCACAGTTTTCCCACAGAAACAGAAGATCTAGCTTGTTTAAAATTAATAGTGCTACCGGCAAATGCCACACCTGTTGCTGATTCTGGCTGCAGATGTCTCTATGATTTCTAAAGCGGACAATTCCAGAAATGGATGGGGTTCTAGCAGAAGAATTCCCCTCCACCATATTATCACTAATTATGTATTCCAAGACATCCAGATACTTGCTTCTCTAGTAGGCATTTTTACCTGTGTAAGAGCAGAGAACCATAGTAGCTAAATACATCTGAATGACAATATCACCTCCTGATATCATTTGTTATGAATTCCCTTTGGGCAAGGAAATGTATAGGGTTAAAACTATAGCAGCTATTGTGAATCTGAGAGTCTAAACAAGAGAGGGAGTTTATAAAATGACTTAGGGAAAAGTCTTATAGCATGTAATAAAGTAATACATTTTCTATAGAGTTTTAATCCAAGCTATAGTATTCTAGAACAGGGAAATAATCCTTTGTTAAATTCTGTAGATCCATTTAAACATTCTATATAAAGTATATAATTTTCTATTATACCCTATAGGTTTTCACTGTATTTTCCTTGGAATCCAATTAATTTCATCCCTATTAAATTCTATAGTACTCTTCCAAAATGGTGGACTTCTGTATATTTACCAGGACACTTTGAGAAAGCTTACTAAGACTGAGATACAAATTCTTAGGAGTTCCTGTTACCCGCTGAAATCAAGATTGTCTGCATGAATAAGTATTTTTATTGAAAGAGGCTTGAGGCAATGCATAACCACTCATCATCAAGCTACAGTTCCTCAAGGTAATGCCCTCCCTTGATACAACATTTCTTTTCAGAAAATCAGAATGTCTCCTCATTTGGTTAGATAGGAATTCTAAAGAAGGATTGGATCAGATCAGTTTTTGCCTTTTGGAAATCTTGATTTTAAATCTTGGAAACCAATGCAAAGCTGTAGAGGGATGGGCTGCTTTGAAAGTTAGACTTAAATTTGAGTCATGGCCCCCCAGCAGACTTGGGAACCATACATAGTTAATGCATCCAGCTTTCTTTCATGTTTCCATTCTATACCACTTCTAAGGCATCAGATTCTGAGCCATCCTAATTTTTTCTTCTAAGGAGGGCTCCCTGTCTATGTCTATGAAAAATTCTTTCTCTTAGCTTGTGAATCAGTGCCATTAATGTGCTAATTTCTTCCATTAAGGACTGGGGTCAGGACTCTCAAGGGTACCACACTGCATGATATCTGATCCCTCCTCCTTGTCCCACTGCACTACAGTCTCAGGTGCAGGGTGTTTGGCAAGGCAGCGAGCAGCAGCAGCTGGCTGATGTGTGGGTGGGGAATGAGGAGGAAACCTCTGGGCCATCTACTGTTTCTCTTCTCCAAGAAACAGTTCTGAGGCAGGGAGTGTAAGAGAGAAGACAGCTGTTTTTGGATAGAGTAGGAAGGAGAAGAGAAGCTACAATTTCCCCCGAGTGGAAAGGTTTGGGAAAATAGATCAGTTCCTTAAGGGTGGTCTCTTTGCAGACTGGAAAACTTCTCTCCCCGCTGTGAATAATGCACCAGACCAGCCTACTCCTTCTGACTTTCCCCTCCCGCTCCAGAAATGAGTTGAGAGCTCCTGGGCAGCTGGTGTCTGTCTCTCTCTCAGCTCCTTAGTAAGGAAGTAAGAGAGAGAAGTAGGTGCTGAAAGCAAAGGTGACAACTCTGGAGCCCTGCAGAGAGATAGGGCTGAACTAAATTAATTGTATTGGGGTGGTGTGCTGACTTAATATTCATTAGGCCAGAGAGAGGTTTACTGTAGGCCAGTGGTTAAGGTGTTCACCTGGGATGTTGGAGTCAGGGTTAAGTCTCTTCACCAATAAATATGTAATTATTCATACAAAGTGGAACAGTTTCAACTGGAAAAATTGAGAGTATCTCAGACGATCCTCTGGCTTAGGAGAACCATGGGAGACCCAAGTTCAGATCCCTGTTCTGTCTATTTCAGAGTAATGACTTCCTGGATGTCTCACCTCCCAAGTGAGTGCTTTAACCACTGGACTATTGGGTATAATGGAGTGTGAGGCAGGAAAAGTTCTCTCTTCCCCTCTGGTTTTCACAAGAAAGGGCTGTCCTGGCTTAGGTGTGTAACTCCAGGAGACGCTTCACGGCTAAGAAACCCAAGGGGAGAAAGTACCTTCTTCTGGCCTTGACTTAGGCACTAAACTACCTGAAAGGTGTGGGGCTTAGGCCACATCCTCTCTCCTTGGCACTTCATGTTGGCTATATTAGGCAGCTCCCCACTCACTGTGTTGGCTTTTTATTTTTATCCCATTCTTAGTACCTATCTCTCTCCATTCATTGTATAGGGAATCTGGGCACAACTCGGGACTGGAGTCCACTGAATGGCTAGTACCCAAAAAGTCTGGTGTCACAATATTGAATATTAAGTCCCTTTGTGGATCTAACACTAGGTTCCTAAATCCCTGTGTAAATCTGGGTCTTTATCTCACACTCCTTTCCTTTTCATTTCACTCATGATTAACTAAAGCAGCTCCCTGCTCAGCTTGCTGATTTCTGGGGATAACTGTGTTAGGTATTGAACTCTCCATCATGCATTTCATGCAAAGCCAGGTGCCTAACTTGGGGATGCAGATTGCACTAGCTGGGGCATGCAGTGGTCCTTTTCTCTAGTTCAAGCATGTCCTCCACCCACATTCTTGAGTAGGAAAGACTGGCGAAGCATATTGGGTGGGCAGATGGATGGCGATATTCTCAGCCTCTAAGGCCTGTGTGAAGTTACCCATTGCTGATGCACTGAAGAAGTGCCCAGATAACAAATCCAGGTCAAAAACATAACAATGGGTCAAAGAAGACTCTTCTTCCACCAATTTGATGAAGACAGCGAGACAGATAGAGCCTACAGAGGACACAGTGAAAGTGAATGGAGGAGGGACTCCTCCATGTGCCTGTTTATTGAAGAAGCAGGGTTGAAAAATATCAGCCACGAGTGGAGAAGTCAAATTACTAGTTGTTGCTGCAAGGATCTGCCCTATTCATCTTCTGATGCCATATTAAAGGAACAAAATAAACACTCAAAAGATGGAAAAATAATTTACCTTTATTTCCTAATATCTAAGCTGCAGTTGAATCTACAGCAGATTATTGTAACCACCACAGAAACTAAATATTAATTGTGAATAATAATGAAAACAGGTGAATCAAAATGTTTATTCCATTCTGACTCAGGAAGCACAGAAATTCTGTTCACAAAACAATTCTTTGTTTCCTTCACAGTAAAATGTACTTTGCATTAGTAAGCTATGGTATTAAGAAACATTGATAATTGCCTTTTATAGTTTTTTCAAGCTTCACAATTTAGTAAACCTATAATTGAAAAGCTGGATTTTGCAATCAAAAAGTATAATACAGGCAGTGTTGCTATGCAAAAGTAAAGAATTTCCTCCTTCTTTAGCTTATTAATTTTCAAACAATGCTGTAGGGCTTGTTGTGATAGTTCTTTACAAGGCAGTAAATATAGAGCTAAACAGACTGTCTGGGCTGAAAACTAATTACCATTAGAAACTGAAGCATTTGGGCTTGTTATATCTGCAAATCAAACTCTGAATACAATCTCCATATTAAATAAAATGTTCAGTGAACCATAAAGCTACTCACAAATCTGGACCATCCTTTTTTAGTTATTGTGGCTTGCATGCAAGGTATTTGGAATATTAAAATACTGTATGAACTGGTGCCAGTGGAGAGGAAGTTGAAAGTACACCGTTTTAAAAATAACCCAGGTTTCAAAGAGTATTTCTAGGAGAAAAATGGCAGGAGGGAGGTACACGTTTAAAGATGTCATATGGTTAGAGAGATGGGAATGGAGAAATGTAAGATTCTGTTCCCAGAATTGCCCCAGACTTTTTCTGTGACCTTGGAAAAGTCAGTTTCTCGATGCCTTGGTTGTTTTCCATCTGGAATCATAGAACTGTAGGACTGGAAGGGACCTTGAGAGGTCATCTAGTCCAGTCCCCTGCACTCATGGCAGGACTAAGTACTACCTAGATTCTGACAAGTGTTTGTCTAACTTGCTCTTAAAAATCTGTTTTTTTCATAATAGTGTCCAGCTGTTGACTCATATAAGGATAATAATTTTAATTGTGCCACAGATTTGCAGAGATGCTTAATTCATTAATGCTTGTAAAACACTTTGAGATCCTTGGCTGGAAATCACCGAAGAAAAGAATTATTTATTAATAGTAATAATAAAAATAGACATGACAGTAGAAAGCCTACACTAGTGCAGGTAAATAATGTATTACCTCTGACTAGACTCTTTGATAATTGCACCTGTTGAGATGCTGCATGCTTTTTCAGGGGATGAATGCATTTCAAAACAACAGCTAACTAACAAACAGCAGGTAGGGAAATGGATGATCACGTTGTAAAAAAATCAGAAGGAAGTTACCTAGAACTAAAAGGAATCTGAAAAATACAAAAATCTCACTTCAGCAAAGTATATAGGGGGTGGGAGTGGAAACGAATCTGGTTTTGGAATCATTCCTCACCCTAATTGCCTGGAATGCTGCCTATGTTCCTGTCAAAAAACATAAAAGGAAAATGCTGACTGATTATATGTATTGGAATATCAAATTTGGACATACTTTGTGAAATGTATAGTGAGAATAACTACACATATAATAAGGCTGCATATTTATCAAAGATTTCTGGCAATAATATAAACCATGAGAACACAGATACCTTTATACAGTACCTGTCATCTGCTAGCCGAAATAAAACAACTTTATGCACAGGGAGGAGATCAGAATAAGGAAGTTGCTTCAGAAATCCAGGGAGAAGGGCAACTGTGCTGAATTGACTTAGGTCACATGACCATGACTCATCTGAGGTTGTTTGACCATCAAAGGTTGCAATAAATTATGGCTGTAGCACCCACTGGAGGTAAGAATGCAAAAGAGTTTTAACTTACAACTCCTTCTTTTCGCATGCTACATTCTACATCTCAGCATCACAGCACGATAAAGTTGTTGGCTTTCCTAGACTTTAGCATTGGGGTTGACTGGAGTTCAGTCTGGATATAAGACAGAGGCAGTGCTAACTGGCTGGGAAAAACAACTGGACCATATAGTGGAGAGATTAGCTCCTTTTTTAGATGTACCAGGCTTAACTCCTGTTATTAAAATTTGTGGATGAGTCCTGTTGGATCTTCAGATATATGAACTACTCCTTAAGACCACTTTAATGCTTCTGCTGGTGGAGAATACAGCTGTCCACTTACTTAACAGTGTTTCAGTAATGAAACATATTACATCCAAGCTCTATAGACTGCACTGGCTATTTACAATTGAAATTCAAGATCTAATTTCAAGACTTTTGATAGTCTGGGATGAGGCTACCTCAGACACCACCTCTCTATCCATTCCCAGACACGAACTATGTTATGATGCAGATTGAGAAAATATATTAATTATTTAGGGTAAAATGCTTTACAAGGATGTTGTAACTAACGCCAAAACAAATAGTACATGCCCTGGAAATCCAGAGTTAAGGTTACACTTGGCAGAAATTCAGACTTGTTAAGAAATGGAAATCAACAGGGCGAGCACCCAAAAAAACTTAATTCTGTCCTGTCATTATGATCAGGGCATTCTCATATTGGTAGCCCTAAATTATATTAAATTGAGTTTTACAATACAATTGATTTTTTCTTTATGGAGTATCTATAGGAGTTGGCTGGGGTGGGCTTTTTGGAGGTGTTTGTGCCCTACAAAGTTATTCCCAGCCCCTGAAGTAGCATACAAGTGTTAAGTCAATCTGACACTTCCTATGAATTTTGGAACCCTTTGAAATGTAGCCTGTAAACAAAAATGCTGCTCTGAACTCTCTCCCTCTCTGTGTAAGCAAGTTTCTGTTTGTGTGCTCCGAGAAAGCTGTGGAATACTCTGTTTAATAACTTTAGAATTCTTAGATTTTGAAGCTGGAACTTGGTGCTGGACATCAGATATCCCTGGAGATAGTCTAAGGGTATACATTTTATGTGGATAGTGGTTTCAGTCTTTTCCCTAGCTGTGGACAAAGGAACATTGTAAGAACCAGCAAATTTTAAAATAAGATAATTTTGGAGAATGGGGAGAATGCATTTCAGGAGCCCCTTAGCTCTACCCCAGGTCCTGAGCTAGCATAACAATTTTCATGCCAATCTATGTGTGTGGACTTAAGTTCACTATGAATAATTAGCCCTAAATTGAAGGTTCTACTCAGCTTAACTATGGCACTTGTGAAAGTAAAATAAATTATATTGTAAAAATAGAAAGGATTAAAAAAATGTTGTCTGTATCTTTAAGCAAAGATGTTGAAATGTTGCAACCAGGTGTCAGGAATACAGACATTAACATAAAACAATTGCACCGTTTAAGGGCAATTGGTGAAGCATTAGCCTTAAATCAATAACAGTTAGTAAGAAAATAGGATATGCATGCTGTGCCCCAGGTGAACTTTACTGTTTTGGTATCTTTGTCCCTTTGTCTAATTCCCGCTCTTTTATCTGTATAAATAAGACTGTTTGAGCCTTGCATGGGCGCTCACATATTCTGAATGTTATTGGCAGAGCGCTGTGCTAATAAAACAGAGTGGTCTGACAAATTGTGAGTCCTGATTCTAACTTTGACAATTTGGAGGTTCCACCGAGATGGCAACCGTCTTCACTGGGGCTGTGTGATTCCTGACTGTTTTTGTAGGATGACCGTGGCAGCCGGCACCTGGGCGTTTGGCCCAAGCAGTCTCCCACTAGAGCAGAAAGGCGCACAGCCACAGTGAGGTCTACGCCATCGAACCTGTTGGTTCCCACTCTGTTCTGGTAGGGATCCCGGGATCTGACATCAGGAATCTGGTCAGGTAATTATTTCTGTGTTTTGTCCGGACTGAGGACTGTCCTGTCTCTGTGTCTATCTGTCCTCTTGTGGAGTGTTTGAGTCTGGGTGCCGTCTCTGTCTGGGGATCGGCCGACCAAGGGGTTCCTGTCCCCGCGGTCTGAGTGAGTGAAATCTGCACAATTGCAGCCGCACCACACCTTGGGTAAAACCCTTAGTGTGAAAGCAAGGGCAATTGAGGCAGTAGCCTGTGGGCTCCTTCTGTGTGCTGCAGCAGGCATCGCTCTGACGAACCTGAATTTCCTTCTTGTGTGACTGGTGTGTGAAAGTCCTCCTGTACTGGTAACCAGACGTCTAAGTCGGGACAGTTCCCTAAATGAACGCCGGCTCATTTTATGTATTTAGGATGGGTCCAGACTCCTGTAAAAAGTGTCCAGACTCCTGTAAATTTTTGGGAAAATGGTCTAGGCTAACTCAGGGGGATCCCAAAACTCAGTGGCCACTGTTAAAATCTTGGAACAAAGACTGAGTGGACGTCTTAAAAGACAAACTCGGCCAACCTAAAACTAAATTGGCTAAAAGAGAGGTTAATTGTTTCATGCAGTGGTGGGAAGAGGCAAATCATAGGTGAACAAAATCAAAACTGGCCTCTCTCACTTATTCAAATAATAAGTTAAAAGCTTTATTAAAAGCCTCCTCTCCCACCACTAGACCGAGCGCTCCCCTTTACCCCGTTCTCCAAACCCCGGATCGATCCAAACCCCTTCATACTCCCATCTCATTGTAAAAAGGACAAAAAGTCCCTTGTTCTGTTCCCCTTTGTTGTCTGCCTCAGAAACTGACTCTTTATAGTGTCCCACTACCAATTCAGCAAGGCTGGGGGCGGGGGGAGCTCCTCAACTAGCCCCCACCCTTCCTGGTCCCTTTCCTTGAACATTTCTTTCAAAATTGTGAAATGACCACAATATCACTCACAATTGGTTAAAAAAAAAAAAAGCAGGATCGGGCCCAGACAAGCAGGCAAGCAACAGATAAAAAAACAGGTTGAAAGCCCTAAGAAAATAGTTTCAGGAGTAAGAAAAGTAGTAAGTGCAGGCATGAACCCCTGGAACAATACTTAAAATGGTGAAATCTGAGGTAATAAAGATGTCATTTTGGAACATAAACAAGTGATTTAAGGAAAAAGAGTAAAAGTTAACTCTATAGAGGCTGGAAAAAATTAAGCAGTTAAATTTTGTGGAAAATGTTAAAAAGAACGATGTTAAAGAGAGAAAATTCTTGGTTTCTTTGCAGCCATTCTGAAGGGAAAATGGGCCCTTTTCCAGAAGAGTGCCTGTAAATAATCCATATATATATATACAGCTATGCAAAAACAAAGCAATGTAAAAAAAATGTTAAGGAAAAGAAAATGTGTATGTATCTATTTGTCTGTGAAAATATGTAAAGTTCTAAGAATCTAAACCAACACATCTGGTTTGTAAAACTACTGTTTTGTAGGTGTAAGATAAATTGTTTTTGTTTTTGTTTTTAATGCCACTAAAAATTCATTTGACTCTTTAATTCAAAGTTGCAAAACTGACAGACCTTTTTGCAAGACACAGGTAATTAGTGTTGTTTGGCTTTGGGATTTAGCATTTAACCCTTAAGGGGTAACTTGATTCTTTACAAAAATTAAAATGTTTTTAAATAAAAACCAAGACATGGCTGCAATAGGGCAGTCAAAATCAGGAGAATAGGTAAAAATTCTGAAGTCTTTTTGTTTGGTTGGTTTGTTTTTTTTGTAACAATAGCAAATAAAAGCTGTAATAACAAAATAAAAAATTAACAGTGACCCTCTGAAGCAACAGCAGAGGTAAGGTGCACAAAACAAAAAGAAGCAATGTTAAAAACACTAAGCCTTAAAATAACTCTGTGTAATCAAACTGTCACTTTAATAAAAGTACATAAAAACTCTGTAAAAAACAAAACAAACAGTTATATCTTATGTAAAAATTAATATGGCTAATGTTTTTAAAAAGTTATAGTATAAAAAAAAATGTGCATTTTCCGTAGGACATGTGCAGCGTATATTGTAAAAAGGAATGTAAAAAAAAAAATGCAAATAAAACATGCTGCTAAATTAAAATCCTATTAGGGCTCCAAAAAAAGCCGCAATAGGCTGTGTTTTCTTTTTCAGATCCCTGTGTGTTAAAACAGAGTCTCTGAGCTCTGCTGATGGCTTTGAATCCAAAAGCCTAGCCTGTGTTAATGCAAATTACCTAACTGATAAAAAAAGGTAAAAACTGCCAGCACAAACGAAGCTGCAAATAAAAAACATACCTGGTCAGCAAACAAACTGCCTACATAAAAGGCATGGTATAACAAGATACCTTTAATAGATTTAATGCTAATGTTACTGTTAATATTAAACATTAAAATAACTTTAATGTTAGTAAGTACCCCTGTTACAACTTGTAGTGTGTATGATTTTTGAAAAAATCCTTTAAAGTAATATGGTAATAATGCTTCTCAGCTATTACCTGTAAATAAACTTAAAGCTTAACACAGCAGGAAAAACATTACAAACTTGGTCTGCTATATAAAAGGCAAAACTTAAGGTACACCACCTCATAAATTTAATAACTAAACAGTGAAATAATTTTTGCATAACCCTTAAAATGTAAAAGCCATTAAAACCTGGCCTGCCTAAAAAAAAAAAAAAAAAAAACACAGGAAAATATGGGGTAATTCCTCTGTTTTGCCTGCAGTCAGGAAGGGTATTTGTAAAAGAATGGAATCTTTAAGCAATAATCAATGCCACCCCAAAAGGGGTAGAAAACTGTTCTTTTTGTCTTTCAGATAATCCAAAGTACTGTATAATGGACTATGTGTATGTGTTAATTCTTGGGGAAAAGTGTTTAAAAACTGTTAGCAACCCACCAGAAGACAAATGTAAATGTAATGAAAGTACTGTGTTTACCAATAATCACATTTACTATTTGCCACAACAACAACAACAAAAGAGTCTCAGCTTACTGTAAGCACTGATTTAGCTGAGTTCTCTATCAATCTTGGCATTAAATGGCAAACAGTTACCAATCATCTGTTAAAAGGTAAAAAGGTAACATAGTTCCTAAAAAATAAATAAATAAATAAAAAAAATAAAAAAATAAAATAAAAACAAAAATGTGAAAAACTGGACTATTCATATTATACACGCAAATGGGGACATGTTAAAAATTGCCACTGCAGAAAAGCATAACAGCTTACCATTGGTATAACATATTTTCTGGATGGTCTCCCACAACTACTGGCATACTAATGTTACTACCCCTAATTGTTTTTGGTTTTAAATTGTATGTGTTTAATTGAAATGTTTAAAATGTGCTGGTGGATAAAACAAATGTATGTAAAGCTAAAGCCACAGGCCCAAATCACCTCCCAGTATTTTCTATTACGTGGACTAAATAAGAAGTGACACTGGCGATTAATAATCTTAGTGTCAAAAGGGGGATATGTAGGAGCAGGATTTTATAATGTCCCATAAGAACTAAAGTATAATTTAATTTCATCCTGCTAGCCATTTTTTTTTAAATAGCAGAAAGAACTGACCCCCTGGGACTATAAAATTCTGTTTTCCCATATGCATTACAAATTGGGCCCTCTCTAACTCTTTGTTTTAAGATTTAGGTAGTAAGAGACAGGATTCTCTATTGTGTCTGTGTTAAGTAAATTAGAGAAACATTGAAGGCCTGGGTCTCAATGTAAATTGTCTTAGTTATCAATTGTAAAACTTAGCAAGGTTTAATTTGCAATGCTTTTCTTTGTTCTATATAAAATACTACTGTTTGTATTCTCAGTCTGTTTGTGTGAATGAGGAATGTATGCATCAGGAAAAGACAAGGTGTGAAGGCCATTGTTACAGCCAGAGTCAAGGGACAGCTGTTAAACTGTCTGGCATCTCAGAGTGGATACATGCTTCACAGTGTAAGAATGCACCACCCCCAGTGAACCAATCACCACCTCAGGACCACTCAGAGTCAATTTTTTTTGACTCCAGAAGAAGACGTAGAGGAACAGCCTGCAATAACTTACAATCTACGCTCTCGTAAGGGTTGCCAGAAGCAGATGACTACATAAAGCAAGGCCCAAGAAGAAGCAGTAGTGAGCTTAGCGCCTGCTGCCTGGTGGACATAAAACTGTGACTGCAGTTCCCTCAGTTGACGTTGTCAGAACCAGAAGGGCCCTGCCTCCAACATGCGCCTCTGGTGGTGCCTGTTCTTCGGCTGCTGGTATCTTAAGGTCTGGGGAGTCCACAATGACAATTCTTTTATCCAGCAGCAAGTGTGGATAGCTCAGACCCTTATTATTTCTAAATGCTGGGTCTGCAGCCACATCCCAGCCCACTCTCAAACTGGTGTTCCTGTCCTGGCTATCCCACTCAATTCCCGAGACCTCACTGGAGGACCTTGTCCGTTTAACACAATATGGAACAGTCATGACACCTGGAAGAGGCTATTGGCAGTTCCTTTATCCCACTTGGGGGAGCAATACACCAGGCAAAAAAAAAAGGCTCCTAAGTAGTTAAATAATGGCAAATAAAACCAGAGAAAGTTTAAGAGCCCTGGCCAAAGAAACAGGGGCGATCAGACAGGTGGCCCTCCAGAACCATCAGGCATTGGACATAGTGCTGGCGGCCAAAGGAGGGACCTGTGCTCTCACTGGAAAACAATGTTGTATGTTTATACAATACCAATGAGATAATAGATCGCTATAGCCACTTAGAACAAATCGCATATCTTCCTCATGAAGAGCTGAGTTCTTTATGGAAGTGGCTAAGTAACCTGTTCAATTTCTCTGGCATAGGAAACTAGTTGTTTCAGGAAGCCCTAACTATCCTGTTTGGAATCTTAGTGATTTTTGTATGCTTTCAGTTAATCTGTTGTATCCAGAATTGTGTCACCCAGATGGCTGCCCCAAAACAGAGAGCTAATATGATAATTTTGTGTCACCCAGATGGCTGCCCCAAAACAGAGTGCTAATATGATAATTTTAAATATCACTAATAAACAAAGAAATAAGGAACGGTTAATTTGTGGAACCCAGTAATTGTTGGTCATGGTGTGCGCTTGACCAAAAGGAGGGATTGTGAAAGTAAAATAAATTATATTGTAAAAATAGAAAGGATTAAAAAAATGTTGTCTGTATCTTTAAGCAAAGATGTTGAAATGTTGCAACCAGGTGTCAGGAATACAGACATTAACATAAAACAATTGCACCGTTTAAGGGCAATTGGTGAAGCATTAGCCTTAAATCAATAACAGTTAGTAAGAAAATAGGATATGCATGCTGTGCCCCAGGTGAACTTTACTGTTTTGGTATCTTTGTCCCTTTGTCTAATTCCCGCTCTTTTATCTGTATAAATAAGACTGTTTGAGCCTTGCATGGGCGCTCACATATTCTGAATGTTATTGGCAGAGCGCTGTGCTAATAAAACAGAGTGGTCTGACAAATTGTGAGTCCTGATTCTAACTTTGACACACTGTAGTAGAGGCATAGAAATGTAGAGCTTGGAGGGATCTTGAGAGGTCATCTAGTCTAGCCCCATGCTGAGGTAGGATCAAGAATACCTAACATCTAATTGGAATGACTATCCCATAGTACTCAAAGATTAAATTCTGTCATTTGGGGGGAGATGTGTCATGTTTATTATACATGAAGAGGTTTTAAATGCAAAACTCAGCTTCACCATGGAGCTGAATCTGGCATCTGCACTCATTGTTGGACTCAGGGTTAGATTTTCCACCTAGCTCAGCATCCAATAGCTTCCACTTAGGGATCTAAATAAGTGGCCAGATTTCCAAAAAAGTTCGGCGGCTATCTAGTCACATACTTTTAAGTGGACAGATTTTCAAAAGTGCTCACCATCCAGCAGTCCCAGTTGAGGGTGCTGGGAATTCCAAGATAACTTTCTAAGGCCAGAGGCAAAGCAACCACACTGCTGTTTAGACTAGACTAGACTAGAATGTTTGGAACACCCTACTGGAAGAGCTCCAAATGAGACTCAGCTGGTATTTTATCAGGGCCTCGTGATAAAGCACGTTTTTTTTCTTTAAGTGTTCTACCTGCAGCAACAAAGAGGGGAGGAAAGAAGAAGAAGGAGGATTAAAAAACAAAATAAACCTAATGCTCAAGCAGCTAGACCAAAGGATGGAAAGAGCAGAATACAATTTGTTGTTTTATATGCTTATCTTGAAAAAAAAAAGTAGTGCTGAGATACTATGATTGGCATCTTATAAATACCTAAGATAAGATATGCTTCTTTTTGATCCTCCTGTGTATAAACTTCCTAATCTTCATTGCTATTCATAATGGAAACCACCATTAGAGAAATCTGTACTGTTTGATTAAGTAATAAAGTATGGTCTGAATATTTTTGAGAGAGAGATTTTGTTAACTATCTCTTTGCAAAGTCTTGTTCTTATTTTTTTATTCTGAAAATGTTCTTAAAATTATACTAAAAGATCATGTAAAATATATTGTAGTGACAGTTGAAACTGGCAGAAAGAAAATGTGAAAATGCATGAATTATATTAATTAACATATTAAAATATAGTATAGTAGGAAAAAACAAATGGTTAGTCCACTATTTTAATGGGTTATTAATACTGATTTTATTTGCAGCATTTTTAGTTAAGAAAATGTTTAGAATGAGTTTTTTAATTTTAGAAATAGTCCCCATAACATATGAGATACTGGAAAAAGGAGAAGTAGTGGATTGGGGCATCAGGAGAATTAAGCGTAAGTGAGTTTATCTTATCACAAAGTTCGCCTTTATGTTGGCATTATTAATATTTAGCTTATGGTCCTTTGAAGCAAGATTGGCAAAGACATTTTTAAAAGGTAGGAATTAGTTTAAAATTTTATTTTAATAAAACCACATAGAAAATATGCTTCCTGCTTGAAACAAACCCTTCTTGGTATGCCAGGACTCACTAGGATACCTGACTGCATTTTGTGACAGCTGATTTCTGTACAGTAGATGTTTAATAAATTGAGACATTTTATACTAAATTTTGAAAATTAATATTTTTTCAGTAGTGACATTTGTACTAAAAAATACCTTTTTAAAATGAGGTCACTGCTTTCAAAATGTAAGAAACAGTGTCAAATTTAAAATGCTCTTTTAGAAAAGAATTCAGTTACTGCACAGTAAGAGAATATCTTAATGTCTGTGACAAGCAAAACAAGCAAAATCTGCTACAGCAACAGAAATGGGAAGTCAAAACCTGAGGTGAGCAAACAGGTTTTGGAAAAAAAGAACAGGCACAAAATACTAAAACGCCAAGTGAGTAGATCTTTGGTAATTTGGGTTCAGATGGGAATAGTAACCTCTACCCCAGCTAACTTCCTTTTCCCTCCCTCTCTCTCACCAAATCCTTTGTGGAGTGTCAGCATGTCTGAAAGCCTCTACTGGGTTTAGCTTCTGTCTTCTTATCTTGCATATGTTAAAGCTTCCCTGGGGTGATGTGGTGGATTCTGGGCTAGCTGAATCAGAAGTCCCAGAGTACATGAAAACTGCAAATGGCAATCAATCCAGCAACATTGGCTTGGAGCTTATGAAAGAGCTGACAGGATGTCAAGGAAGGAAGAGTCCAGCTGCTGGTGCGTGGGAGAGGGACTGGGATGGAACAGGAGCATTAGGGCAAAAAGAGCAGGTGTCACCATTCAGGACAAGAGGATAAATGAGAGAAGGTATGAGGTACTTGGGGCAGACAGGCAATGTGAATTTGAGGTGGGAAGAACATGCCAGGATTAAGAGAAGATGGAAGGAGACTTAATGTGAAGAATGGAGAAGACTTTAAAGGATAAAAGATTAAATACGTTTCAATAAATTTGAAAACTAATCCAGAAAGACCTCTCTGAATGTTATGAGATCTGCCCCTTGATAGACAAAGCAGCAATTTTTGCAAGGATTTTTCCCCTCCCATCCCTGGGTGTTATATCATACATGGTATACAATGCATACATACTTAATATATATTGAAGGAATGAAACAATTTCTATATCCAATTTACATTACTATTTCATTACTGACACTGATATTCCTAGTATACTGTACAGTGGGTAGGTGTATATATTGCTGAATGACAGATTCTTTGTGGACAGAATAATTTCCATTGTAAATATATATATTTTAATTTTGCCTGAAGAAGACTTAAGAGAAGGAGCAGAAACATCTACTACAAGAAGTTAGAACTACACACTGTGGAAACAAAAAAGAAAATTCTCAACAATAATCTTCCTGTGAAAATTTCAGGATTTCTCCCTATCCAACCCCAAACTCTGTTGCAAACTAACTCAATATCCAGTCACATCAGAAATGGAAGAAAATGCCTTTTCCCTAACATAACACTAAAAAGCTTATGCAACAATCATAGTTACTCAAGACATTAGTCTAAGCAAAATAAGGGTCATTTATGTTTACAATTATACAAATATGTAACAGCATTGTTATAATTCAAGTGCACCTCTCACATTGCATGGATTATAAACTTGTATTGGAAATTCATAACATACTTTCATTAGCTATTAGGGTGCAAAATGAGGTCATATAATGTGAAATTGATTTTTTATATGATCAGGTAATTGAAAGCTGTACTATATACACTTACAGATTGTTTGTTTCTTTAGAATCAATTACACTCTAAAAGTTGTAGTATGAAAACACATACTCTAAATCTTCATGCAGGTGCACTGTGTACTTGTTGCTATGTAAAAATATCGAAAAGGTTAAAATCATTCAGGGTTTTCCCTAACCAATCCAACTACTCCTATACTAGTCTCATGGGGTCTACAGCTGTCTGAGCAATATCCTATTCACAGCTCTTGTAAGTAGCAAGTAGTGCTAATATTGGCTTTAAACCAGGGGTTTGCAACCTCTGGCACGTGGCTCGCCAGGGTAAGCACCCTGGAGGCCAAACCAGTTTGTTTACCTGCCGCCTCCGCAGGTTTGGCCCATCGTGGCTCTCACTGGCCGTAGTTCGCCACTCTGGGCCAATGGGGGCTGCGGGAAGCGGCGTGGGCCAAGGGATGTGCTGGCTGCAGCTTCCTGCTGCCCCCATTGGCCCAGAGTGGCAAACCGTGGCCAGTGGGAGCCTCGATTGGCCGAACCTTCAGAGGTGGCAGGTAAACAAACTGGTCCAGCCCGCCAGAGTGCTTACTCTGGCGAGCCACGTGCCAGAGGTTGCCGACCCCTGCTTTAAACAATGATGAAATCACCATGGGAATTGCAGAAGCCCCATTGCTTTGAACATTTAGATCTGGAATGGAAAAAGCATTTGCAAAGTTACTATAGGAAACAACCCTGCATTTACCAGGAGAGGACTAGATTATCTAATAGGTCTTTCCTGTCTCTAACTGCTATGATACTACGAAGCACTGTAGCTATAGATTATGAATAAAAATTCCCAGTTATCAGTTTGAGGGTTGGCAGGATCTTGTCCCAAGATCAGGCTCAGTATTATTAAAATTATTATATAGTTGGGAATCCTGATATGCATAAGTGCAACACTCACACTATTGTAACTCTTATATTTACAAATAAATAATTTATTAATATATTTAGCAAAGTCACACACACTCAATAAAGTAGATAGAGATAATACTGAAAGTACATCTGAACATCCATACTCATACCACCCCTTGTAGAACAACCTGAAATATTAGCCATTATCTTCCTCACCACCGTCACCTTCCTCATCTTCAGCAGTTGCCATCATTCTCTCCCCTACTGCCCTGGGATGCCACTTTTAGATGTCACGCTGACGTTACCATGTCTAATGAATTTTGAATAGGGGTTTCTCCCTTCTTTCTTATACGTATTTCCTCCCATTCCCAATGTTAAGAAGTCCTTCTATAGGCTAGCGTATTTATGATTTCACCCCATAATCATATACGTCAGTTTGTAACCAGGGCACTCTTGTGGTCGGATGTTCCGTCTAAAACCTTCCAAAAGCTGGTATCAGTTCACATTCTGTGGTTGGCTGATGTCATCATGGAAAAAATTCCTCCACTACTCTCTACTTCCAGTTCCCCAAAATTTAAGGGAGTTATCTATGCCAAAGTTCATAGGCCTCAAGCCTCATGCTAACTGCTGAAGCCAATGTCTTACAGGATACAACCCTGCAGGTTCCTTGCATTACTGCTGAATATAATAAAGCAATATAAAGCAAATCAGTGAATATAATAGAGGTAAGATGGCCCACTGAGCTACAGGCATTGAGCCAGTGGCTTAATGTAGAGGTAGGTTGCCATTTGCCTGACTAGAAATTAAGAGGCTGTACACCACAAAACTGACTGGGTTCACCCAGGAAAACAAAGGGATCAATTAATCCAATAATTTCATGCCCTAAACCAGTCAAATAGCACTTAATTATTTTAGGGGGTATCCTAGTCTAGGCATATCAGTATAAGAAACATATTAGGCCCAGATCCACAAAGGAACTTAAGTATTGCACTACTTAGCATTGCATCAACTTTCAAGTGCTTAGTAAATAAATGGAACAATATCTGGATCCACAAAGTCTGAGATAGTTACCTAGGCTCTTTATACAATGAATGGGGAGAGATAGGTGGCTAAGAATGGGATCCACAAAAGCCAGCATGCTAGGCTGAGAGAGACCTAAGCTATCCAGTGGGAAATGTCTACCAGAGGGTTGTGTCCTAAGGCCTGTCCATCTCATGGAATTTAGCAGCTAAGTTTGTGCTGAAGGGAGGTGTCTATTTCTGCTTGCAGTCAACAACCAGGAACCCCTCCCCTGGAGTTAGAAGGTGAAGCCATTTCTTGTGAGACAGAGTTAGGCGCCTAACTCCACACAAAATGGTTGAGGGGAACTCCCTTATAACCTTTAGCCCAGTGGTTTAGGGTACTCATGCAGGATGTGGGAGACCCTGATTCAGTTTTCCCCCTCTTCCTGGTAAGGAAAAGTGATTTGAATAGGAATCTGCCACCTGTCTGATGAGTGCCTTAACCACTACAATGTAGTGTAATTCTCATGCTGTCTTTGGCACTATTAATATTTAATTAAAGTAGTATGGCTTCAACAAGAGAGACTGAAAAACACCACATCAGCATACCTCACAGTCCAGTGATTTAGACAGATGTCTGAAAGGTGGGGAACCTTGGTTCAAATCCTTTCTCTTCAACAGATAAAGGAAGGGATGGAACCAAGGTCTCCTGCTTCCTAGGGTGAGTATCCTAGCCACTAGACTCTGAGGGATGGCATGATGTGCACACCTTCATCCACTGCCTCTGAGGGCTCCAATATGATGGTAGATCTTTTTTCTCCACTCAACGGGTCTTCCGCAAGACCTCTCTGAGCTGCCAGTCTTCTACCAGAGCCTCCTCCAGACCTGGGAGCTGTTCTCGGTGACCAGGTCTGTTGTGGCCACCAAGGGGGCAAACCTCCTCACTGAGCCCCGGTACATGACCCCAACCTTCGTATGCAGATGGCAGAGTCCCCCTCAGTGTGCTGGAGGTTAGTCCTGTCAGAAACCACCAGAACTGGAGACCTCCTAGACTACAACAGGGGGGACTGGGTGGATCCCCGAGCGCTTGATCAGTGCCTGGGGCTCTCCACCCTCCTGACTCCCCTGCATGTACTCTAGGAGGTGGGGGCAGCCTTACCATCCACCTCTTGGGTTTTTCTCAAGCAGTTATTGCGAGAGGGTGCTGCCCGACTGCCCCTCACCTCAGGCTCTCCAGACCTTTTCATTGGGCCCCTGTCTCATGAGCCCTCTCAGCCACCTCCCTTCCACAATCTAAGCTGGCTGCATGCCCTGCAGCCGGTTTGCTTCCAGACCATGCCAAGAAAACAACGATACGCTCATGCTCCACATGTTTCACTTACTCACCCTCGTGTCCCACCCAGATACCAAATGGTGGGACTATCTACCACCTGTAGAGGGTAAGGAACCCCAGTGGGCCAGCCTCCATTCCACCCTGGTCCCACGGCCTGCCAAGGATATTGGTTGGTAGCTCCTCCATGGAGCTGTGAGCACATGCGTGTATCTGGTGTGGTTCACCCCCATCCCCAACACCTGCCCCTTTTGCAGCATGAGGGAGAATCTGGTGCACGCCTATCTCGAATGTGCAAGGTTGCAGCCCTTATTCCAGCACCTCCAGAACCTCCTGTTCAGGTTCTGGCTGCACTATTCCCCACACCTGTTTATATTTGCAGACCGTGTCCATCCCCCCAACAAGTTGTGAGACCTCCTCATCAACCTCCTCCTGGTCCTGGCCAAAGTGGCCATCTTCCACACCAGGAGGAGGATGTTAGATGAGAGGGTACTCTGTGACTGTGGGACCTATTTCTATTCCTCCCTCATCTCATGCATCCGGGCAGCGTTACTCTGGGCAACGTCCGCCGGCTCCCTAGACAGTTTTGAGGAGCAGTGGGCACTGTCCAAGGTTCTTTGGATCTCGAGTTTTGAACCTGTGACCTTGACTCCTGTGCCTGTGATTCCTTAGTGTCCCCTGGTCTTCATTTGGTTCCTGGGCCCAGTGGTCCCTTCCAGAAGTCTGGGAGAGGGGCCTTTAAATGTGAATGGGCACACCAGTGACCCACTTAGCATGCCTCCCCAGGTGGAGAAAATGGTGGATCATGTGGCTAAAATCAGACCTTCTGGAGAGTAGATAAAACAGAAGCCTCTGAGAAGCTATAAAGACTCTATGTAGGAAGCTCAAGGTGTTGTTACCTGACTGGGAGCTGGGAAAGACTCGACAAAGTCCAAGGGCTGTAGGAATTGCTCTATGTGGAGTAACTTTCCCTAGTTCCTACATAGAGAGCTGGGAGGGAGCAGGAGCCAGCGAGAAAAGTCAGAATATGGAAAGTTAGTCTGCTAGAGGAAGCCTCAGAGAGAACAGGACTAAAAACCCTGTAGTGAGGGTTGTGAGCTAGCTGGATGGAAGTTAGTGTTTATTATCTTTGTTAAAAAAAAAAAACCTGGGCCCGAAGAATGGGTGTTACTTGATACATGAAAGCCTCTGTTGATGTTACTGGGGATTCCAAGAAGGAGAAACTGAACCAGTGGCAAACTTAAAGCTAGAGCAGGTAGGTGATGATGTAACAGAGGTGACTTTTAAAAATGGATTTCCCTGCTTGTTTTTTCACATTAGAAATATAGGTCTTGTACAGAGTGTCTCCCAAGAAAAACAAGGTAGATAAGTAGAGAACTAGTAGTTTTATAATAGCATAGGTAACAACCAAATGAAAACTCAGAAAATGAAGGGAAAGGGATTGTAGTCAGATTGATTAAAACTATTTGAGTCATGGCCTATTGAATTTAAAGTCAATAGAATTACTCTAGATTACTTACAGCAGAATTTGGAACATTTATTAGAACTGTAACTCAAATGCCTTGAACTATTCGGAGAAAATACTTTCATTAAAGAGTCAACAACTCAGCCCCATAAACTTAGGGTTCCAGTTCTCTGATCCTCAGAAAAAGCCTCCAGTAAAAACAAGGATGACAGAATCAGTATTCCTCTAGTTTCAGGGTGTGACAGGGTGCTGGGCAAAGGGTTGCAGATTCAGCCCTCTGTCATGCTTGCTCCTTGTTTGGGAAACAAATTAGAGTAGGCTGGAGGTAACTTGGCCCTAATTGGGGAGGTGGAGACAGCTACTATGTAATTAGCCTGGGGCTGCATAAAAGCCTGAGGGAAAGGAAGCCAGAGGAGAGTAGTGGGAAAGGGGAAAAGGCAGGGAATGGAATCAGGGAGGTAGCACTTCCCTGCTTGCAGATGGTGAAGGGTTAATTGCACATAATGAAACTGTGGTGGGAACAAGACTGAAAATAAAGTGCACCAGTGGTTTCCAGAGTATCTCAGTGAGTTTATGAACATATTAGAGGCAGAAACCAAAGGGACCCTGCCACACTCTGTTACACTGGGCAATAAACAATTGGCATGGGATGAAAGTCCTTTGGAAAAATACCTTCAGACTGTCTCCATGTAGTGTATATTGTAGTACTTAATTAGTACAACACTTAATACTCAATTAACAAACCTACAAATTAAGTTATATCCTGCCATCATTCCACTTGTGGTGGTCCCACTGAAGTCTATGGGAGGCTTTTTGTTTTGTTTTTAATGCAAAAGTAGGATAAAGCCCTATAAAACAAATGCATCTATTTTACTGTCAAAGTAAACCTGACTGATTCTATAACACAGCATTTGTATTGTTTAGAAAAAAAATTAATATCTTGGTGGTCAGTGGCCCTAGTTATTAAAAGTAAAATTTGTAAATATTGTACACTGTCCTAAAATGTAGCACCATAACTAGTTGTTGAGCAACTGACATGTCATTATTTATAGTCAAGACTGTGTTGTATAAAAATATCTTTCGTTTAAACCAGTTATTTGTAAACTTTAAGCTGAAATGTTAATTCTGAAATCTTAGTCTTTTCATACCAAAACTAGGTTTTAGACTCCAAAGCTACTCCTTTGTTGTATCCTGATTTATGCTCTGTCTATACTTATAGGGGAGCCAAGTTACAAAGAATGGTTTGTTTAGCAGAGTATGAGAACATTTTCCCTGACCATAATGGACTGAGATGAACCAGTTGATAACTAATGCCAACTAGAGATGAACTTGAGAGACAAGTTCACTTCCAGCTCTGACCTCTGCTGAAATTCTAGGGTGTCTAGATTCAGAATTTTGACTCTTCTTCAACTCTGATATTGGCAACTTTCCAAATGAGGAGAACACAGTCTTAAATTACAGTACGTTATATTTGTCATAGTAAAATATTCTACAATCTCATTTAGCAGGAAATGTAGTGGGATGGTGTGTAAACTGTTTTGTCAGTAATTTAAATGTCAAGCATTTATTCTGTTTTTGAAATACCTTTGTGGAGTTTATAAACTAGAAACCATCATTGTTTACACCCAAAGTCACAATTCTATCAGCCTTTCTTACTATGATTTCACTGGGGATCCTCCATTAGTTAAGTATTACAACAAGTGAGACTTAGAAAAAGGCCCTTACTATATGTGTATAATGTCTGGAACCAATGCTTATTACTCCTGTCATGGTATAATTTCCCACTCTGAACCTTAGTGTCCAAAAGATGGGGTACCAGCATGAATTTCTCTAAGCTTAATTACCAGCTTAGTACTTGTAGCGCTGCTACCAACCAGGAATTCCAGTGCCTGGTACACTCTGGTCCCCCCAAAAACCTTGCCCGGAGACCCCCAAGACCCAGACCCTCTGGATCTTAACACAAGGAAAGTAAACCCTTTCCCTCACCGTTGCCTCTCCCAGGCTTCCCACCCCTGGGTTACCCTGGAAGATCACTGTGATTCAAACTCCTTAAATCTTGAAACAGAGAGGAAAATTCACCTTCCTCTCTCCCCCTCCCAAACTCTCCCTGAGAGAGAAAGTAATCCTAACACAGAGAGAAAATAACCTTTCTCTCCTCCTTTCTCCCCACCAATTCCCTGGTGGATCCAGACCCAGTCCCCTGGGGTCTCACCAGAATAAAAAAAAACAATCAGGTTCTTAAACAAGGAAAGCTTTTAATTAAAGAAAGAAAAAACAGTGAAAATTATCTTTGTAAATTTAAGATGGAATATGTTACAGGGTCTTTCAGCTATAGACACTGGGAATACCCTCCCAGCCTAAGTATACAAGTACAAAGTAAACTCCTTTCAGCAAAATACAAATTTGAACTCCTTCCAGCCAAATACACATTTGCAAATAAAGAAAACAAACATAAGCCTAACTTGCCTTATCACCTAGTACTTTCTATTTTGAATCTATAAGAACCTGTATCGGGGAGATTGGAGAGAAACCTGGTTGCATGTCTGGTCACTCTCAGAACCCAGAGAGAACAACCACCAAAAACTAACAGCACACACAAAAACTTCCCTCCCTCAAGATTTGAAAGTATCCTGTCCCCTGATTGGTCCTCTGGTCAGGTCACAGCCAGGCTTACTGATCTTGTTAACCCTTTACAGGCAAAAGAGATATGAAGTACTTCTGTTCTATTAACTTTTACTTATCTGTTTATGACACGCCCCCCAAATCGCTGACAGTGTAGAACCACACTGGCAGTGATTTTTCCCTAGAACTTTAGAATAAACAGATCAATAAACACGTGCACCTTTACATGTGCTACTAATTATGTACAACTACAAGATTTTTCACATTGTAAGGACAATTTTTATTCAGTTGATTTTGGGAAACTTTTACGGGAGAGTGCATTAACTCCTTGATTTGTTGCCACTGCAGACGTTCCCAGGTTGTGGAGAGGTTCACCTTTTTTACGCCACTATTACTTTGTCCTTTGTAGTAAACACCGTCAGGCCACTCAGCGTCATCTCCTCCCTGGGCTGTAAACTGACAAACCTGTAAGTCTCTGGAATAGAAGGGCTTGAGAGAATTAACGTGGTACACTCTGGGCTTTAGGGGGGAATTGGGAAATGCTATGAAGTAGTTAACAGCTCTCAGGCACTCTTGGACCGTGAATGGCCCTTCCCATGATGCTGTCATTTTATGGGCCTGTTGCGCCTTCAAGACCATAACCTGGTCTTCTACTTTGAAGGAAGGCTCTCTTCTATGTCTATCATACCAGGCCTTTTGCTCTTTTTGAGCATCCTTTAGGTTTTCTTTAGCGAGGGCTAAAGAGTTTTGGAGGGTGTTTTGTAGGTTGCTTACAAAATCCAGAATGTTAGTTCCTGGAGAGGGTGTAAACCCCTCCCATTGCTGCTTCACCAACTGTAATGGCCCTTTAACCTCGTGGCCATACACAAGCTCAAATGGTGAGAACCCTAAACTGAGATGTGGTACCGCCCTGTAAGCAAAGAGCAACTGCTGCAACACTAGGTCCCAGTCATTGGAGTGTTCATTCATGAATTTACGTATCATGGCCCCCAAAGTTCCATTAAACCTTTCCACCAGACCATTGGTTTGATGGTGGTACGGGGTGGCAACCAAGTGATTCACCCCCTGAGTTTTCCACAGTTCTTTCATGGTCCCTGTGAAGAAATTTGTCCCTGAATTGGTAGGGATATCAGAGGGCCAACCTACCCTGGCAAAAATGTCTATTAGGGCCCAGCACACAGTTTTAGCCCTAGTGTTGCCTAGAGCTACTGCTTCCAGCCATCGGGTAGCAAAGTCCACGAAAGTCAGTATGTACTGCTTTCCTCTGGGGGTCTTTTTTGGGAAAGAACCCAGAATATCCACAGCTACTCGCTGAAATGGGACCTCGATTATGGGGAATGGTTGGAGAGGGGTCTTGACCTGGTCTTGGGGCTTTCCCACTCTTTAGCACACCTCACAAGACCAGACATACCTGGCAACATCCTTGCCCATCCCCTCCCAGTGGAAGGACTTCCCCAACCTGTCTTTGGTTCTGTTCACCTCAGCATGGCCACTGGGATGATCATGGGCTAAGCTTAAGAGCTTGCCCCGGTACTTAGTTGGAACCATCAACTGTTTTTGCGGATGTCAGTCTTCCCAGTGTCCACCAAAAGAATCTCCTTATATAAAAGGCCTTGTTCTATAACAAACTGGGATCAGTTAGAAGAGCTGAGAGGTGGTGGGGTGCTCCGTGTCGCTGCCCAAGCTTTCTGAAGGCTGTCAGCTGCTTCCTGCTCAGTCTGGAACTGTTTCCTGGAGGCTGGAGACACCAGTTCTTCCTTAGACTGTGGACTTGGGCTTGGTCCCTCTGGAAGCGATGTAGGTGCTGGGGTTGTTTTCGTGGCTGGTGAACCGCTCTCCGCTGGTGCACCAGGTGGTATTTCAGGCTCTGGCTGAGCCTCTTGGGTATGGTTGTCTGCTGCTTCTGCCAGTTCAGGCTCACTGGCGCCCTCTGGCATTGGGGTTGAAGATGCGTTTGCAAGCGCTGGCATCGGTGCTGGCAATGGTTCTGGTGCTGATTGCCTTTCCAGGTCCGGGTCTGGGACTGGAAGTACTGTGGCTGTTGTAGTCGTTGGCAGGGGATCTGGGTCCACTACCTCTGTCTGGGTCTCTGCTAACACAGACGGGGCCCCTGTGGATGGCTCAGGAACAGGGATGGGTCTGGAAGCTTTCCTGGCTTGGCTGCGTGTAACCATTCCCACCACTCTACTTGGCTGGCCAAGTCTTCCCCCAGTAGCATGGGGATGTGATAATTGTTATAGACTGCAAAAGTCCACATTCCTGACCAGCCTTTGTACTGGACAGGCAGTTTAGCTGTAAGCAAGTTTACAGCTTGTGACATGAAAGGGTAAATTGTTACTTAGGCCTTTGGGTTGATGAATTTGGGGTCCACTAAGGATTGGTGGATAGCTAACACTTGTGCCCCCGTGTCTCTCCACGCGATAACCTTCTTTCCGCCCACTCTCAAAATTTCCCTTCACTCCTAGGGTATTTGAGAGGCATCTGGGCCTAGGGATCTTTGGAGTGATGGAGATATAATGAACTGCACTCGGTTGGGGTTCTTGGGGCAGTTGGCCTTTATATGTCCCAGTTCATTACATTTTAAAGCATCGCCCAGTTGACTCGTCACTGGGCCGAGGTGGGTTACTGGAGATTGGTGAGGTGAGAGAATATGGAGTCAGTGGCTTTACTGGGGTTGCAGGTGGGGTCTTGGGTTGTCCTCGGATATAGGGTTTATTGTCGGTGTGACCCCTGTGATATTCGCTCCCCTTGATAGTAGCTTTTTTCTTTTCTGCCACTTCCACCCATCTGGCTCCAATCTCCTCCACCTCAGTTACAGTTTTGGGCTTCCCATCTAGGATGTACCTTCCAATTTCCTCAGGAACACCCTCTAAGAACTGCTCCAATTGTATTAGGAGGTGCATGTCGTCCAGATATTTAATATTGGCTCCTGATATCCAGGCATTATAATTCTTTCCAATGTGGTAGGCGTGTCGGGTGAATGACACATCTGGTTTCCACCTTAGGGCTCTGAACCTCCGACGGGCATGCTCAGGTGTTAGCCCCATTCGGATTCTGGCCTTGGTTTGAAAAAGTTTATAATCGTTCATGTTCTCCTTAGGCATTTCAGCCGCCACCTCTGCTAGGGGTCCACTGAGCAGTGGCCTAAGCTCTATCATGTACTGGTCTTCAGTGATGCTGTACCCATGGTAGGTCCTTTCAAAATTTTCTAGGAAGGCCTCAGTGTCATCACCTGCCTTGTAGGTGGGAAATTTCTTGGGATGTGGAACAATAACTGGCGAAGGGTTGCTAGGATCGGCTGTGTTCTTCTGCTTAGCCTGTTCTTATGCCAGGACCTGCTGGTGGGCTTCCCTCTGGAGTTCTATCTGTCTTCTGTGGGCTGCCTCTTTGCCTTCTTGTTCTCTTTTGTGGGCCGCCTCTCTTTCTCTTCCCCTCTCTTCCTTCTCTCTTTCCCTCTCTTCCCTCTGTCTTTCTTTTATCTCCAGCTCTCTCCTGTGGGCAGCCTCTCTTTCTCTTTCTCTCAGCTCTATTTCTTTTTCTCTCAGTTCCATCTCTTTTTGTTTTATTTCTAGTTCTTTTTGTTTCTTTTCCATGTCTCGCTTGTGGTCTGTGTCTTTGATTTGTTCCTTTGCCTCCAATTTTGCCCGTTCCTGTTTCAGGGTGTCCTTGGTTTCTGCTTTCTTGTGTTGGGGTGCCCTCTGGTGTTTACTGTCTGAAATGCTGCTTTTCTGTTGCCTTCTTCGGGTTGCTTAGCAACAGAATCTGGTTTTTTTTAAACTCCTTTTACTTAGCTATTCCCGACAGAGTTAGAAAGAAAAAAAACATTCATTTGCAAATGTGTTTTGGTGGTGTATGGTGACTCACAACTGGAGTCCCTTTGTTTAACATCGATCCTTGTTAAACCCTAATGCCTTTACCTTCAGAGTACTCAGAAGGGAGAGATAAAAAAAAAACTTGCAGACCTTTGCTTTTAAAACAATCTCCTCTAGCCTGCTTTACACACAGCTAGCAGGGAAAGAGAAAGAAAAAAATCCTACTGGCTCTTGCTTCTAAACCCAAACCTCAGTCTGCCTGCGGATAGTTAGCAGGGAGAGAAATAAAACCTCACTGGCTTTTGGATTCTATCTTATCTATCTATCCCACACGCTGCACACCATGTCATGGTATAATTCCCCACTCTGACCCTTAGCGTCCAAAAGATGGGGTACCAGCATGAATTCCTCTAAGCTCAATTACCAGCTTAGTACTTGTAGCGCTGCCACCAACCAGGAATTCCAGTGCCTGGTACACTCTGGTCCCCCCAAAACCTTGCCCGGGGACCCCCAAGACCCAGACCCTCTGGATCTTAACACAAGGAAAGTAAACCCTTTCCCTCACCGTTGCCTCTCCCAGGCTTCCCACCCCTGGGTTACCCTGGAAGATCACTGTGATTCAAACTCCTTGAATCTTGAAACAGAAAGGAAAATCCACCTTCCCCTCTCCTTCTCTCTAGCCCTCCCCGACTCTCCCTGAGAGAGAAAATAATCCTAACACAGAGAGAAAGTAACCTTTCTCTTCCCCTTCCCTCCTTTCTTCCCACCAATTCCCTGGTGGATCCAGACCCAGTCCCCTGGGGTCTCAGCAGAATAAAAAACACAATCAGGTTCTTAAACAAGGAAAGCTTTTAATTAAAGAAAGAAAAAACAGTGAAAATTACCTTGTAAATTTAAGATGGAATATGTTACAGGGTCTTTCAGCTCTAGACACTGGGAATACCCTCCCAGCCTAAGTATACAAGTACAAAGTAAACTCCTTTCAGCAAAATACAAATTTGAACTCCTTCCAGCCAAATACACATTTGCAAATAAAGAAAACAAACATAAGCCTAACTTGCCTTATCACCTAGTACTTACTATTTTGACTCTATAAGAACCTGTATCAGGGAGATTGGAGAGAAACCTGGTTGCACGTCTGGTCACTCTCAGAACCCAGAGAGAACAACAACCAAAAACTAACAGCACACACAAAAACTTCCCTCCCTCAAGATTTGAAAGTATCCTGTCCTCTGATTGGTCCTCTGGTCAGGTCACAGCCAGGCTCACTGATCTTGTTAACCCTTTACAGGCAAAAGAGATATGAAGTACTTCTGTTCTATTAACTCTTATTTATCTGTTTATGACAACTCCATTCACTAATTCCTCTAATTTTGTGCTGTTATAATTGAAGAGAAGCCAGGTATCAACGTACAGAGGATAATAGGTTGTGAGTGTTTCCATGAAACAGGACATGAGTCTTGCCTCTTATCTCATCATCCTTTTTCAGACACATACTCTGGTTCTATGGAGCTGACATTATCTATCCAAGTATTTATACTGTACTTATGACTATTTTGGCTCAGGGCTAGATCCACAAAGGAGACTTAGGCTCATCATTGCAATGCCTAATATTTAAGTGCCCTGTCTCCTAATGTAATCCACAGCCTCAGGTAAGATGCCCTGGCTCCTTATATAATGCATTGGGAGAATTAGGTGCCTCAGGAAGGGATCCACAACAGTAAGCAATCTGAGCAAGGAACTGCCTAAGATAGCTAATAGGAAGTGCTGAGCAGAGGGATATGGCCTAAGCCCCACACCTCAGAGGGAGTTACATACCTTCTTCTCACCCAGATTTAGGCACCTAACTCCATCTTATGACTATGAATCCCAACCAGAGATAAGTGCTTAAACAGTGGAAATGACTTCCACATGACAGAACCAGAGAGACCCACTCCCAGAATATCCTATAGGCCTGTAGTTAGAGTACTCTCCAGAGATGTCCATTTAAATTCTTGTTCCAAATCAGGCAGAGGAAGGATTTCAACCTCAGTTTCTCATATCCTGGGTGCATGCTTTGACCTCTGGTCTAAAGGTTGTGAGTTGACTGGGACCACCTCCTCTAGATATGCTTTGTGAGGGCCCAGCCTTTATGTGGCTTTCAGCCCCATCAGCTGCATATTGTGTGGCTGTACTCAACACAATACCTTGATTCTATCAGAAATACATGCATTTTCTTTCTTTACTACAGTCTCCTCACCACAAAGTTAAGCATCCTGCACTACTCTGATTCAGATATTCCTTTATGCTGATTGAAGGGAGGAAACAGGCAAATCTGGAACAACATTTAAAGTTCATGAACAAAATTCTTAACTAATAAGTTTAGAATTCCCTGAGGCCACCTAATCTTTCTGCACTTCAAATCCTGATCCCAGAATAGTCAACAGTAAAATCTCACTGCCTTCAATGGAAGAGTGGAATTTTATCTACTCTCAAGTTTTTATGTAAATTGTAACCTTTTTTCTTGTATAATATATTTTGGTGTATACATCTGATGTATATTCACTTAGGAATAAAAAAACCCTTATAATACAAATATTTCCTGGTCATTTTATAGGAAAAAGTCTAATAACAGTTTCACCATTTCTGACAAAATGCTATAGCAGGACCTGTTCAGATTAATGTTTTGTAAGCTAATAAACATTGCAAAACATTCTTTGCCAGCATAAATTGAGAGAGGATTCCATGACTATCCTCCATTGTATAAAAACTACATAGGATGCAATCTTGATTGGGAGTCACAAGTGATCAGCACCTATGACTACAGTGATCTTTAAAGATACTCAAGCACTTCTTAAGATCTGGCCCACAGTGTGTTGTTAATAACCTTAAACAATTAACAACACTTAAAAATTGATCTAGTTCAAAAAATATACTACAAAGCACTGTAATACCCTGATCTAGCATTGAAGTCCATAGGACTGTTTGTGCTTAAAATTAAGCATATGGATAAATGTCTGTACCATCAGTGTTGACATCAGCATGTATATGACATTTTAATGGAAGCTTTATAAACATTTAAATATCTCCCAGTTTTCTGGGTTCACAATGGGGGTGGTGAGGGGGGAGGAAATTTTCCCCATACAATTTTTTCCTAAGTGGAAAGAATTGTTAAACAGCCTAACAAAACAAAATTGTCAGACATCTTTAGTGGTAGGTAGAACTGAACATGAAAGCTTGTGTCCAGCTGGCTACATTACTCAAAGCTTTTTTTCTGTTTGAATTTTGCCTGCAACTCAGCAGTATTTGCTGTCAAAGTGTAAAGTCTTTGGTAGGGAAAAGAGGTATTTGCAGAGGGCCTTTAACTATGAGATGGATGCTGTATCACTAAAATAAAAAGAAACTGACTTGGACAAAAAAGAGGGGTCTTCAACTTAGATTAAAACAAGGAGCCATTTAAGCAAGCTGAATATGATTTACTAGAGCACTCTGCCAAAGAGGTGAAGTAAATGTGTGGAATTTAGAGCATGCAAAAAGAGGTGAAACCAATTCTGAGACACTGATAGCATATAGTAGTTTGGCTTTGGTATGCACTGGACCAGATCCTCAGCTAGTGTAAGTTGCCTTAGCTCTACTGACATCAATAGAACAACAGCAGCTAAGGATCTGACCTATCGTGTTTTGATTAATTTGCCTAAATTAGACAGAGTAAAGTGTGAAGAGCATTAAACAGTAGTTAAGTGTTAATGGCACCCAGAGAGGAGAGGAAAATAGAGTGAGAAATGGAAACTTTTGTGATAGTGAAACATTAACTTATTAGAACAGTGGTTCTCAAACTTTAGCAAGCTGGGGACCCCCATTTTGATGTAAAATTTTTCGAAGACTCTCAAGATGGCTTTGAATTTTTCCCAGGGATGCTCAACCCCTGCTCAGCCCCAGGCTCTGCCCCCACTCCACCTCTTCCCCCCAAAGCCCTGCCCCGCTCCACCCCCCTCCTCTTTCTGCCCCCTCCCCCAAGCGTGTCCCATCCCCGCTCCTCCCCCTCCTTCCCAGCTCCTCCTGCACATGGCTGAGCAGCTATTCCATGGCATGCAGGAGGACTAGGAAGGAAAGGAAGGAGTTGATCAGTGGGGCTGGCAGCCCCAACATGACTCGCTGACCCCCTGGAGCCAGACATGACTCATGGAACACAGTTTGAGAACCACTGTATTAGAAGCCATTTGGTTTTGGTTGAACTGATGGCTGTTGATGCTGCAAGGGGGGGATTCAAAAAGACAATTGTAATAAGAACAGGAGTACTTGTGCCTGACAACTGTAATAATTATCTAAGTGGGATATAATTAGGTCTAGTCTACACTACAGAGTTAGGTCAATGCAAGGCAGTTTATGTTGAGCTAACTGTGGAAATGTCTACACTCAAATTTTACTCCCGGTGATGTAACTGCTACACCAACTTAATAACTCCACCTCCATGAATGGCAGAGAGTCAAGGTTGATGCAGTGTCAGTGTAGACACTGTTGCTTATGTCAACTGCTACTGGCTTTCAGGAGTCAGCCCACGATGCCCCACACTGGCAGTTTAATCGATACAAGTGCTCCTGGTGAAGGCGTGCACCACCGACACAAAGAGCAAATGATGGACACGTACAAGCAATGTAATTACTGAGGCAGCTGTATGCCAATGTAAGTTAGGTGGACTTAATTGTGTAATGTAGACATGGCCTCAGTGTGTGGAGTAAGAATTTAGCATAAAAAAAAAATGAACCGTTTTTAAATTAAATGAAAATGACAGCTGACTTAAAAAAATATTGTGATAAAAAGATTGGCTGGTTTTTGCATCAGTGCAGTGGAAGCATTAATCTGTAAACCTGGTAAATTCAGGAGGGTTGTGCCTATTTAAGTAATAATATATCTAGTTAATGACTTTTGCTAGACATTGTCTTACACATTCAGGGACAGCATCATAAAAATTAAAGAATAGATTTAAACACTAGCTCCATAAAAATGGTCAAATCAATATGACTGAATTAAAAGTCAGAAGAGTTGTAAACTATAATTAAAAAAAAAACAGAAATCCTAAAATTGGGCTGGGACAGGCTTATCAATAGTATGAGTGCAGCAAAGAGTCCTCTTAAAAACACCTTGAAATCAGTGAGCAGTAAAATAAAAACAAAGGCCCAGTTCCACAAACACTTATGCTCCTGAGAAACTTTACGCTCATGTAGTCAATGGGATTGCTTTCATGCGTCAAGTTACTAATGTGCGTAAATTTGCAGGACTGGGGCCATGAAATGTAATCTTAGACTACAGAACCCAAAGACAAATAGCAATCATTCAATAAGAGTTTGTGGTCAATAGTATCAAAGCTGAAGATAACTGAGCAAAATTAATACAAAAGATCAACTATGTGAATATGAGAGAACCCAGACATCTTAAACGTTACGCAATGCCCTTTCAGCTTAGTAGCTCATGTGGAACCGAGACCAGAAAGGGTCAAACCAATTATGGTCAGAGGGAAAAGGCTAAGTTTGACTCAGATATTACAGTGAATGCTAATAGCTTTAAAGCAGAAGAAAATACAGACATTGGACAACAGCAACTCAGAGTGTTGACGTCTACTGTAGGATTTTTCAAAATAGGGTTGATCATGACTGTTAAAATATAGATGGAAAAATGCTGGGTGACAAAGAAGACATTAAAATATTAACACATATCTCAGCACTTAAAGATGACAAAGTTAAGAGAACTGGAAGGAACATGGTACAAAGACAGTGGGGGACTGGTGAGATTAATGGTAGGTAGGAGATTAAATCATAGATACAGAAATTGGGTAAAAAGACTGAAAGGAAAAGTTATTTTCTCTAATCAATTTATGATTACAACCTCAGGCCTAGGTCAGTAAGTAGCCAAGGTGGAATGAATTTTAATAATACTGTGAGAAAATAATAGCAGCTATTAGATGGAAAGTTAATAAAAATAGTGTCCACCTCCTCCCACCCCCCCAAAAAAGGAAGACATTTTGAACAACATTGTTTTTCTGTCTGATGCTCCTGGATGGAAGCTAGAGTAAATCATCAGAAACTGCAATGACAAATCTAAAGCTGCTAACATGGTCCTATAAGAGGGGCCAATATGATTAATTAATAAGAGACCAAGTCTACAAGTATGGCAGGCAGCCATGGCAGGTTGGCAGTCAAGATAAAATATAACCCAAGGTGTTTGTCAGGTGCTTGGCTGGATAATACTGCTATTGTTTGACTTTGCAAGAGACGTATTGTTATATCACTTTGTTATTAGTATTATTTATTATTTGTATTACAGTACCTTATAGGAACCCACACAAGGGTCAAAGGCTTATTGTGCTAGCTGCTGTACAGATAAATAACAAAGGAGACTGTGTCTGGCCTAGGAGTCTAGGGATGAAATCCTGATCTAGTTAAAATCAGTGGGAATTTTGGCCATTGACTTCAGTGGGGTCAGGATTTCTTGCTGTGTATCAGACCAGATGCAAAAGGCCTACAAAACAGCAGATGAGGTGAGGGTAGGTAGGAGGACAAAGTAACAAATCAATATGAGTTTAGCATAATAAAATAGATGTCTCAGCTCCCCACTTGCATGTCAATGTATTGCAAGTCAGACATGTCATAAGATACGTCATAGATAAGCAACCCAGTTCAGAAAAAAATATCTGATCTGGGCCTTCAATCATCCCTTAAAACAGAAATAAGGAAGACAGTGATTCTTTTCAGGAGAAAGCCTAACAGCTCCATCGTAGATATTCTTTATATGGGCCAAGCCCACCAGTCTGCTCCCTCCTTCCAACAGCATTTTATTTCAAGTTAAACAGCTCAAAAAGATTCTAAGCGTGGTCCTATCAATTAAAATTACTTAATACCAATAAAACAGCTGCAAACCCCACCCACATCAAACAATCAACCCCCAAGAAAAACATTGTCCAGAAAAATCAGCCTGCCCCTTAGTTTCCCATGGAAGCCCAACATATTTTCAAAACATTTCAAAATACCCCCAAACACCTGTTCAAACAGGTGGACTTTGCAGTGTGCCTTGCAGATTAACAAATTGAGGCCAAACGAGTGAATTCCAAAGTGGTGGTGCTCTGACAGAGAACATCTTACCAATAGCACACTCTATACCAACTGGGACGCATCTACTTTAGGTGCTTCTACTGAGCTCAACTGTAGCAGTGTCTCCTGGGGAAAGAAGTGGTTGTCAACTAGATAGATTCTAGATTATTTAGTGCTTCAAAGATGAATACCGACATACCAACATCTTAAACACAACATTGGAATCAGTGCTAACTCTGGAACGCTGGTCTAGGATACACTTCCAAATACTCCACTTAAACTAGTGGTTGCATTCTATATGAGTTTCAGTTACTGAATTGGTTTAAAGTGTAACCCTAAACAGAATTTATTCCGGTAATCCAATCTAGAGGTGACAAAACCATGGATCATGGCAGCAAAGTCCATGTCCAATAGAAAAAAAAGTCACTATGCTTAGTTAGACATAGAATGGAAAAAAGCCATCCTAGTCCCTGTTATATTTGATCAGCTAGAAATTGCTGGGAATTCAACAAAACCCCTGAGTTGGGAATTTTGGTGATAAGATTTAATCTGCAGAGCGGGGCCAGTCTAATTTCCACCTTAACGTGAAATTGGCATTTGGGAGGGGGTTGGTGGACATAGTATTGGGTTTTGCCATGTGTAGCAGTAAAATGGACAATTATGGAAGTGAGGCTGAGGAGTCCTTTAATATGCAGCAGCTGGAGAGCAATGACCTCAGTGTGTTCCACAGCTCAAATATAGATTCTTACTATAGAAAGCAATGGTACTAATCTTACATCAGCAGACTCCAGACTGAGGGCTGACTAAACCGCACTCTCAGATCGAGGAAGAAAAGAGCAGAAAACTCTCAAAAAGTTGTTGTAGGTGGTGGATTTGAGGCAAGTTTATATCTACCCTTTCCTTTAGCCCTGTTCCCAAAGGTGCCCTGCTGCATGGAAGTTGAGACCCTGGAGTATCACTGATGCGCTAGGCCTACATAGAGACATAATTTCCCACACATCTTGGACACATTCAGGGGTTATTAAAGCTATATTGCCTGACTGCTCCATTAACAGTCAGATGTCCACATTCTCACTACAATCAGACATTGCCATGGACAGTCTGTAGCCTCATGAGCGTAGATTGTCCATCCCCAGAACCTTCACTTTCTTCAGCAGACCCTGACCTAGGTCTTTGTAAATAATAGCACTGACTAGCAACATATCTGTTTATAAATCATATAGAATCAGTCTCTCTGGCTATCATCTATTCTTTTAGTAATAAATACATAAATAAAAATTTCCAGAGCACAACTAGATTTTTTTTGTTTATTTTTTGCTTATCCCATAAGAACTCTGCAATATCAACGTCACATACACTTAGATCCACTGCTACTAAAGTAAAAAATGTATAGGATAAGATACAATATCTAGAGTATAGTAGTCAAATACTGGCTCCTGACTGCTACAGTTCACCCTCATAAATTGTGAAACCTGGTGGCCTACTGCCCTTTCAATTAAAATCCACTGTTGCACTACTACACGATGAACAGTGCAGAAATTTATTCTGCCTAGCTTCCTCTGTTGTCCCACAAGTAAATCCAGTTTCTGCAGCAAAAACTACATATTCCTTTAAAATAGGTTTTGCAAAATTTAAGTATTTATGTGTGCATTGTAAATTTTACAGAATATAAAAAACTAAATTTACCTGTGAAAAATCCATTTGCCCTGTTTCTTTATTTTTCTTATACATGATAACCATTAATAGCTTAATAATATTAATTAGAAAATAGTCAATCCTAACCTGAAAGGTTAATGGTGACTATTCAGTTAGAATTATGAAATTATATTTTACTTGTGTCAAGGCAAGGAGTACTGGAAAAAACCACCTGATGGAAATGTTTGTGTCAGATTCCCCTCCTCTCTCTAGGCTGGGATTCTGTCTTGGCTAGCTGCCACATTGTAAATTAAGGAAAGAATTCCCTAAATAATTATAAACAGCCCCAAGAGAGCCCGCAAAATAGCTAATCTGGGTCTGTGAGCATGCTAACAAAGCAATTTCTTAGAGAGTAATATACTTACCCAGTGGGACAGATAATGAATCTGGATTGTGGTAAACTTTATCAAAGCACAGGTTAAGAGGATACTTTGCAAGCATGTTCTTCTTCGAATTTTCTTGTCTCCATAAAGATCCTTTGGCTGAAATCATGTTTCATTCTATTACGGAGATACCTGCAATTCATTTTTCACTTCACCTTATTCATCAGAGGATGTTCTTCAGTAAACTTCTCATAAATGTTACCTGAAGCAGAGAGTGTTATTTGCAGCTTATTCATTCTCAACTTCTTTTGTGCCCCATACATAATATTTAGTCTCTGACAGGTTAGAAAGCCCTGGAGCTACAGCTGCATACATATCAGTCCTAATGCTTCTTTCTTTAGTATAGGTAATGCATAAAATGTTTCCAACTTTAAAAAGGAAATGTTAAGTCTCTAAGAAAACACATTGCTTCATAAAACATTTTCTTCTGTTGCCTTTCTGTTGCCCAGGAGCATTTTCAGCCACACTCCTACAGAGGGAGCCTTTACCTTGTTAGAATCTCAACTGCAAAAGAGAGAATCAGTGCTTATTGCAGAAATAACAGTCTTAAAGACAGAATATCTGACTTCTCACAAATATGGGAACTACATCTGTGTAGTTATTTTAAGTATGGACATCTCATATCCTATAGATAACGGAATATAATAATAAGACTGTTACATTCATTATTGTTACCCTCTGTTAGTTATTTTATTTATTATGTCTCCAGCTAGATTTTGATGAACCAGAGCTTTCTAGATTTGTTTCAGAGGCAAATGATCACAAAGAGAAAACACAAGTTCTGAATTATTTTCTTGCAGTTATCATGTTATTTGTTCTTGAGTTTTGCACTCCAGTGTTAGTCACAGGAAAACAAGCAATAGAAAGAAAGTCAAACCTTTCCCAAATATACCTTTGTAGCAGAGCTATGATAAGAAATTGTTATGTGAAAATAGTTGGAGTAGAAGAAATTCAATTTGGATTGCTTTTGGAGGAGTAGAAAACTGGGCCAAATCTTGTCCTACTCACAATAACCATCAAACAACTCCAGGATCAAGCCAAAGAGTAAGTTTCCTTAGGATATTTGTTAGAGATGCTATTATTTATCAAGTGTCAAATATATAATTTACAATAGCTGTTACTTTTAACTAAAACCTAGCTATTTTTCTTTTCAACATTATTTTCAACTTGATCAGTCCCATTTTCTCCTTTTAGGTCATTTCACTAACCTGCTAAGGCTGATGCAAATTTCACTGATTTGTGAAGGGCTCTGAGTAAAAATGTCAAAAAATTGTTTGGCGTAAGTTTTTTCTTAATTTTATATTTGTCTGTCTATAAAATATGTTTGAAGCTAACTATGTCTACAGTGAAAAATGTGACCCATTATGCTTATGCAAACTTCCAAGAGGGTCTATAGTTTGTCAGTTGTTCATATTAACTTTACATAATTTACATAATACTTTTTTTTAGTGAGCTCCTAGTTATAGAAATTGGAAACAGTCTTATAAATTCAGCAGCAGTCAAACCTGTTGCAAGAATTGCATGGAGTTAATATTGATTGCTTGTTTGTGAACAATCCATTATAAGGTACAAGGAATGTGTTCTCTTTTCATTAACTCTTCTGTACTAAATACTTTTGGGTTTACCTATGTTGGGGCTTTCAAAATTCAGTGGAGAGTGCAAGAAAACCTGGCACTCTAATCTACACTAATTCAGAATTGGCTTGTATTTGAGATTAATATTTTTATATCATTGGAAAATACTTTAGGAGAATATTTCAATGAGCACCACATATGCTGTAATACTACCATTTTTTTCTTTTCAGAGGTTGAATTCCTCACTAAGGCAAAACTCCTATTGAAATTACTTCATTGCTTGAAGTGAGTGGGAATTTTCTGTATGTAAGGAGTGCAAGATCAGGGGCTAGATTCACAAACGGAATTAGGACCCTAACTGCCTCTTTAGGTGCCTAAAGCTAACATTTAGGTACTACTCACTTTCACAAAACACATCCTCTGCTGCTGCCCAACCCTTTAGGTGACTGAGTTTCCACCATTAAAGTCTCTGAGGCACTTAAATCCTGACTCCACTCAACAACTTTGCACTTAACTCACCCCTAAGCCCCAACAGGATTCACCGAAGAGGCATTCCCTCATCTCTCTTGCCTTCTGGGCCCAATCTGTTAGGGGTACTCTGTGCATGCCTAAACCCCCACAAAAGAAGCTGCTGAAGGAGAAAGTATTGCCTCTATAACTTTTCACCCGGGGTTTGTACACTTTCCCAGGATGTGGGATACCCAAGTTCAAATCCCAGTATAGTACAGGGATTTCAGTGTGGGTTTCCCACCTCCCCAGAGAGTGCTTTGTAGGTTTCTCTGTCTTTCCTGTTGAAGCTGTTCCGCAGTGCATAACTACTTAAATATTCAATGGAAAAGAAGGAGTGGAACCTGGGTCTTCCACCTTCCTCTGGGCTATAAAGTCATTCACTCTCTGGCCCAATTAATAGTTAATTATTTAAGTTTCCTTTGTGAGTCCACCCTAGGTGACTTAGAGTATGTCTACACAGCATGGGATGACTGGCCTGGGTCATCTGACTCGAGGTCAGGCTGGGGGCTATAAAATTGCAATGTAGATGTTTGGGCTTGGGCTGAAGCCTAAGCTCTGAGACCCCTGTGCAGAGGGAAGGTCTCAGAACCCTAGCCTGAGCCAGAATATCTACACTGCAATTTTTAGCCCCACAGCCCAAACCCCACAAGCCCAAAGCAGCTGACCTGGACTCTGAGACTCAGTGCCATGGGGTTTTTATTGCAATGTAGACATAGCCTTGGCTGCTTTTGAAATTTTTACCTGATGATTTGGAGTCAATATTTGGGAATTCTAGTCCTGGCTCTACTGCAAACTTTGTGTGCTAACCTTCAGCTCAGATTTTTAAAAGTGCATGCATATGTTTGTGTACCTCCCAGCTGAGACTGCAAAATGCTGATGCACATGTGCAACTGGACTGGGACACAGATGTAAATCCCCAAAATATGAGGTTTTATAAGTACAACTTGGGTGCACACTTCTAAAAAATCTGAGTCTTAGACACTATGTACCCCAGTTTTCCACATCTATAAAATAGAGATAATATTTACCTATCTCATAACAATATTGTTTATGAGTTTCTGAGATGGACGGTAGTAATTAATTCTTTCCAGTTAGTTACCAGGCTGGATGCACTAAGACAACATAACTAGTGGTGGCTTATTTTTCTCACTCTCGAGTTTCTGTTTTAGGTTTTGTTTTAAACCAAAAATTCTTTTCTTTTGGGGGGGAGGAGAGGGAGAAGGGAGCAGAAGTTTTACAAATTTCAGATTTGCCAGTAAATATTTAAAATAAATATTTTGTAATGGATAATTTTATCAGCGAATCTGATCTCATAGTTCAAGCACCTATGCATGTATTAGGGGTACTGCCACACTCCATGGCTTGAAGTTTTCCATTATATACAGGGTTTACAGATTGGTTCATTGGCTCTCAGCACCCTCACTACACAAATTGTTTGAGCACTTCTGCTTACACGGTTGCAATTTTCTTAAATTTCTTCCTTATTAAAAATTATTCATTGAAATTTTCTTACAAATTGCATTTACTCTTTAGCTTACTTTTCAGAACCTGAGATTCAAGGTTTATTTCTCTGTTGTGACTGCCCTTTCTGCTCTCTGATGTAGGTTCCCATTGATGGATCTACTCCCATACTTAAAGTTAAGCATACTTTTGAAGAATGGAGACTTAATGAGCCACCTTTTATCCAGTGGCTGGTATGAAAACATTCAGAATTTGCTTTCAGTGAAGACTCAAACACTGTGCTAGTAAAACTCAATTGCATGTAAATTCACAGAAAGTGAGCACTACAAGTGCATGAACAATGGCAATGTTGATTTTCTAACAAAATTCAGACAAATATTTGAACCTTAAAACTTTTGGCACTGTTCAGCCAGATATATAATCCTCAGTGCATATGTTATTGTGGTCATGCTACACCTGATCTGTCATAAAGATGGCTTAACCAGTTTGGACAAAATAACTGAGCCAAACAGCTACCCTAACTGAACACACACTTAAAAAAAAAACAACCCTCTTCATTTGGACCTTCTGATGCTTATTTAAATGTTATGTTATTCTGTGGCTTCTACTGTTTGTTAACTTATGGGCTTATTATTACTGTATAGATGTGTCAGCAATAAAGGAGAAAGTTAACACATAACTGTCAAAAGAGAGAGAATAAAAGTACACATTGACTCAGCCCTGTTTCATATTGCCCAGGGGGTGATTTTTTGTTTTGTTATTTTTTTTTAACACTGTGTTCTACATGATCTTGAATATACCTAGATTTTCTTCTTTGCCAAAGAAAGCCCCAGTGCCCCAGGAAGTCTTCAGGATATGAACCTGTTAATGCAGGCCTTTATAGATAGGGTTAGGGGACAACAGAAAGAGTTAATCCATCACTGCCTTTGGCTGTGTTCTAGAATATGTGATACTGCTTTGAAATTGCAGCCATTCATCTCTTGCAGCTCTGAGGATACAGACATGTACAGTCAGTGGAAGAACAGGTCTGTAAGCGGGGAGAATGAAGTGTGCCGGAAAACGATGTTGCAGAGGTATCAGGCTGCTGCTGCTACGATGGCCAAGTGCTACAGCCATTTGGGACCATACTGAAGACTGGTCCTGAGGTTAGCCTCCCTGACATTTTTTCTAATTGGTTAAGAAATCTGCTTGTCTCTTGCTCTGGAAAGTAGTCAACACAGACCTCAACAAGTCTTTGTAACTGTAGAGTATCCTTTAGGGAAGTGGAGAACAAGTGCTGTGCATGAAGTCAGGTGCCTATTAGGAGGGGGTAGTTCTTGGATTACTTTCTTAAATGCTGTATCAGATGGAAGTAAGAGCTCAGAAGAAAAGAAGGGACCTGTTAGGGATGCCATGGGGAGCTTCATAAGGTCTGGAAGTTCAGATATTCATCCTTTTTAGTTTTCTTGTCAATAAGCTCCTCCTGATATTCAAAATCTCAGATATTCATCCTTTTTAGTTTTCTTGTCAACAAGCTCCTCACCTGAATGCCACATTTATGCCTTCCACAACTGAGAGAGTGACAAGTTATTGACTGTAGGAGTTATTGACTGTTCGTACATCCTCTTCTCACACCTCTCCCCTCAAAAAAGCTACAGGGTTTAGGGAGATGAGAAAGGGAAGAGGAAACAATTTTTCATTTTTATTGGTATGTGAATTTTAAAAAACCACCTTGTAATACAGTAACTGTTACTGATGTGCTTAAGTCAAAATTTCTTGTATTATTCTAATTCTCCAGTCCTGAAATACTCCTCTTGAGTTATGCCCTATTAGTAACAATGAACCACTTGTGGATACATCATAATGAATAGCTAAAATCTTATTAAAATTATTCTCCCTTTGCCTCATTCTGAAGCACTCAGATACCATGGGGATGGGAGTCGTATCAGTATCCAGATAGATGGGTGGGTTGCAGTTTCTTAAACTGACACAGATCTGTCCTTTGCAAGTTAATTTTAAAGCACAAGCAAGTCACAGGAGTGCAAATAAAGATTTGATTTTTTTTTACATTTACATTCCTGTAACATTTTAAAACAAAAACCATATGAATGTAAAGCTAAACACTTTTTGTATGAAGTTTCATCGCCAGCCCTGTTTTACAGTCCTGTTTCAATCAAAATAGGGAGTTACAGTGGAAAGACCAGTTGCCCTTCTTCCAAGGACGCTAGTGGGCGCTGCAATTTTTTTGAACTTTCTCTAAAAACAGTGTTTAGCATTGCATCAAACACTTAATTTGACAATACACCTTTATGTGTGGGGGTTTTCTTCCCCTGAATTAAAAAAAACCCGATATATATTTCCATCAGTCTAACCTTCGCATAGCTGCCTTCTTTTGTTTTCTAACGTTATTGGAACTGACCTGACATGGGTCACTGGTTAAGCAGGCAATCTTAAACACCTCTCATACAAATTTCTGGTTCCTTTCCAAGTGCAATTGCTCACCAAGTAAAACACCATTTTACAACTCGAGGCTCAGAATAGCAAAGACACTGCTTTCCATCCGCCTGTATCCCCAGAAAGTGTACATTCAAAAATCGACTGGAGACACAAGCTGGAGAACCTGACACGCTGCTCATTCAAAGAGTTCTTTCGGGTTTCTTTCTGCGTAGTTTACAACATAACGTTGTTTTGTCTCGTTTTTGACTTTTCACCCGCTCCTCTTGAAATTCTCCCACTTTTACTTTTAACAGAGGCAGGATCTCTCCACCAGTCGCAGGCTCTTTTCCTCTCCCCTGCTCCACAAATCAAGGGGAATATGCAAAAATATTAGAGCATGTAACCCGAGCCTTTTTATCAACTTTTCGGGACCTCGTTACTATGCTTTGTTATCTAAATATAGTAGGAGGAAATCGTACTTCCAGGCAAAAGAAGTTCCCCTACGATCTGCTTAGGGTGCTAGGAGAGTGCAACATTTTCCCAAACTAGATTGTCCTCTCCAGTAGCGTTCTCTATGTAAAGGAGTGCATTGTCTTTTGACAGCTGATTCTTATCGTGCCAATAAGGTATTGTGTTTCAGCTTGTGCACTGTAAAAGGTTGTAACTTTCTTTGAAGTTAAAGGGTGTCATTTTGTTTCCACGTATGAATAACTCTGCGAGGAATTATAGTGACCCAAAGTCGACCCGTTTACTTTGACATCCACCCAACCTGTTTCCCCATCACTGATGTTGCAAAGGAAGGTCCCTTTCATAACAATGTGCAATGGGGGAAAACAAAACAAAACAAAACACACACTTTCCAACACGTCTGAGTTGCGTCGTAATTACATTTTATTTTCGCCCACCCAGGCATGCTCAATGTTGAGCAAAATACATTTTTAAGTAATGTGTTTGTATTCTTATCAGTAGGAGTTGGAAATTAACAGCGCCGCTAGTTTGCGTTTACTGTTAAGCCTGGAGAGCGAGAGATTGCTTTGCAAACATTACAGTTATTATGTCTGCTGTTGGTACTCTTTGTATAAATTATTGATCAGCCATCTTATTTTTCTTTCTGCTTAATGGATATTATAGCATAGCCGTTTACAACGCTATAGTTAAGGTTGTGTCAGCACTTCCATTATAATCACCCCCACTTTCAGGGGTTTATAACTTGCTATAAAAATCCGCTCTGGGCTGAAACTTCTCAAAGGACTTAGACTAGAAAGGGTTTTAATTTTTAAACAATTAAATTGTTTGGCTGATTCTGAGTTATAATAGTGTAAATAATGAGTGAAAACAATGCTTTTTCATTCACATAGATTATTTGAAATGGGAAGAGCTGAATTTTGCAGGCTGGTAGCTCATAAAGCCCTCTGAGTGTTTTTTTATTAAGGGAAACAATGTGTGTAGGTGGTTGTGAGAATAGCAGCCCCTCTGCACTGGCAGTTACCTTTTTTACCTTTATACAAACATAGGGCCCGCTCCTGCATTCTTTCTCATTCAGAGCTACTGCTGACTTCACTGGGAGCAGAATCGGGCCCGTGATGTACAGTGTGAATATGCATAATTGTGGTGTTTGCATCATAGACCATCAGGGTTTGGAAGAAGCTTTTTCAGAAATATTCTCAGACGAAGGATTCATGTGTTATAAAATCTCCTGAACATGTTACTGAGCGAATAAGGAATTTTTAAAAATCAAAAGTTACTTTTAAAAGTGTTCAAAACGTGAAACAAACTGGAAAAAAAAAGACCATTTCAATATCAGGCCGACACTAATCCTTCTTCACTCGATGTCATTATTTTCGAATCAGTCTGGGCTGGGAGTTAAGGGTGGACTGAATTAATTTTTTTAAGGGGGGAAAGGAGAAGGAATGGTATTTCAGATTACATCACCAATGTAACTTTATTTAATAGCAGGGATTTTGTATTTAATTATTGGATGAGCAACTTTTACTACCTGTTGGTAGTTGAATTAACAAGTTGCACTGGATATAATAATAGCAAAGTGTAACTTAAAGCACACGTAGTGCTTATTGCCTGTGCCAGTGATAATGTAACTCATACAGGAAAGTTGGTTAGAATTTCCTTCTTTGTTACTGCAGCTTCATCTATTGGCTGTCCATTGTAATATAAACGTAGGAAGACAGTACCCAATCACCTGCTTCATTCATTCTGACGCAGTATGGGAACGGACCCTGACCCATTTCCATTTGGCACTATGAACTGCAACGGGACCTTCAGACTTGAGTGAACATAAAGATAATTTTAGTCACTGAGTTTGAAACCCGTCCAATGGATTAATTTAAAATGGCGAGTTTTATATCATTTGTAAATAAGCAGGATGCTTAACGAGCGCTTGGTAGCTCCAATTTGCATACATGGGGGGGAGCGGCGAGGGACAGTTCTCACTCGTGGGTTATTATTATTATTTTTTTTTTGAGTGCAACCATTCCTTGGTTAGAGCATCGGTTAGGATCGGTAAAGATAACCCTCTCATTTCCCCTGAGGTTAAAAGGAAAGAACTGAAGTTATCCACTTGAGACTAAATCCTGCTTGTTTTACTCCCACGATTGGTATCGCAGGATTCAGTGGGATTACTCGCGTGAGCAAACCTGGCGAGAGAAGGCCCTTAAGGTCTTCAGTGAAACTGACTGGTGAGGCAGCGTGTGTATGCAGTGGGACAATCCCATTTCCAGTTAGATGCTATAGACTTGCAGATAGCTGAGAGATGTGTAGAAAACAAAGCCCAGACCACAATTTTCTCCCAAGTTCCTAATGTTATCAAAACTTTTATAGTTATTTTTAAAATACCATCTGAAGTTTTTACATTTTAATTTGTTCTTCGCATTTTTTGTTAAACGCTTAGCACACGTGAATATTAATGTTGATAAACAGATGTTAAAACTACTGTCATGTATTCTAGGTTTATGATATATTGTGGACTGTTCAGGAGTGTATACTATTGTTAAAGCTGTTTGCGCCGGGCGTGCTAATGCACTATTTGATTGAGTGAATTAGCAGTCATAACAATCTGGCAGTCTGGCCATAGAAGTGTGCTCAAATTGATTTGTGTTATGGCTGGACTGGAAAATTCAGTGTTAGTTGTTTTTTGCCCTGGGGCATTGTTTGTACCAAACTCCATTTTTCATTTAATTTTCCAATAGATTTCGAAAGACTGAAAGGTTTGCGATCAACATTTGGTGCACTTGCATTATTATTATTATTAGTAGTAGTAGTAGTAAAATATCCTATAAGTAATTTCAGATTCCCCAAAACCTTGCTTTCAATTAAAGTAAACATAATTAGCGTGACGTCGTGCTTAGAATGGTAAATCTCTTTGTATCTATTAAATATGTTATCATCTTGTCCCGTCACTGAAAAGAATCCAGTATGTATTTATATTGGGCAACCTCTGGGCTAATTTGACTACAGTGCAACAATTTCAGCACCGCAGTATCTAGTTTCCTGTTGTTACGAGATGTTACATCAATCTCAAATGTATTAATCGTGTTTTCAATAAATATTTAAACGTTTAGTAAATATCTTGGGGGGGAGGGGAAGGATCCCAGTATATCATCTTAGATTGTTATAACTTTCTATTTTCCTGTTAGAATACAGTATAAGAGTCCCCTTCTATCCTTTTCCTCAATCTCTCCGCAAAATTACAGGTAGTTCCCCAAAAAGAGAGTCTTTGTAGGGAGAGCCTAAATATTTAGAGCAGAACAAAACTTACCTTCCTTTTTTCAATATTTGTATCTTCCTTAGAGTCTTCTGCTTTGCAGTCGTTTGCCAGAATTATAACACAGTATGAATAAACCTAAAAAAATGTTATTGATCATATAGAAAGCTTTGTGAAATCATTTAGTCAGTTTCCCCACTTGAAAAATCGGTGAACAAAACAGGTCAATAGCTAAGGATAAGATGAGATATAATAGAGCAGTATATTTTTCAGGAGGGAAAGTCAGAATAAATACAGATAGAATCCATGTTCATGAATTTAACATTGTGATACATATCCGGACATATATGCCCGCTCCACCCCCGTTCCGAAGTTAGTAATTTTTCTATCTGACTGAATTCATTTATAGTAACAACTGGTGGGGAGGGGGTACCAGGCGGTCAGGTATTCAGAGTACTTAAGATGCAACAGCTACAATACATTTCTTAATTGCATTTTACATGTTACAGCTGCCCGCAAAACTGGATTTAATAAAATAGTGAACTCAGGAGCAGGTGCTGATTTTTTTAAAGCAATAAATTATTATAACTATCTATTCATCTTATTGTTTCAATGCACATTCTCATTTATCGAAATGGTCAAAGGAAAAAAGAGAGTACCTGCCCTGAACAGTTATGTGAGCACAAGAGAAGCCCTGCTTCAAACAATATTCCAGGAATGAAATTAAAGACTTCTTAATTAGTGCAGCAATTAAGCTTTCTTGGTCGCATTTTAATCAGCACAGGCCCTATCAAAGGACAAACAGAACGATTTGCAGGTCTTTGAATTTTAAGCAGTCATTGATTTCAGCACCATACATCTTCACTTGACACGGAGAATTCTCAAATCAGTTATAGTACTTTCAGTTTTACGGATATGCATTCTAGGGTGTGGGAATGGAGAATTAAAGTCTAACAATATCATTTCTTAAAAGGATCGACTTGCAATTAAAATGCAATTTGGAAAAAAAAGTGTAAAAGAGGAAACGAGCAATATCATTATTTGTTGGTGTGCGTCTGTGTTAAAATAAATCCAGTAGTTTGCTTTAATCGTTTGAAACACTTACCAAGCAAGAAGCTTTGAAGGTTCTTGAACTCTTTCCTAAATGTGTTGGTTTCTAATCCAATCGTTTCATTAAATCATCACCGTTAATCAAAACCTGTTATAGTAAGCACGTACAAACCAGATTTTTAAACTGTTTAGAAACACAATGGTTGTCCGGGAAAGTACCCAATTAGAAGAAGAGAAGGAGCTCATCATGCTGTAGAGTAGGTAAAGAGCAGGTGATATGGCAGGGATATTTTTGGTGATGGAGGGGATTAATTCAGAGTTCATTCAGAAGTTGAAGTGAAATGGTGACATCACACGTGCTCGGCTCTGTATTAACTTTCTCGGGTGCACGTTTTATGACTATAGAATGTGTATGAGATAGTGAAAACAGGGAAATTAATAGAGCGAGTCCGGGCAGTGGGTTTTCAACAACTTCGATATACCTGAAAATAAAATAATGCAACACGGTTACATTTTTCAAGGCCTTTTAAGTATTTCTAACATCAGACCCCCACCACTATAAGTGGGTTGCATACGCACTACTATTTTAAGATTGGTTTGCGTTTCTTGGGCTTTGTAACTGTCAACATTACTCCATATCACCGTTGGTGCATTATATTCAAGCCTCTATTTTTCTTCTTCTTCTTCTTCTTCTTCTTCTCTTTTTTAAAAAGCTGTTCGAGTATTAGGAAAAATAAAAGTTCACTCGCTGAAGAAACCTTTAGGTATTCATAACTAAAATATACTGGAATTTAAAGAGCAACCTCACAGGCAGTGAGCAAGCAGGTCATAACAGAATGCTTATAGCTTTTGGCAATCTGAAAATAAAAGTGAATTTACTCCATATTATAGAATTAAGATTAAGGTTCTTATCACACATCTAGATGTGTAATTCGATGATTCATGTCTCGTACAAATAATCCACATTTTTTAAAAAAGCAGGCCAAGGACAGGTAGATGTCACAATCTGAGTACATAATTTACATTGTTTAAAAAGCCTAAATACGTATGAGTACCTTATTGCTGCAGCTAGTACACTTGTATGAAAGAATTATTTGTCTCTTCAAAAAACACAAAACCCGTAAAAGAAATAGAAGACAAAAGCCAAAGTAACCCCCTAAATCAGAACCAAAAAGGAAATTCGGAGTTCACGCTAAAATCTTTAATTCTTGTGGTTACCAGGTGCTACAACATGTATGCGGCCTGACCCACAATTCAAATATATATCTGCATATCCTATAAAATAAGTTATTGCGCATGTGTGGGCAAGCGCAACAGCTAATTTTATACCATATCTGGTGATGGGGCAGAGTTTCAAAGATCAAACTTGGATGTGTGGCTTGCAGTCACCTGTTGTTCACAGACCGCTGCAATACCTAGACACAACAGGGTGGGAGTAAGCACTCCGTTTCAGCTCTCTAATATCTTAGCTAGTGTATTTAAAGTTACTTCAGCCTTATTAGAACAAATTTTACAACTACTTCCTTTCATGCATTTTAGTTGAGACCTTATTTTACGTGGTTATTAAAAACACAATCAATCAAACGTGAGTATCCTATAAAACACAACCGTCAATGCCTTTCTTGTGGAAAAGCTTTACACTCATGATCAAAAAGTTCATGGGAGCCTACAGATGAAAATAAACACGTGTTCATTCCTTTTAAAACTACTTGGGTAATTCTTTAGCACAACAGATGTTATTTCTAAATTGTAGGAAAAGTAAGTGGCCGGTGTTCTTTGAGCCGTAAACGTTTTATTTTCTGGAAATACTGTTGCGTTTGCTTTTCTTTCTTCTGTAGCGTCTCGTACCATTACAAATCCTTCACACAACAACGAGCCCTATTATTATGCCCTTTCTGGAATCTTATTGACTTCCATCCCTGTCATTTGGCGTGTTTGTTGTCTTGAGAAAAATAATCCGGGTTTGAGTGTTTCTGTTTTTTCAAATAAATGTGCTACTCGTAAAGTAAATAGCCCCTCGTAAGGCGTGGGGCCGAGTAAATCCCCGCCCCTCTCCCGCAGTCCCCGTTTCTGTGGGATGAGAAAGAGGCAGCGAATGCCTGTCGGAAAAACTTGGGTACGTTCTTGGTTCTCTGTCCAGCGTGTGGACAAGCGGTCGCTTGGAAGTGTTTGGAAAATTACATCTCGTCTCTGTTGAGATGAAACATGAACCCTACAATCTAACGGTTCCTGGAGGAGAGGAGGAGGAAGAGGGAGCTCGCTCTCTCTCCGTTTCTTTGCTCCGGGTTCCTGGTTGGATAATTTGGGTTAATACTAGTGAGTGAGGCTTTTGCTGCTTCAAAGGGTATTTCAAGTTGCCGGAGCTCCTCCCCTCTGCACCGTGTGACAACAACAACTCGCCCGGAGAGCTAGAGAGCGAGCGAGCAGCGAGCAGCGGCAGCCAGCACTTTTCAGCTCATTTTCTCTCTGTCATTCCCTTCTCAATCTTTGATCCATGTACTTGCCAGAGAGAACGGAAGTCCTTCAAACCTCCCCCTTTCCACCTTCATCTTTAACTTGGTGCTAGAGCAAGGACCACAAAACAAACCACCTTCCCCCTTCCCCTAAACCCCAACGCTACCGCCCGCAGCGGACTTCTCCTCATTCCCCACTTGCAGGACACTTTGTGCATTTCTCTCTCTCACGCTTCCCCCTTCTCGGCGGCAGCTGTTTTGGGGTCTCCCCCCATCCTCCCCCGACCCCCTTTTTGTCCGTGCGGCAACTTTTTTTCTCCCCCCCCCCTTCGTATATGTGACCATGGCCGTACCGGCTGCTTTGATCCCTCCGACCCAGCTGGTCCCCCCTCCACCTCCGATCTCAACTTCTGCCGCCTGCACCAGCACCACCACCTCGTCGGCCACCTCGTCTCCGTCTTCTTCCATCGCTCCCCCGCCAGGCTCTTCGGGGACGAACCTATTCCGGCCGGAGCCCATCGCAGCAGCAGCGGCGGCGGCGGCGGCCACAGTCACCTCCACCACCAGCAGCGGAGGAGGCAGCAGCAGCAGCAGCAGCAACGGAGGAGGCGGCAGCGGCAACAATTGCAGCCCCAGCCTGGGCACCAGCAGCAGCAGCAGCAGCAGCGGCGCAGGCGGCGGCGGCACCTCCACCCCCAGCGCTAGCACCGCTAACAGCAGCAGCCTGCCGGGCAAGCCGGTGTACTCGACCCCGTCCCCGGTGGAGAACACCCCCCAGAATAATGAGTGCAAGATGGTGGATCTGAGGGGGGCCAAGGTGGCCTCTTTCACTGTGGAGGGCTGCGAGCTCATCTGCCTGCCCCAGGCTTTCGACCTCTTCCTGAAGCACTTGGTCGGGGGCTTGCACACCGTCTACACCAAGCTGAAGCGGCTGGAGATCACGCCCGTGGTGTGCAACGTGGAGCAGGTCCGGATCTTGAGGGGGCTGGGGGCTATCCAGCCCGGCGTGAACCGCTGCAAACTCATCTCCAGGAAGGATTTCGAGACCCTCTACAACGACTGCACCAACGCAAGGTAAAGACCCCCCCCCACAGCCTCTAACCTCCCCTCCCCCCGCCTCTGTCCCACCCTCACACATGCAGCCCTGACACACCGCCCGGGCAATCCCCGCGCCTCTGCCTGGTGGTGCCGCTGGGCCAGCCCCAAAGCAACCTGTCCTCTTCCCTGCCGCGGCCGCACGAACTGACCCCCTCCAGGCTCCATCCAGCCCCGAGCGCACGGGGAATGGGGGCCAGAAAGGTGCGGAGGGGGGAGGGCAGAGACTGTTCTTTCCTCAGCCCCTTTAAAGTGTCCGCCTCCCCCGCCCCCAGCGCTGAGCGCCTCTCGCCCCCAAGGCTGACCGGGGAGGGGCGCAGGAATGGGCCGAGGCGGTGCAAGGGGAGAGCTGATGTGAAACCCGGGGCTCACTCAGAGTGATTGCGCTGCCCCTTCCCCTGTCCCCCGGGTTGATTTGTATAAACCGCCACCGGGCGCCCAGAAAAGGTGTTGTGGAGCCTGCCTGGGTGGGTGCGGAACGTGAGACTCCCGGGGAGTCGGCGCACAGCTGACTGGCCCTCGCAGGGCTTTCTCCGGGCGGTGGCCCTACAGCCAGCGGCCCCACGCGAGCCACCGCGGGCACAGCTCCAAAAGGGGCGACTAGGTGTGTGACAGCCCGCGGCACTTGCTACAGGGGACAGTGGAGAGGAGTTGTAAAGCGCCGGGCCCGTCCTGCTCTGAGTCTCTGGGAAGCAGGTGTGTGAGCGAGGCGAGGGGCCCGGAGTAGGTGGCTCAGGAAGCAGAAGTATGGAGGGGATTTGGCAGGGCTGAATCATAGTACGGCGCATCTTCCTAACAATAATGCGTGAATCACACATGGGAAGGGAGGGCAGCATTCCAGCTCGGGACAGAGCGCAGGACACACTCCCAGACGTCAAGACACTCAAACAAAGGCAGCCAGTGATAATCTAAAGTTGACGCAACCGTGGGGGGAAAAACTGACAAAAGAGGAAATTCCTCTTGAAATAACAGCTTGCTTAAAAACGGCGAGTGAAAGAATGGGGCTGTTACCACTAAATCTGTCTGATTAGGAAAGGGAGGCAACGGGAATTAAACAACTGCTGTGAGCTAAAGAGCAGAGTGTTTGGAAGCTTCTTCACTTCATCAAAGCCCCCGTTGGTTTCTGGGGGGTCTGCTGGTTTGAAACGGCTCCGGAGCTTGGTGGGAAACTTTACAGAGTAGCTCAGATTTGCCACTAAAGAGTCTGTAAGCAGAATCTCTCTCTTGTCAGCTGATATTTTCATTAAACGCGAACAGACTCTTCCAACTCATAATTTGGGTTTCTCTTTTTTCCTTGTGAGATTTTAAGATACAGCAGCAGCAACACGTGGGGAATTAACCCCCGATGAGACTTTGTTCATTCCATTTTGTAATGACTGGGTGTGAGTCTATTTTTTTTCTCTCTCTCTCCTTGAATTAGTTGGGGGTAGTAGCTGGACTCATTATCCTAGGACAGGGCAAAGGAAAGCACTTATTCGGGCCTTTATTTCTAGCTTGATTACTGAAGTTTTCGAATATTCAAGGGAGCAGGACAAACATACCCAGGAAGAACTTTAGAACATTAATGTACCTGTGTAACTACTTTGGTCATGTGTTAGGTACTAGACATTGTTTGTGGTAGAGTTTGTAAATGAAGAAGAATAAAAGGTAGTGTTAGGATGCCTGTCGTGTAAATGTATTGAAAAAGACTGACGTCAAAATTTATATCGGCTTTATTTTTGTGACTAAGTCCTTCCACTTTTGCAAGTTATAACTCGATTTGTGAACATGGTTAAAACATAGGCTGGTCATGTCAACGCTGCAAAATTGACTGTTTCAACAGTGTCAGGGGACTGCTGTGTTCTAATCCAACATAGTAGGAATTACAATATAGACAGGAATGAGCAGACCTGGCCCTTAAAGAACAGTATTGTAGTAGACTTATTTATATATCCGTTAACCAAATAACGTAATTGAAAGGACTTACAGTATATATGCCAGTTGCAGTATGTACAAGTGAAGCATGATGTTTCAGTGAGTTTTGATCAAGCTTAAATTTCATCTTCAGTACACACAACTGTATTTATTTCACAGTGTCTTTCCTTGGACATGTTTTAATATGATTTTTCTTTCATTTCAAATGATTTATTTTTAATTAAGTTGTATCTTTACAGACTATAGTGATATTAGAATAGTTAGATCGCATTGAAATAAATTGGCCCTTTCAGGCTAGCAGTTGCAGTACTCTTTATCTGAATGATGTTTCATATTTCAAGAGGGAAAACTTACTTTTGAGATTAAAAATGTAAGTGTAAATCTTACAGACAGATTGTTATACTCCTAACATCCAAAATATTTTATCCGTATATTTGTACCATAGTCAGTTGACACACTGGGGTAACATTAATTCTTTCTTTTTTTTTTTAGACAATGCTAACAGCTTAGTCGGGGTAATACATTATTTAATCAAATGTGCATTTCAATACAGCTATTAATTTATTGTGGAAAATACCACATTTGGTTTATCTACATATTTTGATTCATTAGTTATCAATTGCTATGAAAAATATTATAATTTATCTAAAATTAACCTTAATCTTTATAGATGGTAACCATTTGGTTGAAAAGATATTTACTTAGGGTAAGAAGTAGTAAATATAATTTAACTAAACTCTTAAGATCTGAAAAGTTTTTATGTGTTAGTTCAAAATGTACCATTTTAACTGCAGTGGCAACTATATTTAAAAATCAATAAAGCATCAGGGACTTTTCTTTTGAATACTTAGAAGTCAGTTAGCAAAATGAATTGGTTCCTGTGTTTGTCTGATTCTAATAATTATAATAATTAAAGTACCTTTTTACTAAATTAGTTTTCTGTATCAGTGGAACATAAGTCTTCTAATGTGGGGACTGATTTTTGTTTCCCATTCACACTGATCTTTGCATCTGTCTTTTCCATATAAAGCTCTAGTCACCAGACAGAAATTTCAGGAAGTAGCAATCAAGGCATCTATGCAACACTAGGAGGAAGTGGGGTTGGCATGGACAGGAGACTCTCAGGTGATGATAGATAGCCAGATGCCAAACTAAAAGGCAAAAATGTAAAAATGATTGTAAATTGTTAGAGACCAAACTTTTTCAGTTATATATGAAACAGGCCCTAGTACATTATTCATAAGATGTTATCTATGTAGGATTTATAGGTTGGTACCCACTGATCCTTGACTGTTTCCGGTCTCTTGTGTCCCAGAGCACTTGTGGAATTTTGCCGCACTGGTCCTCTCCATGGAGCCTTGTATTGACTTTAATAGGCTTTGGATCAGGTCCCATTTGAGTAGAGAGGAAAGGCATGCTTTCTTCTTTCCTCGATCCTGTGGCCAGTATATGATAATCTTTTCTGGTACTTGGAGATGCTATTGATTGAGTTAATTGACATTCATACTGAAAATGGAGAATTATTATTGATTGATAGTAATTTTTAAAAATATGACAAATGACATTACTGCTTTTGAATACAGAATATCACTAGGATAGAGGATTAAATAATATTTGTCTAATACCTGTCTTCCATTGCAATAATTCGAGTCTACATTTGCTAGCTTTTGTTCCTTTCACATCACATGGAACTAGCATGTAATTGTTTACAGTATTTTGCACTAATGCAGGATTTTCCTATTTGTCTTTATTAAAATATGTATTCAGACTAAGTAGGTTACCATAGCCCATATGTATTTCATATGAGCTGGGCAACAAGTCACAGCATAGCACACCACAATTCACTTCTAATTAATAAAATCCATGTTTAGAAGTTTACTCGTGTTGTGATATATTTCCAGGATATTATGCAGAAGTTGAATATTTGTAGATTTTATAAACAAAGAAGATTTCTAGAAGGCCAGAAGATAAGTTATATTAATTATATATTCAAAGTGAGACTAAAAGGTTGGGAGATATTATCTCAAAACTTTAAAAAAATTTTTTTAATCCAGTTCAGTCTTTATCAGTTGGTAAAAAATATAACTTGACAGTGAGTTTTGTGAAATATAATAATAATTGTCATACCAGATCAGACCATTCATACCTTTAATCTGGTACTCAGTCTCTGACAGTAGCCTATTCTTCCCCACCAATGTATCTAGCCAGTTGTACAGGGTGGGTGTGTTTGGTGAGTGTTGATCATGAGGGAAATTCCTTCCTGATCTGTCCAGGTGATTAGCTTATGTCTTGAAGCATGCAGTTTGATTAACCCCATCATTATGTTAGCTGAAAGAGCTAGAAATGTTGTTAGTGATCATAGAATTATGTAGGTTTTTTTTTTTTCCAAATCTTTTACAGACAGAGTTTCATATGCTTTGGCAGTTCATTAGTTATTTAGTAATCATTATTAAGAGAACTAAACAGGAATAATGAACATATGGAAGCACACTGAGATACACTTGCATGTTTGCCAGTAGGTGATTTTAGTTCTTGCTTTTATAAATTATTGTCTTTCTCTTTGTCTTCTGTAAAATTCGCAGATTCTAATCTTACTGTTTTGTTATAGGTAAGAAATAGTTATAGCTAAATTACGAAATATAATCTGCAAACTTTCTTAAGCAATTTAGTTAAAATAGAAATATTTTTGTTATGGTAAATGAAAAGTTTAAGTAAAGATTTAATATTTACTAGTTAAATATTCATGCATAATACCCCTATTAGTTAAAATCTCATTTTCAATATGCCTGTGGATGTTACTTTGAGTAAAGTATAGTAAAACAGACCTTATTGACCTTATTTAATACTTGTATGTGTAGCTAGCGTTTGTAAATTAGCCTAACATATATTCGGAATTGTTGTTAGAAAAAAGTTATTGTCTGAATACCATTTAATATTTCTCCTGTCTTTCTGAGTTTTGTTACTAAGTCATTCCAAACAGTTGTTTTTATCTGTCAGTGTGATACATCATCTGAAGTGCACTCTAGATGAAACATGGAATTTAAGAATGTATGTCTTGTAACATGCAATAAAAATGAAGAATGAATATTTTTATACACTACATTGTAGTTTCATATTTTTATCCTTTATTTCTGGAACTATATTATTGATATATGAAATTATTATAGAGATGTCTGGTACAGTAAGTCTCCATCAGCCTTTCCAGTATAACCTCTTCATGTAAGAGTTTTATAACTTAGCTGCTAAGATCAACTCCAGGCTGAAGTTTGGCATTCACAGTCTCAGACTGAAAATGTTCTATTTTATAAAAATTACCAGAACCAATCCACAAAAAGCCCAAAACATACAGTGAGTCTGCCTATTTTAATCCATATAACTGGTTCTATTGGTTTTAGATTTGTTTTGTTCTTTTACAACTTAAATGTGGATTGTTTTAAAAATAACATTTTGGGCATCTGGTTTATATTCTGAGTTAATTCCATTCATTGTTTTAAAATAGTTAAGTTATTAACCTTTTGCAAATTATGTACTGCTCATGAGCAGTAATTTTTTCAATAATCTTTAAATGTGAATACTGTAACAGCACCATAATGTGGACTGACATAATATGAATTGACAGTAAATTTCTAGTTGCCTAAATATGTATTTAAATGATAGAGCAGAAGAATTATCTGCAAAAAGCTATTATGAGCCAGAGAGTTAATTCATATATACATAATTTCTACAATGTGCATTATGGAGGAATGTTTCTTTTTTCATTGTCATTTTAATTTGTTTTAAAAAAACCTCACTGCAATTCACAACAAAATCTCTCTGTTTAAAATAAAGGCAAGTATATGATTTCAAGTGATAAAAGCCGGAAGATTGACTCTAATGAGTAACTTCATTCTTAACTCCTCTTGTTCTGCTTATTTATCTAATATGGTTCTCTGCCAGGGGCATCTTATAACAATTTCTGCTATTTTATGTCATAAGCAGTACAGTATATTGGAAAAGAAGCGTGGTCTCTTAAATATGGAATTTCATCATTAATTGAATTTCTCTACTTTCGTCATTTTAAGCCACACTATGATATTTTATTTTTGACGGATGGAAAGGAAAGGTGTACTCCTCTTCTTCCTGAACATAGTGCAAGTTTTCTTGCAGTCTTTGGTCAGAGAAGGATCAGGTTTTGTTTGTATAGTTGGGGCCCAATCCAGCAGCCCTTACTCACATGAACAAGCCTACTGAAGCCAATAAAACTGCTTGCATGAGTGAGGTCTGCAGAACGGGGCCCATCATGTATGTTTTTTGCTTTTAAATATGTTTCTGAGGTTTAAAATGTAGAATTGACATCCCTACTTTAATATGACAAGTACAGTATCTGACACTGCAAAATTACAGTGTAGATTTTTTTAAACCTTATATAAGTGGATTGTTAATTAAAAGTTTATGGTAATAATTGTTTTGATTTAATAAATATTTTTCAGTTTTGAGCATGCAGTTGCTAATATCTCGCACCCCTGAAAAGAAACCTACGTACTCTTTTTTTTGTGGTTAGCAGTATCTATATATCTTTCTAGTTAATATGCAGTTGTGTTCCCATTCAAAGAATGAGAACTAATCAACTATTGTAAATATTTTTGTTGTATCTGATGTATAATTTTTAACTTGCCTGAGAAGATGAAACTGTTTTAAATCAGAGAGAAAAAAGAGGTTTTTTTTGTTTAAAAATATCAAACATTGAAATTTTATGTATATTGCAAGGTTGAAATCATTTGTCTATCTAAAATCCAGAAACAGTAGATCAGGTGCAATTATTATTTCCTGGTGTACCTCACTGCAGTAATTGGGAGTTCTCTTCCATTAGTATGAGAAGGTGCTTCAGTCACAAACTTTTATTCATCCTTAGGCCTCTTGAAATTAGTCAAATTGCTAAATTCTGCCAGTATGCATGGTAGTTTTTCCTTCTGATCCAAGTCAAGCTTGGATCTGAGCTGGGCTTTCAGGCCAGTTTTGCTTTACACATTATAAATATTTGTGACTGGAATAAAAGATGCAAAATCCAGCAGATAACTAAAAAGAGCCATCAAGCACCTCCTATTTTATTACTCCTTTTGTTCTTTAGGATGTACGACTAAAGAAGGGTCATAGAGCAGGTATGTATAGTGCATCTTGTTACCAACTGAGAATAATAGACATCTGAATAGAAATGGGATCATGTTGGTGGGGGAGAAAAAAGGAATTGTTAACTCAGACTGCTACAAACATTGTCATACCATTGACAGCCACGTTTGTTATATCAAGGTGTCATGATTGAAATGTATAACTCTGAATGGAATGAATCTCATGAGTTAGTGTCCTTGTAAAAATTGTATAATGGTAAAGTACTGGGAGAAAATAAACATGCATTTTACACATTTGAACAACAAGCTTCTTGTTTAAAAAGCATATCTCAGAATATGCTTGATATTTATGTATTGTGGCATAATGTTTCTTACTGGATAGTAATTTTGAATAGCTTACTTTTGGGAAATATTTTTCTGTGTACAGAGCAGTTTGTAATCACAAATCATTTTGTTGCGCAAACCAAATACTGGGTAGGGATCACATAAAATGATTAATATTTAATTACATATCTTTTAACCTTGATTCCAAAGGGTGCCAGAAACTTTCTAGTGATTGTGCTGTTTCTAATAAAAAGTTAATTGGTGATTTTTCTTGAGGAAAAAACCCAATAACAAAATTACTGTATTTTTTTTTAAAAATGTATAAACAATGTATTTAACCTACAATAAATCTAGGCATGTTCTTTAACAAATTAGTTTATATGTTCTTTAAAATGCATCACAGAATAAGTCACTTTGAATTACAATCTTTCAAATTTAGATGAAATGTAAAATTAATAATTTTATTTTTTTTACTTAATACACTCTAATAACTGGAAATAGTACTTTGGAATTTCAAGTATTTAACTTGAATGAATTGCATTGTTTGTGGTCTGATGCTATGAAAAGTGGTTTATTTTGTTATAGAAGTTAATCTATAGAAAACATCTGTTTAAATGTAAAACAACCCCCCCAAAAACTGTCTCCAGTTCTGCAATTTATGCTTAATTGACATGCTTAACTCTGAAAATATAAGCTGTCTCATTGCATTCAACCATTCTACTCACATGCTTAAAGTTAAGCACTTACATAAATCTTTGTAGGATCAGGGTCTGTACTAAAAAATCACCTGAAATATTGTATACAAACATGTCAGAGTATATTGTTTTTGCATTTGTGGTGGCAATTACAAAATATTTTGCATTATTTAGTGTCTTGTAAATGAGCAGCTGAATGTCATTGTACAGGTTAGTCCTGCTAAGTTCTTTTAGAGCTAGAGTGGAATAGAACTCAAATAGCCAATGATGAAAGAAGAAAAAAATAACTTTATACAGTTACTAAGATGATCAGCACTTACACAGGTAGAAAAGTCATAATATGAGCTATACCTTTTACATATTATACATTCCCTGCTCCCCTACCCTGTGTCACAAGAATGGCTGTTAGAGTTCTGAGGATTCTTCTGATTTTCTGTGTTTTAACCCTTCATCTTCAAGGCCCTATAAACAGCCACAGTTCTTCCAGTTAAGATGATGCTTTTTGGAGTCCTTCGTCATTTCTTTAGGGATTTCTGTTGAACAACATGAGGCTCTGCCTACCCCTAAGAACTAATGTCACAATTCTGTTCTAATTCAAGTCAGAGCTTTACCATTGATTTCAATAGGAAAAGACTTTGGTCTTAAGCTGATATTCATAACCTTTACCAGGTCTGGTAAAGATGAATATTTCTGAAATTTAAAATGTGAGTAATATCATAGTGATTTAACATTATCCTAAGTATATCACATGGATGACCTGCAGTTCCATTGATTCCAGTGAAAACTAACCTGCCAGGATTTATTTTATAATGTGACCTACAAAAATATTATGACAAACTCACACATACAGTAGTGCCATCTTTGGAAAAAATCATTATTCTCTCTTTTTATGCCATTCTTTTGGTTATGGTGGGGCCAGGAATAGAAACACAAAGAAAATTAGATTTAAATAAAAGCTAAAATAAAGCCAGAGTTCTGATTTTTAAACTGTTATTAGAACATTCCCTGTTAAATCTACCACATGGGACTAGATCCTGATTTCAGTCACACCAGTGTCAGTCTAGAGTGACTCCATTGTAGGTAATAAAGTTGCTCCAGATTGATACTGGCTGATCTAACTGGAATCAGACTTTTGGCCTATAATTAATTGTTTTGTACTTTGATTTACAGAAAATATTATGACGCATTAGGATAATTTGCGGTATAGCCTTAACTTGGAATTGCTTTAATTTTGTTTTATATAAGCTTAATTGTAAGGTCACAGTAGTTAAAATATAGCTAAGTGCAAGTATAAGATACACTTTTTAGAAGTAATAATGCAAATATGTTAACATAGAAATTTCAGAGCATGTAGCTGTGCATATGAAAATACCTGTGTGAATTACAGGAAAAGCAAACAAACTAATACATTTCATAACATTGTTTGCTATGGTAGGTCATCAGTGAAATATTTAGATGTTGAGATTAAAAATCTTAGGTCACAGCTGCACCTAAATTGGTTTGACTACACCTCATGGCACAATCCATGGGAGGGGTAAAGACCAGGAAAATTTCAAAAGGATTCCTCTGCTGAGTTTCTTCCACATTATTCCATTGGAGTGGAGGAGGTGGTGAAGTTTGTCATTCCATGGGATGAGTTTTAGGGCATGCCCTCAAACTGAGTGGATGCATGGTTTACAAAAGAGACCAGGACCATTTTTTACAGGTCTGGTATCTTTGTTCTGGCTCTGTAGCCCTAGTATTTTTCCCTGCATCCCGGTCTCCGAGTGTGCTACCAGGAGCTCCCCACTGAACTCTCTCTTGAAGAGAGATTTCCATCAAAGAGACGTTCCACAGGCAATATGGTATAGCTTGTATTACAGTTCACAGGTAGTTTCCATCCATATGAGCTGGTGTGGAATGAAGTGCAGTACACTTTCTGGCATCCTGTACAGATGTGAATCCTGCAGAGTGCCTCCATCTGTTGTGCAGTAGAGGATGACTGCAAAGAGGTGGCTCACACCATCTTTTACCTTGGTTCAGGAGATCCTCATGCAGTTTTAAAGGGTGCAATCTGATCCAGGATAATTCGTATTACTAATTTATGCAGTAATTTGTAACTCTCTTTTAAAACATCTGACAGCGGTTGAGTTGAATTGAAATCAGGTACTTTGACAACAGCATTTTGGCAAATCCTGGAATTTTGGGTGGTGAAGGAAAGCATGGCCTCTGTGAAACCACTTTGTTATTCCTGAAAATGTAGGTATGCACAAATCACAGGCAGAGTGGAAGGAACTATTGTGTGGTTATTAGATCATGGGACTGGGATTAGGGAGACCTGGACACAAGGCCGGTTCAACTAAATCTTGGGTTCCTTGGGAAGACGTTCTAAATGGCTCTTCCTTCCCTTATTGCAGGGCACAAGATTTAAATGTAGATTTCATCTTTTGTGCCAAGCTATGGAAATTGTGAGGATTCAATCTTAAGCGGGGGAAGGATAAGGAATGTACAGAACTGGTTGGTGGCTCTTGAAGGGATCAGGAGGATAGTGGTTAGATATTTTTCTTGCTAAACAGGTAGAGCTACCATACAAAGTTAGAGAGCCTCCAAAGAGCTCAGATTATTATTCCAGAGCTCTCAGCATGAAGCATTTCATACTCCAGACCACATGGCACTGGAACGTGAGAATAAACATTGTACTACTGTGATGAGGTTTTCCAGGGGGCAACTGAACCCTGTGTTCCTGTTCCACCAATCTGGGCTCCCTCTCACACTCTGATTCTGTTGAAAAACTATAAACCTCTGGAAGGTACTGTACTTACACAGACCTCAACAGGCAGGGACACACCCAATTGCATCACATGTATGCTTCTTCCAGCCACTCATGAACCAGCAATAGAAAGGCTCCAGTGAATCCCCCCCAGTTCTTCTGCATTGAACCCCAGAACTATAAAATCCTGCCCTGGTCAGAAGCATGACCAGTGAGGTTCATTACCCAGTCCACCCCTCCCTTGATGTGCAGAGGACACACACTAGCCTTTGTAAACTGAGCTGAGATTTCCCAAGCACTTCAACCAAAATGCAGTGTTTTAGGTAAAATATAAAACAGGTTTATTAAGTATAGAAAGATAGATATTAAGTGATTATACATAGTAAGGATACAGATCAAAGTTGGTTACCTAAGAAATAAAATACATTTGCAGTCTAAGTTCTATAAACTAAACAGGATTTGAATCAAGCAGTGTCTCACCCTGATGGATGGTACAAACGGGTCATAGAACTTCAGTACACACACAGTACAACTGTCTTCCAACCTCCTCCCCCTCTTCCTTTCAAAGTCGTTATCCTCCAGATGTGTTTTGATGACGTCACTTCCCCTCTTTTATAGTTCTAGATCTTTGCTTGTGACATGGGGTGTTCCTAACCTCACAATATATTTCAGTAACACATCCATAGGAAAAACTTCATAACTTACTTACGATAGCAGTACAATTAAAAAGGATATTAATGTTCAACAGATTGAGACTTTTAAAATGATACCTCACAAAGCATACTTTGTACAAAATATATAGTTATATGACAGTGGTGAATATGGGGGTTCCTGCATGCTGCTTTGAGGCACAGAGTTCGACAACTACAATTTCAGCTTATCCCTGGAGGTATGGGGCCTTTGTGGCACTGGGCCCTTTACATCTGCAAGTTTGGTAGCACTGTCTAAACTTGCCCTGATGAGTTCTCGCCTCAGTTCTGCCACTGACTCCATATGTGACTTAAAGCATGTTCCTTTAACTCAATGTATCTCATATTACCTACCCATAATATTAGGATAATACTTACAATGATATGGTGAAGGATAATCAAATAATTTTTGTAAAATTCTTTATGAAGGATGCTTCACATGTGCTAAATGTTCTAAAATAGTGATTATGTATGTAAAACACTTTGGCGTCTAAACTTAGTTGATAAAGAACGCCATCAGCTAAAGCCTTTGGCATTGTTGGGTGATAAGTCATCTGTTCTTTGGTTTATTATGCTATTTTTGAAAGAAGAATATAGATAATGCATTTTCTAGTTCTATAAAATAAATTTTCATTGGCAATGGTAGGTTATAGCTAATTAATAATTAGCTAATTTTAGATATTTTGTGAATTCTTGTCTTTCTTTCTGAAAAGTGTATTGTGATCTCTCTTCTGCTAAGCTAATTGTTTTCTTTCACAATCCAAGATGCATGCAGATTTGAACTTGTAGCCAAGAACAGTGCTGCTGTGCTTCAAATTGCCAAAAGACCCCAAGGGACAGAAACTTGACCTGCTTTTATGAAACCATAGAATTACATTTATACAGGTTACCCCATGGGAAAGAAATGAACTGATCTCAATTCATTCCTAAATATTGGAGCTTTATGGGTCAAATTTGATTCCCTGCCCCACTGCCCAACACCTGGTTGTCTACTAAATGTAGTCAGTGGATATTTTTAGAAACTTGCTTTACATTAGGCATGTATAATGTTTCTAATGTTTAACAATTTAGTTTCCAGTATTTTCATGCTTTACAGGATCTAATGATACCTTGACATAAATTGCAAAAAGTTTAAGACTACAGAATATATTCACTGCATGCTTACAAAGCACATTTAAACCAACATTGAAATCACCTTGAAACTGGATTTATTTAACAAAGTGCTCTGTTCAGCCTAAATTTGTGTCCATGACTATTATCCCACAAAGGTTCTGCAAACCTTCCAGAGTCTACAACTGTGGAAACTATTTCCTATTCCAAGGCAATCTTTCCCACTTGGAAGAAGTTATTCAATGCTGAAATTGGCCTAAAGTGACTGAACAAGTCTAGCTATTTTTAGGCACAGTCACTTATTTGGGCCCTGTTCATCTAGGAGACTGCCTCTCTTGTCATGCTCTGTCCCAGCAGTTGAGATCAGCTGGAACCCCTGAGCTGATGGTCTGTACCTTTGTATGTCCTTGAACCGGGAATAGAGCATGGTTTGTGGAGCTATCAGCCTTCACCTGCAAGCTGTCCTGGGTTTGTTCTAACTGCCATGGTTTCAGCAAGAAGTGTTACATGCTAAGAAATAGAAGTTGTGATATATAGGAATTGCCCTTCCTGACCAGCTCTGCCACTCCCAAATATGGAGATGAGACTTGGTTGCTTGCACACTAGTTGAACTTTTCTCTATGGTCAATATTAATTAGTCCATGGATTTTCCGGTCTGGTTCTGATGATATAGCATATCTCTAAGACTATTTTTCAGGGCTACTTTTTCATTTGACTAGGATAGTGCGGGGCAGGGAAGTCACAGGGTCTCTCAGTTTCATTCTGCATCTTTGATGTGAACTAGAAAAGGCCAGTTAGTTGGTCATTTTATAGTAGACCCGTAACAGTGATCATAATGATACACAAACCTTATTTTTCTCAATATTTCTCTTTCTCAGAAGTCAATCTTCTCACTTCTTTTCTGATATTTTAAGTTTTTACTGATGCCATCATCTGCTTTGGCTACTATGAAGAGTTGATACTTTGTGTGATTACAGGTAGCTAGAGATTTTTCAAAGATACAAAGGTCAGTTATGCCCAACCTCCCACTGAAAGTCTACCTGCCCTTTGTGCTTAAAAATCTCTCCCAGTGGTTGGTTTTGTTTGTTTTGGTTATTTGACAAGTTGGGTGGAGGAGACAGGAATTGGATCCAGATCAGGTTTAGATTAGAGTTCAGAATAGGGCTAGGCCTCATGGCTGGATTAGACTGAAGTCAGACCATGTAAACTGTTTAAGATTTCAACCTTAAAGGACAGAAATGTTATGAGATCAGCTGTTGATGCAGTATTGTTGCCCTGGGGTTGAAACGTGATTTTTCTGAGATTTTAGCAGTGTCCAAACTACAACCAGGAAATAAGCCGTTTCCCATTTGGATCAGCAAGAAACCAGATAAAGTGGTTAATTCAGATCCAGGGATTCTTAAACTCAATTACTTTTCTCCTCTTTCTGAAGTCCGACCTTCCATCTATTATTATTTGTCTTTATAATAATGACTAGAGGCCCCATTTAGAATTGGAGAGTCCTTGTGCTGGGTGCTGTACAAATATATATTATGTGACAGCCCCATCTCAAAGAGTTTCCAGTAGAAATAAGGACAGGCTATGCTGAGGAGTGATATAGAACGCATAACAGAGGGTGAGGAGACAAGGTAACAATAACAGATTATCTGAGTTTATTGTTATGGGAAGTGGTGCTGTTACACATAATTTTCAAAGTTCTTTTTCTTAGTGTTTGAACAAATGCTCAGTCTTGGGAATACACCTTATGTGGTTTTTTTTAATTTTTTGCTATGCAAGGTTCTTTGTAGAGCAGAGGTCGGCAACCTCTGGCATGCGGCTCGCTAAGGTAAGCACCCTGGCGGGCTGGGCCAGTTTGTTTCCCTGCCGTGTCCACAGGTTCGGCCGACCGCAGCGCCCACTGGCCATGGTTCGCCGTCCCAGGCCAATGAGGGTGGCGGAAGCCGCAGCCAGCACATCCCTTGCCCGCACCACTTCCTGCCACCTTCATTGGCCTGGGACGGTGAACTGCAGCCAGTGGGAGCCGCGGTTGGCTGAACCTGCCAACGCAGCTAGTAAACAAACTGGCCCGGCCCGCCAGGGTGCTTATCCTGGCGAGCCGCGTGCCAGAGGTTGTCGACCCCTGGTGTAGAGGCAGTGCTTCTTAGAAAGAGAGCTGTGTGACCTGCAAAAGGGTTTGCTCTTTGCTTTAGTTTCTGATTGATGTCAATTCCTGAGGTGGAGTTGCTCACTAGGAATCTGGTATTGGAGCTGGGCTGGAGATTCCTGAAAGAAGGAATTGCCAGCATGGCCTTTGACCACCTTTGTTCCAGGATTGATGTATATTTGTAAATAAAACAAGTTACACTTATTGACAACTTTGTCACTGATTATTCTTCCACTAGGAAGCTGACCTCTAAGGCCCCAGACATCTGTTACTGTTTGGCAAAAGGGTGATACTGATGTCAGAATGGAATACTGGTGTCAAAAGAATGGGCAACTGTGTAATAGAGCATAATGAAATCCCACTCTGCAGATCTGGAAAAGAAAATAAATAATCCTGAATGAAAGTGAATTTCTATTTAATCTTTCTATGTGTTTTTCTTCTTTGCACAGATTAAGATATACAAGTTTCCTTTAGGAATTTATTGAAACTAGGAGGAATTTACTTACACTGTACTGTGTCCAAAAATGGGAACTCCACAGGCACATAACTGATATTACCAGTCTTCTGCAAACTCTTCTTTGTACCATATGTATCAATGCATTTTTACATTTTACATTGTCCTGATCCTGCAAACACTTAAGAACCAGTGTCATTTTACTTACATGAAAGTCCTGTTGACTTTAGAGACCTTCAGTTGGACTGCTTTTGGGAATATAATTGTGCACATGTTTAAATGTCTGCAGGATTAGGGCCTAAATGGCAGAACATTAAGCAGAATTTTAATTTGAGTGTCACACGTGTCAACAGTCAAAGCATATCAGTAATCAAAGAGCATATTGGTTAACAAAATATGAGCTCTCAATTTATAAAATTGGGCCCTGAAGCTGTAGATGCTTAGAGTACGTCTACACTACAACTGGGAGCGAGCCTCCCAGCCCAGGCGATTTATGGTATCGGGGCTTGAACTAGTGCATGAAAAATAGGAGTATGGATGTTGCAGCGTAGACTGGAGCTCAGGTTCTTAAGCCTAAGGGGCTGGGTGGATTTGAAAGCCTGAGTTTTAGCCTAAGTTGCAATGTCCATACTGCTATTTTTAGCCTCATAACTTAAGACCTGCTATCCCAAATCTGTCTGCCAGGGCTGGAAGCCTCAGTCCTAGCTGCAGTCTAGGCATAACCCACACCACATATGTACTTTTACTTACATGAGTAGTCCCTTTGAATTGAAGGGGATTGCTTATGTGACTAAAGTAATGTAAATAAGGAAGGGTTTGGAATAATCAGATTCCAAAATATTAAAAGAGTAGTTATTAAAACTCAAAACCATGAGTTTGTCTTAAACTGGGAACAATTAGAAATACACTAGGGCAATTGCAAAATAACAATACATATTTAACTAACTGACACTTGAATAATTCTCCACTAACTTTCTGGTGCTCTTTTTCTGTGTGTGTGTGTGTGTGTGTGAGGGGGCATTAAGAGAGGGATCATGACAGTGAGGCTGTTTGTTTTTCACGAAAGTTGTTTGTGATTTCAGGTACTCATGGGAAATCTCTTGATCAGATTCACATCTGTTCCTGTCAAAGTGGGTGCTAAGATACCGGTCACCCAGCAACCATGTCCAAGAGGGAATTGGGCCGATAATAACTTCAAAAAGGAATGACAGATGCTAGATTAGGATGAAAGACAAAATGCATGAAAAATGAGCTTGTTAGAATAAAAAATTTGTTCAAGCACCTTCATGCAAATTAAATGAATATTGAATATTTGCATGCAGTAATTTCTACTTTTTCTGTTGATTGAGAAGAAATAAAGATGGTACATATAAAACCATAAATGTATTTTTTTCGCTAATTAACATACAAAGCTGTAGCTTTCTTCTAAAAATGAGATTAGCCACCTGGGTGCTTGGCTGTATACCACATATGTCACAACATTTTTGTATTGAGTATGGTTCTTTTGAAGGCATACCTTATCTAATTCTTTATAGCAAAACATACAAGAAAACAGGCCTATATTAATTAAAAAATGTTTTAGGTTAGTATATTTCTGTTTTTTCAGCTAATGATTTCAGGATAGATTTGTTTTCTGCTGTTCTTGAATTCAATTGGTGTAGTGTGCATTAATAAAAGATCACGTAAGATGAGTTCAGACCAAATGCTAAGGTTTCCTAGTGACTGGTCAAACAGTGTTTCTTTAAAACAAAATATGTATCAGAGTAACATGAAAAAATAGTTACTCTTTTGTACCTATTCATTAAAATAATTTAAAATAATCAAACAATTTTATTATTGAAACGTTCACATAATGGTCAGAATTTGGAAGGGGCTGATAAAATGCTGTGATTGAAAGAGGTTTCTGTGTCTTGGTTTAGCAAAGTCTAATGTGGTCACGTACAGAAATTGATTTTCTTCAGAAATTAATTAATTTTTCATATCGCCCTAAGCTGCAGTTAAAAAGAGTGCATACTTGTCTGTTTTTTCCAGAAATATTGCCTAATCATATTAATACCATTGCCCCAAGGATGAAAAGATAATTGTACAAATGCATTTGGAAATATGTATCACTGAGTATTTATGATTAAATTATGCAAATGACCCAGCTCTCATCCATTCCAGACCCAGATTGTCTAATTAGGATTGATATGCTGAATAGATGTTCCAGAATTTGAATACAAGCATGTCCAAAGAGCAGAAAATTGGAAATGACAAGGCTGAAATGCTAAGAAAAGTGTCTTTTCCTTTTATACTTTACTAATGTGGTGTTAGCAGTTGCAGTTTTTCTTTTGGCTATATTGTATGACTCATGTGTCCTACAAGAAATAAGTTAGAAAAGAAAATTCAGCTTTCACAAATAGCACTACTTTGCTCTGGTGTTAATTTTTCTTCAAATTCATTTGAGTATTCCTCTGTCATCTAAAACTTTCTATTCCTGAAAATGAAATAATAACCTATTCCACAAAAATTAGGCCTTAATTGATATATTTTGCTATGTCTCCAGGTACTGGTGGTAGATTTCTAGCTTGTAACCATCTCAGATGTTTGGATGATGCTTATGCTTCTGACATTTTTCTGGTGATTTTCTTGAAAAAATCTTGTATTTATTTCTATTCAACACTGCTTAATGTAATAATTTTTTTTTAAAAAAAGAGAGAATTCATGACTCATTAAGCTCATTTATGGACATTTATGGGTTAGAATAATTACCACTAGAAAATCTACAGTGTTTAAATCCTAGTTCTTCAGTAGGTTGTTCCTCATCTGTAGCTGTTACGAAGCTCAGAGGAAAGCCTAGTGAGTAGCAGAGGAGCACTGAACTGTCAGTACTTCAGCCATTGTTAGCACTGGGAGTCACTCCATCTGAACTCTGCTGGCTCCTGCTTCCCATCTGCAGGATGATGGATTGCTATGTTTAATACATTTCAGCTTTTGTGTGTCATAGTGTGGATAGACAACACTATCAATGATTTCAACAGTGATTAGAGCACTGGTTCTACTCATTCCTATTGGCCAGACATATCCTAGGAATGTTTGATGTAATAACTCATTGGCACTCTTGTGATGCAAATGTGTAGTAAAGCTAAGCATAGATTGTTCGCGCACTGTTTTAAACCAATAGAGAAGTCCATTGAGTTTCACTAAAACTACATAACCACTTTAGAACAAAATTACACAAGTCACCATTAAGAATGTTTTGGTTCTTAGTCTAAATATTCATCCCGAGTGATCCAAAGTTTAAAGATAAATGTGTTTGCTTTTTATAGAGTGGGCATGTGGTCTGTAGCAGTAATACATTCCACAGAGTGTGATGTCATCAGTGCTGTGACCATCTGTATTGAAGTGTTTAGCTACTGGTGATATGATAGGAGTGCAAGGGTTGTATTAAAGCAATAAGATATGACATGACATGTGTCATGCTAGGATTTGCAAGCCCTGGGTGCATTGTGATTCACAAGTCCAAGGGCTGAATGATTTCAACCACCAGAGAAGTTGCTATGTACCAGCACAACACGTGCCCTGGAGTGTTTTATTATAATTATAAAATGGTGCAATGGACATATAAAATGAAAAAAAATGTTAAAGAATGAATATAGTAGATATTATTTTATTAATACAGATAATGTGTTCTTATGCATATATAGGCTTTACTGACAAGCTAAATGATTAAAAAAAAAACCTAACTATAAAACACAGTATTAAACTGAAAAATATAAATAATTACAATTACAGCCTATATTGTTGCTAGCTTTAAAGGATGATTTGACCCAGTTTTCATGTTTTGGACCATTGTCCACCATGACAGGCCAGGCTGAGGATAACTTTCACTTTATTTTGAACTGCAGGGGGAAGGGAAACTAAATCAGGAGACGTTAATAGCTTTCAATTTAGTTTTGTTAGTAGGAAATGGAATTTACAGGTTATAAGGACCAAGAATAAAGAACTAATGAAAGCCACAAATGGATGAATTTCTTGTCTTAAAACGAAAGGCTCTCCTCCCCCAGTTGATATTCATGGGACCATGACATTTTTGACTTTTTATAAATCTATTCATTTATGATCATGCCAGCTTTTTAACTTTCATGGCTCCATTCACGTGCAATGATAGGCGACTTTCTCATTGACACACAGCAGGGACCATCATGATCATCTAGTTCAACCTCCTGCCCATCACAGGCAACAGAACCTCACCCATCCACACCTGCAATAGGCCCATAGTCTCTGGCTGAGTTACTGAATACCTCAACTCTTAATTTAAAGACTTCAAGTAAAAGAGACTCCACTGTGTACTCTAGTTCAAACCAGCAAGTGATCTGTCTCTTACACAGAGGAAGGCGAACCCATCCCTCTACCTGCCAGAGTCTCTGCCATTCTGACATGGGAAAAATTTCCTCCTGACTCCAAATATGGTGATCGGTTAGACCTTGAGCACGTGGGTGAGGCCCACCAGCCAGATCCCTGGGAAATAATTATTTGTAGTAACTCAGAGCCCTCTCCGTCTACTGTCCTATCTCCAGCTGTTGGAGGTATTTGTTAATAGCAGTCATGAATGGGCCATGTGCAATTGTAGGCAATCTCATCATACCTTCCTTCCCTTTCATAAACTTATCAAGCTCAGTCTTGAAGTAAGGTAGATTTTTTTTTGTGCCCATTACTCCTCTTAAAAGGCTATTCCAGAACTCCTCCAATGGTTAGAAATCTTTGTCTAATTTGAAGGCTAATCTTATTGATGGCCAGTTTATAGCTATTAATTTTTGTGCCAACATTGCCCTTAATTTAAATAACTCCTCTCTTCTTCTCTCATGTTAATCCCTCTGATGAATTTATAGAGAGCCATCATATTTCCCCTCTGCCTTTGTTTTGTTAGGCTAAACCAGCCAAGCTCCTTAAGTCTCCTCTCATAAGGAAGTTTCTCCATTCTTCTGATCATTCTAGTAGCCCTTCTCTTCAGGTGTTCCAATTTGAATTAATCTTTCTTAAATGTGGGAAACCAGAATTACACACATTATTACAGATGTCGTCTCACCAGTACCTTGTAAAATGGTAGTAACACTTCCTTATCTCTACTGGCAATACCTTGCCTGATCCTAGGATTGCATTAGCCTTTTTCACAGCTGCATCATTTGGGCAGCTCATAGTCCTCCTGTGATTGACCAGATACAATGAGGTCTTTCTTCTTCTTTATCACTTGAAACTGATATGTCTCCAGTTTATAACACAAATTTTTGTTGTTATTCCCTAATCAAATGACCTTTCTATTAAATTTCATCCCAGTTCTATTATTCCAGTTTTCAAGGTCAGCCATATCTTCTTTTATGATTTTATCTTTTATGATCTTCCTTCAAACAGGCAATAGCTCCCAACTTCGTATCATCTGCAAAAATTTTTAGCAGACTCCCACTTTTTGTGTCAAGGTCATTAATGAAAATGTTAAATAATATTGTTTCCAAAACTGATCCCTGAGGAACTCCATTAATAACTTCCCTGAAGCCTGGACATATCAACAGTTAACACCAATGGTCTCTGTAAAACTGACAGTTTCACCTTTCCTTATGATCCGGGGTAGTCTTTCCTTTAACCAGTTCCTTACTCGCCTCTTTCTCATATTAATCCCCATATCCAATTTAACTAAATTTTCCCATGTGGAACTGTATCAGATATTTTACTGAAATCCATGTAGATTAGTTCTACTGCATTTCATTTTTCTAGAAAATCGGTTATCTACTCAGAGAGATCAGATTGGTCTGGCATGATCCACCTTTGTAGAACTATTTTATGTTTTATCCCAATTATCATTTATCTCTATGTCCTTAACTACTCTCACTTTCAAAATCTGTTCTAAGACATTGCATAGAATTAGGTCACACCAATGAGCCCGTAGTTTCCCAAATCACTTTTCCCCCCTTTTCTTAAATATGGGTATTATATTTGCAATTCACCAGTCATAGGGTATGACCCCCACATTTATGGATTCATTAAAAATCCTTGTTATTATGCTTGCAATTTCGTGTGGCAGTTTGTTTAATATTCTTGGATATGGATTATTTGGGCTCCCTGATTTGGTCTCGTTAAACTGTTTGAGTTTGGTTCTCACCTCAGACACAGTAATTTCTATTTCCATATCCTCATTTCCAGTAGCCACCCTGCCACTGTCCCCAAGCTCCTCATTGCCTCAGTTTTTAATAAGAGTAAAGTATTTTGGTGTTGGGCCATCTCTAGGTTATCCTTAATCTTTACCCCATTCCCTGTTGTGCTTGTGGAAAATCTCAGCTCCATGGCATACTTGTGGATTTCATATTTTTTTTCCTTTTAAGAGGATGCAGGCAGTGGCAATCCTCCGAGGGAGGAAAGCTCATGCTAATTAAAAGCATGAGTTTACCTTTCAAAAAAATGTTGGCAACGTGCCTGGGAGAAATTTCTGTCTTCAGTCACCATTTTTAATCTACTCGGTTATTTGGAGCAATGTTCATTTTAAGAGTTGCCTGGCTTTTAAAAGTTGACTACATGCTTAAGTAGTTGTTTAGGCATGATGTCAAAGTGATCATTTGCTGTATACAATGATCAGAGGATCTAAGAGTTTTGCAGAAGGGGGTCTCAGCAATAAGAAGGGTGTAATCTTGACATTTAGAGCTGTCAGCTATTCTCATTTTGTGTCCTCTTATTTAGCAATAGCTGCACACCACTGAAACAAGGAGACCTGCAGAGCTCATGATTAATTTAGAACCAAAGGAGAAGAAAGAATCCTAAAATATTTAAAAATAATATTTATTTTACTTGTTTTTTAAAAAATGTAATGGCCACTAGTTAAGAGCTACTGAAAGGTGCAGCTGGGCTGCTGATAGGGTTGGAGAGGTGGACTGAAAAAACAAAGCTGGAGAAGACATAAAATATAAAGTAAATGTAGATTGTATGTGTGCATTCATGTACACAGAGGAAATTACACAGTAATTTTAAAGTAATGTATATATTTTTATTAAATTTAATTGCACTATGAAAGAAGTCCATAAATAATATATTGATAGGTGTTATGTCAATAAAATATTAAATGTTAATTTTAAATATGATATCGTTAGGGAAATGTTAGTAGGCTTTAATTGTTAGATTTGGTATACAAAAGTAATTCTGACCTGTGGTGGTGTTGTGCCACGATAATGCCTTTGGCCCTGATGACAGGATCGGCATTCTGGTTATGAGTTGTTGATTGCACAGTGTAGAACCTTTAACACTGAAATTAAAAAAAAAAAGCAGGATCTCTTAAAACAAGTATACTAACTACGCAGATAGTCAATGACATGATCTGTCAAATGTGCCTTTATTATTATTGTTTGTTTTCTCTTGTAGAAGGAGAAATAAAATATTTGGCAGAAAACATACAAGTACAGTGGAATCTGAGTTCCTTACTTATGCAGAATTACCTCTGACTTCAGTGAGAGTTTGCCTGACTGATCAAGGGTTTATCTATATGTGAAAGTTAATCTTAAAATAGGGTGTGAATTTAAAGTGGATTAACTATTCCTGATTAATTCTATGTGGGGATGATCTTATTCCAAAATGGAGTTATTATAATCATGGAATATTTGAAAAGTAGGCCTAAAGGGACCTCGGTAGATCATCTAGTTGAGTTCTCTGCACTGAGGCAGGGCTTGGTATTCTAGACAATCCCTGACAGGTGTTTGTCTAATCAGTTCTTAAAAACTTCAGTGATGGTGATTCCACAACCTCCGTTGGCTATTTGTTCCAGTGCTTAACTACCCTTACAAAGTTTTGCCTAATGTCTAATCTAAATCTCTCTGCAGTTTAAGCCCATCACTTCTTGTCCTGTCCTCAGTGGTAAAGGGGAACAATTTATCATTCTCCTCTTTATAACAGCCTTCTATGTACTTGAAGTGTTATGTCCCCCCTCAATCTTCTCTTTTACAGACTAAACAGGCCCATTTTAAAAAATCTTTCCTCATAGCTCATGTTTTCTAAACCTTAAAATAATTTTGTTGCTCTCTTTTGGACTTTCTCCAATTTGCCCACATCTTTCCCAGAGTGTGATGCCCACAACTGGACATGATATTCTAGGTGAGGCCTAATCAGTGCTGAGTAGAGTGGAAGAATTATTTCACATGTCTTGCTTACAACACTCCTGCTAATAGGTACTGAATGAAGTTTGCTTTTTTTTGCAACAGTATTACATTGTTGACTCATATTTCGTATGTGATCCACTATAAATAACCCCAATTCTTTTCTTTAGCACTCCTTTCTAGGTAATCATTTCCCACTTTCTACCTGCGAAATAGATGGTTCCTTCCTAATTGTAGTACTTTGCATTTGTCCTTATTGAATTTCATCCCATTTATTTCAGACCATATCTCCAGTTTGAATTCTGTCCTCCAAAGTGTTTACAACCCTTCCTAGCCTGATATTGTTGACAAACTTTATAAGTGTACTCTCTGTCATTATTTAAATTATTAATGAATATATTGCATAGAACTGGACCCAAGAGAGATCCCTGCAATACCCCGTTCAATATGCCCTTCCAGCTTGATTGTGAACCGTTGATAACTAGTTTCTGAGACTGCTTTTCCAACCAATTGTGAACCCACCTTACAGTAAGTTCGTCTAGGCTATATTTCTCTAGTTTGTTTATGAGACGGTCATGTGAGACAGTACTAAAATAGAGATATATGACATCTCCTGCTTACCCCTTATCAACAAGGTTTGTTACCCTGTCAAAGAAGGATGTTAGGTTCCTTTGATAGGATTTGTTCTTGACAAATCCATGTTGACTGTTACTTATCATATTTTCTTCTAGGTGCTTACAAATTGATTGATTGTTTGCTCCATTATCTTTTCCAGTACTGACTGGTCTGTAATTACCCAGATTGTCCTTATTCCCCTTTTATACATAGGTACTATATGTGATGGGTTGGGTCACAGAAACCCCCGTGGTACTGCCACCTGATGTGCTGAGACTATCTCTGAGCCCGTTTTCCCTGCCAGCTTGGGAATTCAGTACCCTGTCTTGTTGAGACAGAAATGCTAGCCTGCTGCAACCACAGACCCAGGTTTGAACCATGTCCCCCAAAAGCTGCAGACAACTGAAAACAGCTTAAGAAGTGCGCCAGTATCTAGCACCCAGCTCCCAATGGGATCCAAACCCCCAGATAAATTTGTTTTACTCTGTATAAAGCTTATACTGGGTAAACTCGTAAATTGTCCGCTCTCTATAACACTGATAGAGAGATATGCACAGCTGTTTGCTCCCCCAGAAATTATGTACTTATTCTGGGTAAATTTATAAGCAAAAGTGATTTTATTAAATATAAAAACTAGTATTTAAGTGGTTCCAAGTAATAAGAGACAGAACAAAGTGAGTTACCAAGCAAAATAGAACAAAACTCGCAAGTGTAAGTCTAATACATTAAGAAACTGATTACAGATGAAATCTCACCCCCAGAATTGTTCCAATAAGCTTCTTTCACAGACTGGACTCCTTCCTAGTCTGGGTCCAGCAATCAGTCACACCCCCATAGTTACTGTCCCTTGTTCCAGTTTCTTTCAGGCATCTCTTAGGAGTGGAGAGGCCATCTCTTAAGCCAGCTGAAGACAAAATGGAGAGGTTTCCAGGGCTGTTTATATTTTCTCTCTTGTGGGTGGAAACCCTTTTGTTCTTCTGTGCAAAGTCACAGGAACAAGATGGAGTTTGTAGCCACCAGGCAAGTCACATGTCCATGAATGAGTCAGCTTTTTGCAGGCCGAGGCCATTGTTTACATGTTAGTTTGAATGTTCCCAGGCAAACTCAGATGTGGAGTGGCATCTCCCAAAGTCTATTGCATGGGTCGGCAAACTCTGACACGCAGCTCGCCGGGGCGGGCTCGGCCAGTTTGTTTATCTGCTGCATCGGCAGGTTCAGCTGATTGTGGCTCCCGCTGGCCGCGCGCGGTTCGCTGTCCCAGGCCAATGGGGGTGGCGGGAAGCTGCAGCCAGTATGTCCCTTGGCCCACGGCGCTTCCCGCCGCCCCCATTGGCCTGGGACATCAAACTGCAGCCAGTGGGAGCCGTAGTCAGCCAAATATGCCGACATGGCAGATAAACAAATTGGCCCAGCTCGCCAGGGTGCTTACTCTGGTGAGCCGTGTGCCAGAGGTTGCCGACGCCTGGTCTATTAGGTGTTTCTTGATTGGGCACTTACTGAGAATAGTCCTTTTTCAAGAAGCTGTCCAAATGCTTCACTGAGACTACTTAGAATCAAACACAATGAGATACAAGTACATATCCAATATTCATAACTACAAACACAATTTTCATACACACAGACAGCATAATTGTAACCAGCAAACTACAGCCTTTCCATAGACACCATGCTTGACCTCCTCTGTACAATACCTGTTGCAACAATGATCTATACGGTCATAGTTCATGTCAATAATGTCACATTATATTTTTCCTTTTCCGGTACTCTTGGATCTCTCCTGTCCTCCACAAGTTCTCAGAGATCTCCTCAGCCAGTTCCTTAAGTATTCTAGGATGTATTTTGTCAATCCCAGCTGACTTGAAGACATCTAACTTGACTGAGGCCCCATCTGTACTAGAAAATTAGGTCAGTTTAACTACGCCAGTCAATGGTGTGAAAAATCCACACTCCTGAACAACATTGTTAGGCTTACCTAAGTCTCCACGTAGATGACACTAGGTGGACAGAAGCATTTTTCTGTCAACCTAGCTACTGCCTCTTGGGAGGTGGATTACCTATGCTGATGGGAGAACTCTTTCTGTTGGCATAGATAGTGTCTAGGCTGAAGTGCTATAGTGGTGCAGCTGTGCTGCCCTTGCATTTTAAGTGTAGACAAGTCTTAGTAATTCTTAACTTGTTCTTTCCCTATTTTAACCTTAGAGCCTATCTCATTTACACTGAGGTTCACTATGTTAGCCATCCAATAACTGCACAGTTTTTTAGTGAAAACTGAAACAAAAAAGACATTTAGCCCTTCGGCCATTGCTGCATTTTCAGTTGTCTTTCCCTCTTCATTGAATCATGAGCCAACCCTGTCCTTAGTCTTCCTCTTGCTTCTAATGTATTTGTGAATTTTTTTCTGGCTATCCTTTAGTCTCTAGCTAGTTTAATCTCATTGTGTGCCTTAGCCTTTTTACTTTTGTCCCTATATGCTTATGTTATTTTTTCATATTTATTCTTCATAATTTGACCTAATTTGCACTTTTTGTATTACTCCTTTTTTGAGTTTCAAGTTGTTAAAGATCTGCTGGGTAAACTACACTTCTTACCTCTTCTATGCATAGTTTGTTCTTGTGCTCTTAATAATGTCTTTTGAAAAACCTTCCAACTGTCTTGAACTCTTTTATTTTTTTTGAACTTGCTTTTCACAGAACCTTATGAACCAATTCTCTGGGTTTTCTGAAGTCTGCCTTCTGAAGTCCATTTCTGTTATTCTACTGTTTTGCCACCTACACTTTCTTATAATAATGGACTCTTGTCATTTCATGATCACTTTCACCCAAGCTACCTTCCACCTTCCAATTCTCAATCAGTTCCTCCCTGTTTGTTAGCATCAGCTCTAGAATAGCATCTCCTCCCCTGTCATAAAAAGTTGTATCCAAGAACTTGCTGCATTATCTGTGCCCTGCTGTTATTTTCCCAACAGATATCTAAGTGGTTATAGATTTGGATGATTTTGTTAGTTGTTTAAAATAGCCTCATCCATCTCTTCTTCCTGATGGTCTACAGTAGACACCTATCATGACATCATCCCCTTTTTTACCCCTTTTATACTTATGCAGAGACTTTCAACTGGTCTGCCCCTCTCTTCTATCTCTGCTTCAGTGCAAGTGTATACATCTTTGAGATGCGAGGCAACACTTCTTCCCTTTTATCCCTGCCTGTCCTTCCTAAGCAAGTGTACCCTTCTGTGCCAGTATTCCAATCATCTGAATTACCCCACCAAATTTCTGTGATGACAATTATGTTGCAATTGTGATTATTCACTAGTATTTTTGGTTCGTCTTCTTTATTCCCCATTCTTCTTTCACTTGTATACAGACCTCTAAGTTTGTTAGATTTTCTCCTCTCTATATTCCCTCCAGTCTCTCCTGTGCCCATGCTGTGATTGCCCATGTTCCCCCCAGATTCTGACCCTTCACCCAGGTCTCCATGTTTTGGACTTACCTGTGGGCTTTTATCTTCTGCCCCCGTTGAACCTAGTTTAAAGCCATCCTCACTAGGTTAGGCAGTCTGCATATGAAGATACTCTTCACCTTCCTTGATATGTTGACCCCATCTCTGCCCAGCAGTCCTTCATGGTGGGACAGCATTCCATGGTCAAGGGAGTCGAAGCTCTTCTGGTGACACCATCTGTGCAGCAATGCATCCACCTTCGGGATGTATCTGTCTCTGCCCGGGCCCCTGCTCTTGAACAGAAGGATTGATGAGAATACCACCTGAACCTCCAACACCTTCACCCTCAATCCCAGAGTCCTATAGTCACTTCTGATCTTGTCAGGGTCATACTTTGCAGTATCATTAGTGCCCACAGGGATGAATGCCATGAGTTTGTAGTCAGAGGACCAGATGATCCTTGGCAATCCTTCATCATGTCTTGGATACAGGCCTTTGGCTGGCAACATGCCTCCTGAGATGCCAGGTCAGGCCAGCAGATGGATGCCTCCATCCCCCTTAGAAGAAATCACCAACCACCACCACCACCACCACCACCACCACCCTTCATTTTCTCTTGGGAGTGGTGACCATGATTCTCTCAGTCCTGAGGGTACATAGCTCCCCCTCCTCCACCTTTGGGGGAGATTCCTCATCCCTCATTGCCAGGGCTTATTATAACTAATGACTTATTAATGGTGTTAATAGGGCCAGTCTACAGTTAAAACTTAAACTTGTACAGGTATGTCCATTGAGGTGTGAAAAACACATACCCCCAGTGACATAGATATGCTGACAAAACCCCCAGTGCAGGTGCAGCTATTCCGACAAAAGATGTCAGGCTCCCAACATCAGTCAAGGGAGATGGTATTCCTACACTGTCAGAACTCCTTCTGTTGGCATATGCTTGTCCACCTTAGGGCCTATGTTGGCATAGAATCTATAGTGTAGACATAGGCCTACACTGCAGGGTTAGGTCGACACAATGCAGCTTACGTCAACGTACCTGTGAAAGTGTCTTCACTTAAATTTGGCTCCTGCTGACATAAGTGCCCCACTATGCTGACTTAATAACTTCACCTCCTTGAGTGGCATAGAGTCAGGGTCGAGGTAATTAGGCAATGAATTTACGTTGATTGTTAGCTTTCCCACAATGCCTTATACCAGGGATCAGCAACCTTTGGCACGCGTCTCGCCAGGATAAGCCCCCTGGCAGGCTGGGCTGGTTTATTTACCTGCTGTGTCCACAAGTTTGGCCGATCACAGCTCCCACTGGCTGTGGGTCACCGCTCCAGGACAATGGGAGCTGCGGGAAGCAGCGTGTGTTGAGGGATGTGCTGACTTTTCGTTGCTGATCCCTGCCCTACACTGACCACTCTGGTCATCGTTGTGAACTCTGCTGTGTGGGGCCAGGTAGACAGGAAGCCAACCCTGCCCTTTAAAGTCCAGTGAATCTTGGAAATTTCCTTTCCTTTTTTCCCGGCTTGGCAAGCACACCTAACCGCTCTCCACGTAAGTGCCCAGCTGACCATGCTGGCTACACGCTCCAGATATGCTCCTTCCTGGAATGCACAGGAGATATTGGATCTCCTGGGGTTGTCGGGAGAAACTCCTGCGCTTGTCGGGAGAAGAGGCTGTGCAGGCATAGCTCCGATCCATCCATAGAAATGTGGACATCTACAAGCAGATTGTTCAGGAGAAGGACTACTAAAGGGACCAGCAGTGGCGTGGTGTCAAAGCCAAGGAGCTGTGGCAGGCATACCAGAAAGCCATGAGGCATACCATCCATCTGGTGTGGAGCTGCAGCTCTATCACTTTTACAAAGAGCTACACACCATCCTTGGCAGAGACCCCACCTGTTACTCCTTGAATGTCACCAACAATCCTGAATTGTTTCTATCCCACAGAAATCTAGCCTCCAAGAAATTGTCATGTTCCCCACAGTCCTCCTTTAGTTCTACAAATACTGCAGGATCAAGCACCCTGTGCTTGCAATGCTCTAGACAATAGTGCAGAGCTGTGCAGGTTCCATGATTCTGTCAGAGATGGTGGACAGCAAAGAGTGGTACTTCGGAAAGAAGGCGTGATATATTATGGGATGAAGATAAAATTATGGGATGGAGAATACTTTATTATGGGAAGTTGACCTTATTCTCCCAGACACCCCTGCACAACTCATTTCGGCCCCATTAAGCAAAGCAAAGCTTCCCAAAAGACCATGCACTGAAAGGTGACGAATTGCATGGTGGGATACCTACCCACGATGCACTACATTCTGCATCAATACAAGTGCCCCTGGTAATGACATGGATGGTCGACACATAAAGCTAAGTGTGCACATGGACAAGTGATATAATAATTGTGGTGGCTGTATACCAACATAACTTAAGTCAACATATTTTTGTAGTGTAGACATGGCCATAGCCTCTGGAATAGCTTTTCCAGAATAATTCTCCATGTAGTTCAGCTCTAAGAATCTTTGGATCTGGCACAAAATGAATAGTTCTATAGTGAAATGGTTTATAAAGTGAAGTGGAATGAAAATCCCAAAGAGTGGTTTTCTTTAAGGTGCCTTCATTTCTCATAAATCTTCCCTACACTTGAGTATTTTTCTTTTGACAAAAGTTTTTAGAAATGGTGAGAGCACCAATGTAGACACATCTGCAACTCTACAGATTTAAACTACCTGTCATTCAGACCTGTTGGGCTATATAATATGGTGTTAAAAATGCTGATGGCTGTGGGAGACTTCTTCACACTCACACTTCCACTTTTGAAACTGCACCGCTGTTGTTAATAATGGTGGGAAATGTTGTGCCAAAATATTTTTTAAAAAGTTAGGACTTGTTTACATGGGGAAGTTTGTACAGTTACTCATATAATCCCCTTTTTGAACATTCTTACTCTGGTCTGAGTGCCTTTTTTGGATTAGTTTAAGCCCCTTTCCAAGCAACATAAACTAAACTGAAAAAAATCACCTTTATTCTGAAGTGAGTGTATGTCTCCACTATAAGCATTACAGTTGTGCAGCAGCAGCAATGCAGCTATGCCATTGTAGTGCTCTATCATAGACACTTATAGCAATGGAAGGGATTTTCCCATCACTGTAGTAAATCCACCCCATCAAGAGATGGTAGCTAGGTTGATGGAAGAATTCTTCTGTCAACTTAGTTTCATCTACAGTGGAGGTTAGGTTGAGCCAACTATGTAGCACAGAGTATGAACTTTTTCATAGCCCTGGTGATATAGCTAGGTAGACCTGTTTGGGGTATAGACCTGGCCTAAAAGTATCTGCATGGAGAGTTATGCCAATATAATTGTATGGGTTTAAATTCACATCTTTGATTATATTGAAGAATTTTCATTGTGAACTAGTGGATAGACCCCTGGCCTGTGACATGGAAGAGCTGGGTTCTACTCTTTGTTCTGCTGGGTGAGTTTGGGCAAGTCACTTCACCTCTCTGTGCCTAAGGTTTTGTCTACACAACCAGAGTAAGTCGACATAAGTTACGCTGCTCCAGCTCCATAGCTTAGGTCGACTTACTGCAGTGTCTACACCACACTGTGTCGATGGGAGTCTCTCTCCCATCAACTTACCTTACTCCTTTCATTCCAGTGGAGTACCTGAGGCCATCAGAGTGTGCTCTGCAGTTGATTTAGAGGGTATTCACTAGACCCGCTAAATCGACCCCCCACTGCATCAGTCGCAGCAGCGTTGATCCCCAGTGAGTGTAGACATGGCCTAAGTATCCTCAGCTGTAAAATGAACATAATGTAAAATGCTTTGAGATGAAAAGTGCTGTGTCATTCCCAGTATTATTACTGTTACACAAAGCCTGTAAAACTAGTATGATGGTTAAAATGGCAGAAGCCACAAGAGCCTTGTCTACACAGAACTTGTTGGAAATTTTTGGGAAATTTCCCTGTGCAGGTGTGGTTACAACCAAACTTCAGTCTGCTCATATTGGTTCCACTGTGCTAATCCTCTTGGAATGCAGCAATTATCACCACCATATAGGTGTTAAGTGCTGACTTTCAAAGGGATTATCACTTTCCCTCCTTTCGGTGGCTATGAGAAAAAAATAAAATAGCACTACTTCTTAAGGGGAATGAAAAGAAATTCCAGACTCCCCGTCTTCTTCTGTCTACTCCCAGCGTAGGCATTGACTCTATGGAACTGGCAGCCAGCTCCCGCCAGCACCTCCTGTCCGCCTGCAGCCCCCCAATCAACTCCTCCCCCTCCCTCCCAGCACCTCACAGTTCCCACGATCTGCTGTTTTGTGGCATGCAGAAGGAACTGTGGGAGTGGGGAAGAAGCGGGGATGGGTGGGAAGAGGTGGAGAGGGAGTGGAGCTGTCAGGGCCGGCTTTAGGAAGTCCAATTCAAACATTTTCAGCGGGGCCACGGCAGGCATGACTAAAAAAAAGACTTTAATTTCTTAGCAACCGGTTCCATATAAAAAGTTCTGATTTAAGGGATGTGCCACAGTATGTATTTTTTGTACCAATAGGGTTACCATAGTCCGTATTTTCCTCCCGGATGGCAATTTAAGAATCAAAAAGCCTGTCATGTCCGGGAAAATACAGATATATGTTAACTCTACCTAAAGTTCTTTTTTAAAAAGGTGGGCCTGAACTAGAAATGAGCTCCGTTTCACATGTGTGGCTCCCCACCACTCCCTGGGGGTGTGCTAGGGTGACCAGATGTCCCGATTTTATAGGGGTAGTCCTGATTTTTGGGTCTTTTTCTTGTATAGGGTCCTATTACCCCCCACCCTCGTCCCGATTTTTCACACTTGCTGTCTGGACACCCTAGGGTGTGCACATGTGTGGGTCCCAGCTGCTCCCCTCCCCCCTCATTGAAGCAGGTGTGCAGGGTTACTGCCCTGGGAACTGCAGGGCACCAGTGGACATGGGGCTGGCTGGGGGCAGGGCAGGGGCTGACTGGAGATAGGGGCCGGCTGCAGGCAGGGCAAGGGGTGCAGGGCTGGCTGGAGACAGGAGAGTGTGGGATGGGCTGGCTGGCTTCAGGCAGGGCCACAGGGGGGTGCAGCATGGATTGGCAGGGCTGGAGACAAAGGAGTGCGGGACTGGCTGGCTTCAGGCAGGGGTGTGCGGCAGGGGTTGGCTGGAGACAGGGCAGGGGGTGTAGGGCTGGTGTGGGCATGACAGGGGGTGCAGGGCTGATGCGGGAAGGGCAGGGGGAGCGGCAGGGGCTGGCTGGAAACAGGCTGGCTGCGGACAGGTGGTGCGGGGCTGACTGGAGACAGGGCAGGGGTGCGGGGCTGGCTGCAGGCAGGGGCTGGTGTGGGCTAGGCAGCGGGTGCGGGGCTGGCTGGAGACGGGCTGGCTGCAGGCAGGGGGAGCGGGGCTGGCTGCAGACAGGAACTAGTGCAGGCAGGGAAGGGGGTGCGGGGCTGGTGAGGGCAGGGCAGGGGGTGTGTCAGGGGCTGGCTGCGGGCAGGGGGTGCGGGGCTGGCTGCAGAGGGGGGGCTTGCTGCAGACAGGGCAGGGGGTACGGGGCTGGTGAGGGCAGGGGGTGTGAGTACAGGGGGTACAGCCCACCCTGTACAGTGAGTACCCCTTCCTCCTCCCTGCCCCACCAGAGTAGCAGCAGCAGCCCGGGGCTCGGGGGTATTAAAGGGCCTGGGGCTCCCCTGCTTCCACCACCCCGGCCCTTTAAATAGCCACAGGAGCCCTGGGGAAGTGACAGAGCTCTGGGGGCTATTTAAAGGACTAGGGTGGCAGAGGCAGCTGGAGCCCGCCCTGCTATCCCAGGACTCTGGGGGCTATTTAAAGGGCCGGGGTTCCCCTGCTTCTACTGCCCCAGCCCCTTAAATAGCCGCGGGAGCCCTGGGGAAGCGACGGGGCTCCCACGGCTATTTAAAGGACCGGGGCAGTAGAAGCATTGGGAGCCCTGGACTTTTTATATAGCCACCAGAGCCCCGCAGTCCTACCCCAGGGCTCCAGCAGTGGGGCTCCAGTGGTAATTTAAAGGGCCTGAGGCTCCAGCCCCTGCTGGGAACCCCAGGCCCTTTAAATTTCCCCCAGGGAAGCCAGGCCACCCCGTACAGCGCACCAGCTCTTGCTGGTACGCCGAACCGGGGCTTGGGCGCAGGGCCCTCTTAGAGGCGGGGCCCAATTCAGGGGAATTGGTTGAATTGGCCTAAAGCTGACCCTGGGAGGTGGGGCAGAAAGAAGTGAGGTACAGTAGGGGCATGGGCTGGAGCGGGGATGGAAAGAGGTGGGGCAGGGCTGGGGACTTTGGAGAAGGGGTTGGGAGGTCAGGGCCTGGGGTGTAGTGGGGATTTGAGCACCCCTGGAGCCCAGAGGAAGCTGGTGCCTGTGGCTCCTGGTATGGAAGAAGATGAATTAATTGGTTTTACTACAGCTGCTTACCACTGGGACTGAAATTGTAGAATTCTAGAAGCTTCCAACCCTCCAAAACAGCTGTTAGTGCCTCAGTGCAGCTGCATGGTATGAAACCCTCCCACCCATTCTGAGTGAAGAAATGGAGATTTTTTTCCTGGGTAGATAGTTTTATCTAGGTTATGCAAAATTCTGGGTACAGTTAAATCTTCTTTTTTGGGACTATTTATGGGTAAAGTTAAGCAGGGTTAAGTAATAAAATGTCAGTTGGGTTTAAGCCTAAATCTTTTTGTAGAAGTCCATTTCTTAGGATTCTAAATGCTTAGTTATTGGCTGCATTGACACTACTGAGGGATTATTAAAAATTAGCCACTATCTGCCATCATTAGACACTCTTGCACACACGCTATTCTCTCTAAACCAGTGGAAATTTGGGGAAGGGGATGTTGAATAATGAAATGTTGTAATGTTTTGGATTTATGTAAGACTGAGGCACAGAGAGATTAATTGAGTTGCCTGAGGTTTCACATGGTTTTTGGAGGAGATAGGGTTAGAAACCAGTTTTCTTGACTCTCAGTCCCTTGCTTAATCCAACCTTGTCTGATACGTTATGCAGGTAAGGGGCCTCCTCTGAGATCATTTCTCAAGGAAAACTCCCATAGAAGTTCTGCCTGAGTATGAATTATATAATAAATTCAACATAGAGCCTATGAGCCTATGTATACCTTGCACACTCACAACTTCTAGTGACTGAAGTTCAGGAACCAGAGGCAGGCATCCCTTAGTGCAGCCGCAGTTCTCAGAAGACTGTGCCACTATTGCTCAGCTGGACGTGGAGGAAGAAGATGCAGTTGCAGCCACCTACTGGACTCTCTTCTCCCTGCTGGGTGGGCTGCAGTCAGTTCTTTAGAGCCTGTCTAGCTGCCTCCATGTCTGCTTTTCCACATTCTGCAGGTCTGAATACAGAGCAGGGGCTCCTGAGAAGAGGCTGAGCCTCTGGCTGCCTGTCCAGCAACAGCAACATTTCCCTTGTATATGGGGGAGGGAACACAGCCTTGGGAGTGGGCCTTGGGGTAGGCACCTGGGATGGGACAGTCTCACTGGTGTATTCTGGTGGGATGGTGATCCACCCCCTATTCCGGTATTGACCCAGCAGCAACACGTCACTGCCTCCTGCTGCCCCAGGATTTCTCTCCCAAGCACCTCTTCCCCAACTCCCTCCCCTTCTCTGCCCTGGGGCTTCTCCTGTGTCTGGGTCCTAGCAACAGCACTTGCTGAGGTCCCTCCACCCCTGCTGCCTGCTTCCTCGGGACCCTCTTTCTATAGGCCAATACATGAAGACAAGTCTGTGTCCTTAGTCCTGAGCCTCTCTTGTTCAGAGGTCTTCCCTTGGACCCAGCCCTGAAAATCATGGGATCAGGGGAGCTTCTTGGGTCATTGAGACAGCCCCTCCTGCAGCCACCAGAATCCTGTGACTCATGATCAACTCATGAGAGCTGGCCATGCTGCAACACTGCCTTCTCTTGGCTACTCAGAGGGGACTCTCCTTCCCCTACAACTCCCTCCTCTCCCAGGCTAAGGGAGCTGCCATCCAATCTCTCCATCACTATTCTCTGCAGCCGCACAGCTCACTGCACCCCTCAAATCTGCCTCCTGTTCCCTCTTCCTGGTTCACCTTGCACAGTGTCGCTGGTCCTCCTCACAGTGCCTGTGTCCTGTGCAGTCCTGGTACCAAAGAGTGGCAGACATTTTGCCTGTGGGCATGGCTTCACTCTTATTGAAAACTGGGGGAGGTATCAGCCAGTTTTATTAAGGGAAACGTCTCTTCCACATGCAGATGAACTGTAGGGAAATGGCAGCCATCTTGCTGGCTTCCACCCCATTGACAGTAATTACTCTGCAGGCACAAGGTATGCAATATTGAGCCTTATGTTAGCACCATTTGGAATATCATTACCAGTTTAAAACTCCAAATTATTTGAACTAGAAAATGGGTAAAATAATCATATTGATGTTCCTACATATTTGAGTCACACTGTTTCTTAAATTGCAGGCTGAAATTGTATCATAATATACAGAAACTGTTTTCCTGTGATTGCCCCTTAATATCACAGTAAATTAAGATTCAGTTGAATAAAATATTTTCGCTCTTTATAGATGGTGCTAGAAATACCAGATATTTCACCAGTATATTTTGTTGGGGATCTGATTTGTTAATATAAGAGTTTATAAAATATCTGCAACTTGTCTTACAAAAAAGAAGACACATAAAAAAGGTTGTCTTTTAGTTCTAAGCCTAACAATGCTATTTTGGGTATAGTAATCTAAGTTTTAAATGTAAAACAATTCAGTAGAAGAACACATTCTGCTAAACTTAGCAAGTTGTTAGAATGAGTATTCTTAATTTTTAATGCATTTCTGAAATATTCTTTTAGTCCATCTTTGTTAATGACAGTGTTTTGTTGACTTTATATAGGGTTTTCTGAACTGTAGAGGCATAACTTCTTAACTTTCTATATCAAGATGAGAATATTTTATACCACTAAATGTCCACAGTGAAAAGAAAGTGCTTTATATTGTTAAAAAGTGACATTCATCTAGAATTTATAGTGCATTCACAGATTTTGGTATTTATTTAAGTAGATATTCAACAATGAGCTTGAAGACAGGTGTCATCATAAGATTTAGACATTTGTTTCAGTGGGGCAGGAACATGCTTTCTTTGTAAGATAGCTGTAGTTATTTGGCTTGTGATTTTGACATTTTTTTTTCACAATTTGATTTCATCATAATTCCGTTTTTTTTTTAAGGAGCTTTGTGTTGTAGAAATAACTTCACATTGGAACTGTTGGGTGACGAATTTGGGTATGCTCATGTAAAATGTTTGTGACAGTTGTTCTGTGGTCTCTGCAATATAATGATCCTCATTGCAAAGAACTACAGCTCTTTTGTCAGCTGGATTTATGATGATCCATTTTGTAAATGATGTAACACACATTGTTCCTCCTTTGTTATATTGTGAAATTTAGTAGGTCGTCTTAATTGTTTGATTGATTTTTCTCTGTCAGTTGTCTACAAAGGAATCTAGCATCTGAAATTCAGCAGGAGGAGGAGTAATCAAGAAGGATAGCTTTTGTTTGAGTTTTCTGAAGGCATCAGGAGGTTCAGGAATATTTGTGATATGTCTTTTGTTTTGTGAATTCTGGAAATGGGTATGCAAACACATGCTGTTTTAAAAAGTGTCAAGCATTGCTATATTTTTAAAAATCATTAGCATATTTCCTAACTGAAACAAATGTTAATTCTTTAGATAATACCGAATATTAAGCAGCTGTGAGTGATTCATTTTTGTTATTGTTTGAATAGTAAAAACAGTCTGTGTTACTTTAGACTATAGATTAGCAGTGGTTCCCAAACTTGTTCTGCCGCTTGTGCAGGGAAAGCCTCTGAGCCGGTTTGTTTACCTGCCGCGTCCGCAGTTTTGGCTGATCACGGCTCCCATTGGCCTGGAGCAGTGAACTGCGGCCACTGGGAGCGCTATCGGCCGAACCTGCGGACACGGCAGGTAAACAAACCGGCCTGGCCTGACAGGGGCTTTCCCGGCACAAGCAGTGGAATGAGTTTGAGAACGACTGGATTAGAGAGTATAATATAACTTTTGAATGCATATTGGTGTGGAGTGAACTGTATTTTAGCGGTGAAAGACTGACCCCAAAGAAGTCAATGGCAAAACTCCCATTGACTTCATTAGGGGCAGGATTTCATCCTAAGTGCCTCGTAGTTTTCACTTTAAACAGATACAACCAAATTAAAATACTATCCAGGCAAACTTTTGAGCTTCAGAATTTACAGAATAAGCACTGCCTTTGCAGCGCTGACATTTTTGGTGAAAACATTCCACCCCACTAGCTGGCGAAACATCAGAACAAATTATCCAAAGGCTTAACTAGCTTTGGATGTTCACGCAAGAAATAGAACTGAAGTTACACATGCTCGCACAGATACACTTGAAGTTATGCACATAGGGTTAGAAGGGACCACAAGGATCACACTTGTTCACATAGGTGACCTTAGAGCCATATGTGCACTGAAATGCAGCATTTTTCTTTAGGCTGCTGCTTCTCAGAAATATTTAAAGGCAAGACACATTTTTATGTTAATTTCAACTTATGCTACTTTTAGATTTATCAAAACGGCTGAAAAGATAATTAGCCACCAAATTTACTAATTCATACAAGGCCCAAATACATACTACTGCCAACATATTTTTATTTTGTAGAAGTAATACTATAGTTTTGTTTTTGTTTTTTGTCACAGTATGTGTGATCTTTTAGAATAAAGCTTATTGGTTTCTTACCCATTTAATACTCACTGTGAGTGCACATGTGGGCACCAATTGGGAAATGAAAATGGAGACTTGCTTTGCCAGAAAATGCTTTGCCAAAAGGTGCAGGTTTGTAGTGCAACACTATAGTCACTGGGCTACTACAGCAATCTGCGCTTCATATGAAACATTGTTTAGGGCTCTTTTGGGTTTGTTAACACATTGATTTTTTATTAACCTCATTGCTGAGAAATCTCTTTCAGTGCAAGACTAAACAGTTGACCTGTTAAGAATAAATTCATATGGTGGCCTGGATGACTGTATACATATATAAATAAACAATGCACAATAAAAAATTAGCTAAGCTAGCTTTACTGATTTTTTTTCTTTTTAAAGACGGTGTTTCATATTGAAAAAATGTTGAATGATGGGAATCCAAGAAGAAGGTAAATGATTGTAGCTCATTCTACCTATGCTAATTTTGAATAGAGTAAATTCTTCAGGCTAAATTCTGCCTTCAAATACATGCAGGCAACTTTAATTGACTTCAGTGGACATTATCTGAAGTCAGATATTGGTGATATTTGCTTATTTGAGGTTGTTGTGGTGACTGTTCACTAATTGGATGTGAAATAGTAATGGGTGAATGTTTTAGATAAGTCCAAATGTCAGCTATCTGAACTTACTGGGCTTTCAAGATGAGGCAGAAACGTGCATGAGGACAGTCTTATTCTTGAGATTTCTCATGCTTCCACTTACCACTTGGGCCAAAATCATTGTGTTAATTCTTTCTTCTGCTATTTCTACATGTATTCTTCTGGTCCTGCTCATAACCACGATGCTCAGGGGCATGTAAAAGCAAGTAATAGGTTGGGGGCATGAAAGATGAGGGGAGGAGGAAAGTATTATAGACATGAATTGTATATTGTGCATTGCATTTCTGATTTCTTTCTTTGATTTTTTTTTTATATGATGTCCTTTGTTAAGAATCCCAGAATATTCAGAAACAACTTCTCTCTAGTCTCAGTACTTTTTAATGCTTGGAAGTCCCTAGGCATTAAAAAGTGCTGAGACTTGGAAGTCCTTAGGCTTCTTTGTTGACCATTCATCTGGAATTTACTCTCTCAAGTTTTTGTAAGGTTGAGTCATTTTGTGTTTCTTGTTTGGGGCTGTAAAATTTTGTCTCAGAAATGGGTGGTACCTGAGAGTCCTGTTTCTGTTTTGCTGTCAGTATTTGTAGTCATTCTTGAAAGAATATCTGCTATAAGAAACTTCTTACTGCACCTGTATTACATATTTAGTGAGTACTCTTGCAATTTCATGATCATTTTCTGAAATCTAGGTGGCATTTTGCAAAATGCTGTCGATAGTGTGGTCTGTTTGTATTTGTACTGATTCTGATGATAAACATATTCATTAAACAGCACACAACCAAGCACTTCTTTTTTATTCTGGGCATAATTCTTTGTGTTTTAGTCAGTATTTTGAAAATATAACCTTCGGAAATCATTTTCCAGAAGGATAGACTCCAGCCCATGTGAGCTTCTATTGTAGATTCTTTGTTAATCACAAATTATTTTAGTATTGGTGCTTCTGTGACAACTTTTTTAAACATCCAGAAGTTTTCTTCTTATACAGTATTTTTCTGTGCTATACTGAAGCAGAATTCTTAATGAATCACTGAAATGTGAACTGTTAGGGATAAATTTGCTGAGATATGTCATTCTGTCCATGAATCGCAGAATATTTTGCGCTCTCTCATTGTTTTGATCAGTTTTACCCAAGTCACCAGATCAAAAACAGTTCATTACTTCCATCCCAGCGAGATCCCCAAAGATCTTGGACTTACTGTGTTTGTACAAGTCAGGTGCTGAGGCAATTCCAAAGGGAAGTCACTTAAGCCTAGGCTTAAACCTTCATCTATAAATGTTCTTGCTACCTGCTTTATTTTCTGAATGATAAGTCATCCTGTGTTTTCCAGTGTCTCAATAATTTACTTAATGCTAAGTGTGGGACAAAATGTAGGGGTTTTTTTGTTTTTTTACAATGAAGTTTCTATACTCTCTCCTACTATTTTTTTTCTTTTTTTAATTTAGGGCATTTCAAATAGATCTATATCTATCTGTATCTGTTTTTCCTCTATTCACACCATCTACAGCCATTTATTTTGCCTCACTAACTTTTTATGAAATGACAGAGAGGTCAATATATCCTCAGATTTACCTTATAAAATGTTAACATTGCCTTACTGCTGCCCGCTGCCCATTACTAATGCCACAGTATCTCCTCTCACTCCATTCGGTGAATTGTATTCTCTGTTGAGATTCTAAAAATCAAAAAATTTTGTTACTGCTTGCTCATCCCATAATATATAGTAACATGACAGCATATTTTCTTCTTTAAGTTCCTTCTACGCATCTCAGGAACTCGTTGAATCTTCTCATTAGAAAAGTTCTTGTATGCCACAGTTATTTATTTGGAGATAGAGCCTCACAAAAGTGAATCTGAGTAAATTGCAAGAAAACATCTGACCAATGTACACACTTCTCAAATGACAAACCAGGTAAAGCCAGTTGGCCAAATGACATGTGAAAGCAGACTTCTAACAGGCAAAAATGTTTGACACTTAATTATGTTACTATGAAGAAATAAAAAATGGATACTTTACAAATTATGAAAAATACAGTGCCTATTTCAAGTAGTGTTTGCAATAGAAACATGAAATTGGAATATGTCTCCTTACCACTTTTATGTTTATTATGTCTGTATACCTGCTTCTTGCTGTATTAATAGTGATTTTTAAAAATGCCAACAGCTAAAGACTTATAAAGAACATTACAGCTTTTGTGACAACTTTGTTGGGGGGTGGGGAGGGAAGGACCAATATATAAAGAATTACAAGGAAAAACATGGAAAGTTAAACTTTGTGTCCGTGAATTTTGAGTCCACTGATGGTATCCCTTGTGAGACTGTATTTGCTGACCAGTATGTAGAATGTAAGCTAAGAGGTAGCCATAGCTGCAAAGCATTCAGTTTACACAGAGAGAGCTCCAGGCCTGTGCATGTCACATCTCTCTCCTCACATACATCTTTAGCTAAAGTTGTTGTGTATTCTCTTCCAGATATGCAGGAATGCATCAAAAATACCTATGTTCTAACATCTCTGCTTACTACTCAGAATTCTGAGCTCTGAAAGTTTGTTTTCTTTAAAATTTATTCCATTTATTTACTGTTTAATAGTCAGGTTTTCGTAATATTCTGGAATAGCAGCTGAATTAAAGCTTGTCTTTGCATGTCACTAAGCTTCCTCTTCCTTGAGTTCCATAGTGCCTGTTTATAGCATGTGTATGGCGTGGAGCCGCGGAAGCTTTTCAGGAGGAAACCAGTGTTCTTGACTCAAGTGGGTGCTTAGGTTTCTCTCGGGCTATGTCTACACTGTACACCTTACAAAAAAAGAGCTGTGTGGCTGCTCTTTATCACTGGGAGAGAGCTCTCCCAGTGTCAAAATAAAACCACTTCCAATGAGGGACGGTAGCTTCATCGCCGGGAGCGTGGCTCCTGCCAACAAAGCGCTGTCCACACCGGCACTGTGCACCACTAAAACTTCTTTCAAATCCCTAAGCCATAAAAGTTTTAGTGACGAAAGTACCAGTGTAGACAAAGCCTGATAACCCCAATACAGCATAATCATTGCTAGTTTGTTTACTGAGTGTCCAAGCAGAGTCAGTATCTACTACAGGGATTGGCAACCTCTGGCATGTGGGCCGGGCCAGTTTGTTTACCTGCTGCAGCGACAGGTTCGGCTGACCGCGGCTTCCACTCGCTGTGGTTCACTGTCCCAGGCCAATGGAGGTGGCGGGAAGCGGCGTGGGCGAGGGATGTGCTGGTACCTGCTGACACAGCAAGTAAACAAACTGGCCCAGCCCGCCAGGGTGCTTACCCTGGCGAGCCACGTGCCAGAGGTTGCTGACCACTGATCTACTAGAAACAGCTTTAGAGGGATACTTTGCAGAGGCTGCATGTGGGGATTACACAATGTCTGGAACTCTAGATTCAGTCTCCAAGTAGGTGGAATCATTTAAATAGGAGGATTGATTCTAGTCAGGGCTATGGAGGAAAAAGAAATGTGGGAAAGGGGTGTTGGCTGTGTCATGTCTTTGAATGGTCCTTGTAGTTGTTCTTAAGTCAGAGGCATAGTACCTCAGTGAGCTGAAGATGAGTCCTATGTCAAAACCCTGTTGGAAAAATCTAGTTTTACTCTGAGGACCCTTTACAGATTTTTCTTATATGAATGGTAGAATTTCTTTCAGACCCTATTTTGAAGAATGGAAGAATTTCTAGACTTTAAGTATGTTTCAGTGATTGTTGGAGGGAGACCTTTTGGATGACCAGGCAGGCTGTCAGAGTAGGATATGGTTGCCAATTTTGGTTGGATGTATTCCTGGAGATTTCATCACATAACATAATATTTAATTAAAGATTAATCTTTAATTCCTGGAGACTTCAGGCCAATCCTGGAGGGTTGGCAGCCCTAGGTCAGGATCTTGTTGTTCACATGAAGAACTGGGCTTAGCCCACGTCCAGACTAACCCGCTGTATCGGCGGGTTAAAATCGATTGCTCGGGGATTGATATATCGCGTCTAGTCTGGACGCGATGTATCGATCCCTGAGCGTGCTTACATCGATTCCGGAACTCCATCAATCCGAACGGAGTTCCGGAATCGACACGGAGAGCCGCGGATATCGATCCCGCGCCGTCTGGACGGGTGAGTAACTCGATCTTAGAAATTCGACTTCAGCTACGTTATTCACGTAGCTGAAGTTGCGTATCTAAGATCGATTTTCCTCCCCTAGTCTGGACGTGGCCTTTAAGACCATATTGAGGAAGTGGGGCAAGAAGACTCTTCTTTCTGTGGACAACCAGACAGGTTGCTAATCCTGCTAGTCAGGTGTATTTTGATAACACAGAAAGGCAATGAAGATAGTGTTTTTTAAAAAATCAGATCTCTCTGTGGCACACTTACACCATCCTGTGAAAAAAGAGAAAGGTGGAGAAGGAGCTACAGAAGGACTGTAAATCATGGTATCAATAAGTTAGACATCAATAAGGCAATATAGCACTGGGTTGCCTGCTGTAATCAACCACAGAGAGTAAACAGTGTTCTGATTGAGATTCCAGGAGCTCCTGCCAAAATAGACCTAGGATTTGTAACAGTTATGGTTGGATTTATATTGCTCCTGTGCTTTGTTGTATTTTTTTCTTTTTTTTTTCTTTTTGAAATGGGTGGAACACCAACTCTGAAAACAATCCCTTAGCTCTAGTGAGCACATAACCAATTCTATTGTGATACTGCCCAGCAGAGCCAGGAAAGGAAGACTTGGCTGAAAAAGAGTGTTTGGCAACTTGCAGAAATACTAATGATTTTAAAAGCTAATCAAATAAACAAATCATGAGGCTATACTAACTACTTAAAGGCAGAGTAAGAAGATGTTAAAGGTTCAGAAGAATAGCAATGTGTTTATGCTCAGATTTCTGTAGTATCCAAGGAAAGGAAAGATTTGTCCTTTAGTTGCTGACAGGTTTCAACTATGTTTAGCTTTTGAGATGTGACAAGATTATAGACTGAGGTGGTGTGATTGAAAGCATGTATGAACTGGGTTCAGGACCCTCCTGCAGCACCTTGGGAGTTTATTCTTGTGAGTGTCAATGAAGAAGTATTTCAGCAGTTAATGTTTTCAGGAACAATTTAGTTTATTTGCTGCTTAACAATTATATTTCGGCATAATTATCACATCTTATCACAGTTATGCTTTTCAAACATACAGAATAACATTTTTTAAAAAGGTAAAGTATATTTTTCATTCAATCTCATGGAATGGATATTCTGAAGTATAAAAAGTTTTCTAAAGTAGCACTGATATTGTCATTCAGTAAGTGGTTTTTTTTTTTATTTTCTCAACCATTACAAAACCAAAAAAGTTATCCTAGATGAACATAGAATCATAGGATTGGAAGGGACCTCAAGAGGTCATCTCGTTCAGTCCCCTGTACTTAAGGCAGAACTAAGTATTATCTAGACCAATGATTCTAAACCTGGGGTGCACGCACCACCTGGGGGTGTGAGATGCCCTTTCTGGGGGTGCGAGACATGCATTTTTTTTTAAAAGGTAAATCATCGAAAACACAAATTAAGCACAAGTACTTAAGTACAACTACTTTGTTTCATCAGACCTATGTATTTATTAACATTATACATTTTTTAACGATTACTGTAAGATACAAACAAAAATATATCTAAGTTTAAGGGACGCAAGTACATATTTTGATTTTTGATAAGAGGTGCAAGAACATATTTTGAGAACCAAAGGGGTGCAGGCTGCAGTAAAGGTTAAGAACCACTGATCTAGACCAGGCCTGCACAACTTGTAAAGCGACGAGGGCCACATTACTCCAAAGAAAACAGCTGAGGGCTGAAACCTCCCAGCCCCGTGGAAACACCTCCCCCAGGACCTCCCACCCCTGCGAAACACTCTGCCCTAGCACCGCCCAGCCCTGCAGAAACACACCCTCCTTCCCCGGCGCCGCCCCACCAAAACAGCTGTGGGCCAAAAAGGAAGGTTGAGGGTGGGGAAGTGATACTTCATTTTAAATCAACCAGGGGCTCCCAGCTGAAGAGGTGGCTGGGAGCCATCAGGGGCAAATTAAAGGGCCCAGGGCTCCGGCGGCTGGGGGAACCTGGAGCTTTGCGGGGCTGGGACAGGGATTTAAATGGTCCAGAGCTCCTGCCACTGAGGGGAGCCCGAGCCCTTTAAATCCCAGCCCCAACCCATCTGCTGGAGCCGCAACTGGGATTCAAAGGGTTCTGGGCTGCCTGCAGCCGCGGGGAGCCCTGAGCCCTATTAATCCCGGCCGCGGCTGAGATTTAAAGAGCTCCGGGCTCCCCACCGCTGCGGGCAGCCCAGAGTCCTTTGATTCCCGGCCATGGTTGGGATTTAAAGGGCTCTGGGCTCCCCGCCGCTGCTGGCAGCCCAGAGCCCTATGAATCCCATCTGCGGCTGAGATTTAAAGAATTCTGGGCTCCCTGCTGCTGCGGGCATCTCAGAGCCCTATGAATCCCAGCCGTGGCTGAGGTTTAAAGAGCTGTAGGCTGCCGGCCATGGCAGGCAGCTCAGAGCCTTTTGAATCCCGGCCGTGGCTGGGATTTAAAGGGCTGTGGGCTCCCGGCCGCTGCGGGCAGCCCAGAGCCCTTTGATTCCCCACCGCGGGCCGCACAGTGAGCCTCCACGGGCCACACGTTGTGCAGGCCTGATTTAGACCATCCCTGACAGCTGTTTGTCTAAGTAGCTCTTAAAAATCTCCAATGATGGAGATCTCACAGTCTTCTTAGGCAATTTATTCCATTGCTTAACCACCCTTACAGTTAGGAAGCTTTTCATAATGTCCAACCGAAACCTCCCTTGCTGCAATTTAAGCCCATTGCTTCTTGTCCTATCCTCTGAGGTTAACAAGAACAATTCTTCTCCCTTTTCCTTGTAACAATCTTTTATGTACTTGAAAACTGTTATTATGTCCCGTCTGTCTTCTCTTTTCCAGACTGAACAAACTCAGTTTTTTCAGCCTTCCCTCATAGGTCAAGTTTTCGAGACCTTTGATCACTTTTGTTGCTCTTCTCTGGACTTTCTCCAATTTGTCCACATCTTTCCTGAAATGTGCCACTCAGAGCTGGACACAATACTCCAGCTGAGGCCGAATCAGCACAGAGTAGAGCGGAAGGATTACTTCTCGTGTCTTGTTTACAACACTCCTGCTAATACATCCCAGAATAATGTTCACTTTTTTTGCAAGAGTGTTACACTGTTGACTCATATTTAACTTGTGATCCAGTATGATCTCCAGATCCCTTTCCTCAGTACTCCTTTCTAGGTAGTCATTTCCCATTTTGTATGTGTGCAACTGATTGTTCCTTCCTAAGTGGAGTACTTTGCATTTGTCCTTATTGAATTTCATCCTCTTTACTTCAGACCATTTCTCCAGTTTGTCCAGATCATTTTGAATTTTAATCCTGTCCTCCAAAGCACTGCAACTCCTCTCATCTTGGTATTGTCCGCAAACTTTATAAGTGTACCCTCTATGCATTATCTAAATCACTGAAAAATATAGTTATATAATTCTTAGGGAAAGAGGGAAATGGTCTATGCTCATGCGTTGATGTTATTGCACTTGTCTGGTCAGTATTTTTAATAATAATAATAATAAATTAATTAATACTTAGGTCTTATATAGCACTTTTCACCAGTAGATCTCAAAGTACTTTACAGAGGAGGTCAGCCATATTTGCCACGTGCACTAGACATATCAAACCGAACTGTTTAGTAGAATGAGTTTTAAAATAAACCAGGTCTAAAACATTATTAGAGGCAAACAACTAGTGGATCTCTATTTTGTGAAAGGTGCTTTCTTTCTCTTCACCTTCAAAGAAATGCAAATCTATGGTTAGTAACTCAGTGAGTATGCTCATTGATATTTATTATTAAGTAGCTCTTGACACCTGATTGAGACAAGGTGAAAATCTTCACAATTGCTAATGTTGAAATCTGTGTGCTAGAGGGAAAGAGGGGATAAGATATATTGTAGACAAGGGATATGCCCTTATTTGGAATGACTCAAGGAGGCAATTTTTTACTTTGTTCTCAAAGTTACTGCATGACGTGATGTCCATTTTTCACTGGTCATTTTGGAAATAATAGTAACATGATACTATTAAGATCAATTGATTAAAAATTTATCAATAAGAAATACAATATGGTGAAATTGAAATTCAAGGTTAACAATCAGTAACTTAAATATATCAGGAATGGTGTATGTGTGTGTGTGTGCGTGCGTTCGCACACATTTATTTTTAGGCTGGTGAGCAAAACCCAGCTTCTAGTCATTTTTGTTTCATGCCAATGTAATTGATTCAACTCCCTTTGTCTTCCCACGTACTTGAAAATTAATTTAATTTTATGTTTACATAGTCTTTTTAATTCCAGTGGATGTTAAGCATTTTAGGCAGTGTACAAAATATAGAGTGAGCATTGTTCCATCACTGAAACATAGGCATAATTGGAATGGAACACAATAACTTTTTAACAGCAAGCAGCAACACTATAGAGATGTTTTAGAATAGGATGTGAAGAAGAATTTCATAACCAGTTGAAACTGCATAGGGAGTTTAGGTGGGCCAGAATATAATTACCCAAACTGGATTTTTTTTTTATCAGAACACTGTGGTTGACACTCAGATTTTAGAGAAGAGTGCTAAGGATCTGTTAACAAAAGGTTAGGACATAAATTTGCAATGTAATTTGATGGGACGAAGTTCCAAAAAATAGAGTGAACTACTCGAATATTAGCAACAAAGATATGGTTAAAATAACCCAAAATGAATAAGACATAAAAAGAATGATTTCCTGGTTCTATTACTTAATTCTTGGAAGTAATGTCTACCAGAAGTTGGATCAGTTGGTGGTGGTTTGTACCTACAGACTTGGGAATTCTTTGTGTGCAGTGGATGGGGTGGTTGAGTAGCCACAAATGTAAACTTGGATAATGCAGAGATAAAGGCCAGATATCTATCTGGGTAGGTACATTAGTAAATAATTGAGTGTTGAGGTTCCTTCAGATTAGCTGTCTCCACTGACTTCTATTTTACAGACCTAGAAATAATCACTTTGCCTCTAATCACATTTTCTGGATCTGTATTTTATGCCATAACCCCTCTGTTATATAGCAACACTTGCTGATTCAGCACCAGTTTCTTTCCAGTGTGCAGTTTTTAAACTGCATCATTACCAAAAATGGACGACTTAGAAACACGGTGTAAATGCTTTACTTAGAACAAGATGAACAAATTATTGAGTAGTGCATAGACTGCTGAAGTAACTTTATCCTAAGGGACTTTTCACCATTTTAATTGATTTTTTCCCTGAGATTTTGCTCATCTTATTAAATGAGTCCTTAGAGGAGTGAAACAGTAGGTTACCTCTTTGAGAGCAAAGGACAACCTGACTTATTTGCTGCGATTGTCAATTTGTCCTTATCTTCATGAAGTGAAATACTTTTTCATCCTTCTGAAACAGCTTGTGATGATGAATAAAACAATAAAGAATAGTTGGTGTGAACTCCAGCTAGATCCTATTTAATTTTTAAATATCACATGTAATTTTGTGAAGATTGAACATAATTTTGTCTCTTCTACAGGTTTTGGCTGGCGCAATTGATTGAACTATTGCATTTTGTTTTACCTGTACTTTAACACTGAACAGTTACATTTTTAGTAAAAATATGTTCTGTGTTTAGCAGCACTAAACTAGCCTTCCAGCCTCACTCAGTCTATGAAATGAAAAAAGGTGTTGGAGTGTGACACATGATTGTAGAAACTACAGCATTCACTCGTAGCTTTTTAGTCTGCTCCCACTGAAAACCATGGCAAAGGGTGAGGCATAGGGCCCAATATGTACTATGTGAGTGTGCTGATTGCTCCTTTATGGGCTTGGTCCTGAAATGCTGAATTCAGTGGGAATTTTGCTATTGATTTCTGTGTACACTGGGTCAGGCCCTAATTACAGCCCAGATTGCATCCTGCATTACAGGTAGCAGTGCGGGAGAGGAAGCAGGTTCCTGTTCCATCCAATGTACTGTCCAAAGTAGCTTTGCCAGTGTATCGGGGAATGTATGCAACATCAGGGGAAGGCCGAGTGCAGTTTATTCATGCCATGGAATAGTGGAGGAAGCCGGGGGAGATTTTGGTTCAGATGGTCACAGTATCTCACCTGAGCTGCTTCTGGGGCAGTGCAACAATGCCCTGTCCTTCTCAAGATTCATGGCAGAACTATAATTCAGCCCTAGTTAACTTAGTTTTAATAATTAACTTTTACATTTGTTATTCTAGTGAATTTTAATTATTATTTTTAAAATGCTTCCTAATAACATCATTTTCCTTCAATCTTGTTTGTTTAAAATTCTATGGTTGAAAAGTCTTAAATTGAAAGAAATAAGCAGTAAATCAAGTTAATGATGTTTGGATAATTTAAATAAAAAATGTAAGTGGCAAATTCTCCTATACTTCCTCTTAGACTAAATAAAAATGGTAAGGCAGGCAAGCTACTTTGTACTCTTTTCATAATGAAGTGTTCTGTTGAAAATGGAGACTTTCAAACTATTTTCCCAGTGTTTTCTTGATACTTCTATAAAACAAAGATCCATGTTTATATTAGTCTTTGGGAAGCTCCTCTTTTATGTTCCTAATCCTATTGTATATACCTTTTCTCTCCTTTTTTTCTGTTTAAAAGAATGGCAAACACTCAGTAGACTTATTTTGGGGGAAGAGGAAGGTTGTATATACTGTATGTAACCCCTTCTTATGTATAAAGAAGGTATTTTGGGTTCAAGCTGTTTTATTCCTAAAATGATTTGATATAAGAATCACAAGTTAGCGTGCAGTCAGTTGTGATTTGAAAAGTAGTTTAGAAGAAATAGTATTCCTTTCTTTTGTCATTAAGAGATCCACTTCGTTCTTTTCCTATTTAGTTGTCTACTCTTTGTCAGGCTTCAGACTAATGAGAAAGTCTTAGAATGGTCCTTTGCTGTCTAAACACCAAGCACGTAAATGCTTTTCAATAGAAAAAACACAAGAAATGTGTGCAGAGATAATACATAGCCTGAAAAATACTTGTGTGCTGACAGCTATCCAACAGTGTTGTCACAGCAGGAAGACATCAGTTGAAGAAACAGATAGCGACCTCAAAAAAAAAAAAAAAAAGTCTAGTCAGCAGTGTGGACAGGTTTTCACAAGATTATAAATCACCCCAGGGTCGCTCTGTTCCCACCATAAAGAGAGCATGGTCGTTTTATTGTAATCTAATAAGCTATGGGAGCAAAGGACAGCTCCAGTGTGTGTGTCTGAAAAAAAAATCTTGATTACAGTTTCAAAACTATATAGTTTCCTTTGTCATTGAAGTGCAGATTATGGGGGTTAAGGCCATTTTAGGATTGGATTACCTTTTTACAGCTGTATGTTATTCCCTTGTTCATGAATCAGAAAGTACTTAAATTAAACTGAACGTTTGGGAGTAATCCTAATGTGTAGTGGGGTGGTAGAAATTTAATCACTATTTAGTTATAGATTGTTAGCCATGTAAGTCCTTCATTGTCAAGAGTTTTTACACTGAATCAAATATCCATCTTTCACTTGATGAGTTGATAGGGGAATACATATCTCATAATTTCAATCTTGTTCAAATGTTAGTGTGTGCAGTGACATGCGAGTGAGAAGAGGCTGGGGAAAATATAGTAGAACTATGTTTTTAATGTCATTTTTGCTTCCACTTTAATCCTGTTTTCAGCATAGGAATATAGTATCTGCTTCCTTAACACACGAAAAGTTTATATTTTAGGATCCTTCATCTTTAAATCTTGTAAGTAAAGTCAAAGCGGGGATCTGCAGGACCCAAGACAAGAAGCAGAAGGAGGGTCTTCGGTATCCTCTATTTTTTCTGCCTTTTGCAGTTTTTAATCCTATAAAGGATTTTTCAGATTTTCCTCCAAGCCTCATGGTTTTTTGTTCAGAAATTTAGCAGATTATTGAGACAGACAAGTAAAGCAAGTCGTTCCAGAAGGCAAGTGATGATGTGAGCAGCAGAGATCTAGATGGTTGATGAAGAAAATGGTACAGTTCTCTTGGTACCATCAGCCAGTAAAAGGCTTCATTGTTTCCCTCCACTTGTATTCACATGCCTGCTTGGATTTGCTATATGATGAAGTCCCATAATACTGTGTATCTGAGCCTAAGCAATATTCCACTCACTGCTGTGCACGAGTGTATTTTGTGAATCTTCTGCTTACAGTAAGCAACAGAGAGAAACTGAAAAGCAATTAAAAACTGAATAGGTCTGCTCACACTTGCCACTCCTGCCCAGGCCCTGGTTAACATTTATGCTTAGAAGGTATGGCCATCAGGGTGGACTAGGGGGTAAAACTTGAAAAGGCTTAGATTTTCCTTAGGGCAGAGTCACTCCCTTTCTTCAGGGTATATGACTGTCACTAAATGAAGGAAAAAACAACACATACACACACACTTTAAGTGCATCTGGACAATAGTGAGGCTCATGAACTGATTTGTCTGCAATCTATCTGGACTTTCCATTCCCACTTTATCCTATTTAGCTTGACTTTCACAGCCATGATATGCAGAGCTGTGTCACCATAAAAAGTTCTAATACCTGGGAGTCAGTACCTTGGGTCAAAGAAATCCACAACAGCTGATATCTTGGACCAAAAGTCAGCAAACAATTATTTGAATTAAATATTGGTTTGACATTTTGAAAGGATATTTTAATGTTCACTTAGGGGAGCACTAACAATATTGTAACAGTTTTGATAGGAACGTTTTAAGCTTTAGTTCAAATATTTTCATACTTGAGGATCTCAGACTACTACATCTATGGAAGGTTCATAAGACATAATTATCCTTAATTCAATTTACTAATCATATTTTAATTTTACAACTTATCTACCTTGCTTTGTCTGCCAGAATATACCTGTAGAATGATACTGACTCCTCGAGATAAACTCCGTCAGAGTTGGCTGATTTACTGAATTTTGATTTCTAGGAAGCAGACTAATATTGTGAGAAGAAATACAGTGCAGGTGGCTGCTTGCTTCAGGCATAATTTATGTTGCATTTCAAACTCCAAAAGGTAAATGAGTGGAAATGGCAATCTTTGTTATAGCTCCTGGTTTTCATGTGATAGCATTTTTCAAACCTGCTCAGTGTGGTAGTGTGACCTGCACTAACAATTTTTGCTGCTTCCTTCTTCAGAAAGTCTTAAACACACAGTGTGGACTTTTCCTCACTTGCTTTCTTTAACAAAGATGCATATGGAAGTGACTATTAACTGCCTAACCTGTTATACTGGATATTGATGTTAATAATTTGCATTTACAATAGTAGGGTGAGCCTTTGGTCTAGTCTAGTTCGCTTGTTCCCCTATTGTTCCCCTATTACTCCTTGCTTCCACCCCCCTCAAGCTCTTAATATAGGCAGCTCTTACCCTGTGCCTAATAGGACTGACAGAGTCTCCTACTGCTGCTGTTGGTGTCATTCCATTAAATGAAAATGGGGCATGATTGATAACTAGGTAAGTTCCATTTCCCCTTGGACAGAAATCATTCCATGCCTGACTTCCCCAGTCCCCTTTTTGGTCAAGAGACTAACACCACCAAAGTAATTCCCATACAAAACCAAAAGGCTGCATAATGCTGCAAAGGTCCATATACTATCTGTTTTAGAGATGTAGAACTCTCATTGATATTGGTGGGTCTTCAGAAGAAAGGCAGAAAAGAGACTATGCTGCTAAGGGCTTAATTTTACCCTGCCTTCCACTCTGTGCAGCTGCATTGATTACCCTGAGGTCTTTCAAGATATCTGCCAGGCAAGAATTTTGCCCTAAATCTTTTGAATGGTTTGGCTGAAAGATCTGCAAGTGTTTATTAAACCTTTTTTTTGCTAGTAAAAGAAAATCTGTAATACATTTAGAGTGAATATTTACTCTGCTATGAAGAATTCACTTGAGCAAGCACATTGCATTAAAACAAAGGCGGAATGTAGCACAAAAATTGTCAGCATTTATGCAACATTGCAATAAAAAAACCCTTCCCATCCCCTCCCTCAGATGACAATAGTGATATTCTTCAGGGTAATACCCACATAAGTCAGTTTTACATATTATTGTTAGAAGTAGAATCTGAGTGAGTTGTTTTACATATGATGTTTTATTATCTGCATTTGTGTTCTCAAAGTAAACTGCAGGAGTGCAAATGCCAGGGTGTATTTTTTGGTTAGCGACATAAGGTAGATTGGTTAAGGTAGAGAAACAAATGCAGTTGCTTTGATTTATCACTTGTGATATTAGCATGTACTATACTACTCTCCTGGAAACAAAATGGTTGCACCTGAGGACAGTGATATAAACATGACTTTGATTATTTGAAACAGACCATTAGGCTTTGATGAAAGAACTATTACTATAGTAGATCTTGTACAGAGAGAATGCTTGGAGATAATGGATGAGGAACCTACAAATTGATTGTTTAGAATTTAAAGTCACATGTTTGTTAGATATCTGTTTACTCTATGAAGTTCAAACATGAACAATGCAAGCACATGTTTTTTGGAAAGTTAGAAAGAAAAAAATATTAAAACTAACTTTCCCCCCTTCTTTAACAGTTAATACTGTATTTTAAAACTTGTAATATAAATTGGGTAATTAGCTGTATATATTATGTTAATTTATTTCCAGGTTAAGGAACTATCAATATATGCTGTCAGAATTACAGAACTTCAAAATTATGTCTTTTAGTTGTTAGGCAATTTGATCATATATATTCAAATATTTGTTCTAATCCACAAGTCACATTTTAGGTAGATTTGATTGTATATTTTTCTTCATTTATAATTTGCAAGTTTTTATAGCAAAACATCTGGACTGCAAAATTAGCCTTTTCTTTCTATCTTCCTTCCACTTTTTCTTGAGGTTTTGGAAACCCTAGTCATTTTCATAACCCACATTTCATGTTGATTTCCTCTTCACTCATTCTGTGCACATTATGAAGCTTGTCTTAATGCTGTTATGCAATTAGTGCAATTCAGTATTTCCCTTAAAGTTTGTAAATGTGTCTTTGTTTAATTTTCTGCACAAATGCTTTAAAGTGAAATGTCATTTTTACAAGGAGGTTTTCATGCTAACCCCCATATTTTGGACGCTAAGGTCCAAATCTGGGACTAAGGTTATGATAGAGTCAGATTGACATCTCTGAATAATGAAGTCCTTTGTATATCAACAAGAAAATTACAGGAGGAGCATTGGCAAGGTTTCCTCTTAGTCCTTTAACACTGACCCAGCAGGTGAGAGGGTAGTTAATTTTAGTATTTGTTCCCATTTGGTCTTTGGTGTATCCATCCAGTAAACTTTCTGTTGAAACTGCCAACAACAATTCAAACCCTGACTATGGGTCTTATGATGTGGCCTCCTGTCTACCAGTAAGTGGACTTCAGTCCCTGGCAAAATCATGGAGCAGGTCCACAAGGAATCCATTTTGAAGCACTTTGAGGAGAGGAAGGAACAGTCAACTTGGATTCTCCAAGGGCAAGTCATGCCTGACCAACCTGATTGCCTTCTATGAGGACATAACTGGCTCTGTGGATATGGGGAAAGTGGTGGATGTAATATATTTTGTCTTTAGCAAAGCTTTTGACACGGTCTCCCACAATATTCTTGCCAGCAAGTTAAAAAAAGTATGGATTGGATGAATGGACTATAAGGTGGATAGAAAGCTAGATTGTCAGGCTCAACGGGTAGTGATCAATGGCTCCATGTCTAGTTGGCAGCTGGTATCAAACTGAGAGCCCCAGGGATTAGTCCTGTGGCCGGTTTTGTTCAACATCTTTATCAATGATCTAGATGATGGGATTAATTGCACCCTCAGCAAATTTGCAAATGACACTAAGCTAGGGGGAGCGGTAGATATGCTGGAGGGTAGGGATAGAGTCCAGAGTGACCTGGAGAAATTGGAGGCTTGGGCCAAAAGAAATCTTATGTGATTCAACAAGAACAAGTGCAGAGTCCTGCACTTAGGATGGAAGCATCCCATGCAGTGCTACAGGCTGGGGACTGACTGGCTAAGCAGCAGTTCTGCAGAAAAGGACCTGGGGATTACAGTGGACAAGAAGCTGGATATGAGTCAGCAGTGTACTTTCAAGAAGGCCAATGGCATATTGGGCTGTATTAATAGGAGCATTACCAGCAGATCGAGGGAAGTGATTATACCCTTCTATTTGGCATTGGTGAGGTCACACCTGGAGTACTGCGTCCAGTTTTGGTCCCCCCACTACAGAAGAGATGTGGACAAATTGGAGAGAGTCCAGTGGAGGGCAACGGAAATGATTAGGAGGCTGGGGCACATGACTTACGAGGAGAGGCCAAGGGAACTGGGGTTATTTAGTCTGCAGAAGAGAAGAGTGAGGGGGAGATTTGATAGCAGCCTTCAACGACCTGAATGGGGGTTCCAAAGAGGATGGGTCTAGGCTGTTCTCACTGGTAGCAGATGACAGAACAAGAAGCAATGGTCTCAAGTTGCAGTGGGGGAGGTTTAGGTTGGATATTAGGAAACGCTATTTCACTAAGAGGGTGGTGAAGCACTGGAATGGGTTACCTAGGGAGGTGGTGGAATCTCCATCCTTAGAGATTTTTAAGGCCTGTCTTGACAAAGCCCTGGCTGGGATGATTTAGTTGGTGCTGGTCCTGTTTTGAGCAGGGGATTGGACTAGATGACCTCCTGAGGTCTCTTCCAACCTTAATCTTCTTTGATTCTGTGACTGAAGCTGACAATTTACTTTAGATTGGATTTTTGACACTTGACAGCTGTGAGAGTCATCTGGTAGGGTGGTACTGGTGTGCCTCCCAGGAATGAGTCTTCCTGCATGTACTTCTGCTCCAAGGGAATGGGGGCAGTGACCAATGTTCTCTTTATATATGGCTATAAAAACACTGAAGGCAACTAATGTTATGTTACTCTGAGATGGAATACCATAAAAGACAGTGGATCAGAAATTTCAATGGCACTTCTCTGATCTGCACCCATTAGGGATCTGGCCTAGTGTTCTCAGAAGTAATGTTGTTCTCTTGTCTCTATTTTGGGATGGAAATGATAGACTAAAAGAGAGAAGCAGATTCTAGGGTTGGTGAAAATGCAACTTCCACAAGTTCTTGTCTATTATTTGTAGTATGGTAGTGCTTAGGAGACTCAGTCGTGAACCAGGACCATGATGTGCTAGGCACTGTACAAATAACAATGAAATCTGAATATCTCTATGATTATTATTTTATTTATTTTATATCAGGGAACAATTTATGGGAACAAAATAGTGAAGAAACTGGCTTCCTTACAATATTTCCACGATCTTGTGAAGATATAAGGCAAGCTTCGGCAACCTTTGGCATGTGGCTCCTGGTGGGCCGGGCCAGTTTGTTTACCTGCCACATCCCCAGGTTCAGCCAATCATGGCTCCCATTGGCCGCAGTTTGCTGCTCAGGGCCAATGGGAGCTGTGGAAAGCGGCACGGGCTGAGGGATATGCTGGGCGCCACTTCCCGCTGCCCCCATTGGCCTGAAATGGCGAACTGCAGCCAATGGGAGCCGCAGTTGGCTGAACCTGCAGATGTGGCAGGTAAACAAGCCGGCCCGGCTTGCGAGGGTGCTTACCCTGGTGAGCCGCGTGCCAAAGGTTGCAGATCCCTGATATAAAGGATAGTATTCCTCTGGAGTCAGAGACCTGCAACTGGCCAACTGGCTGGCTAATTTGCCCCACCTGCTGCACTTGGACAAAGATGAGCAACTTAATTGACTGGAGGAGCAGGGAATGGGAGAGAGGGCTGCAATACCTACCAGAGGCTGGAGCAGCTGCAGAGAGCAGGAGCTCCAAGAAACAGAAGGGAGACTGGGGAAAGTCCTGTTATCTCAAAGGGCACTGAGGTAAGAGCCAGGAATTTTGGGTTGATGAACTTGCGAGATTGAGGGACAGATGTGGGGAAAGGGACTAACCTGTAGAGACTTTGTGGGGAAAGGCTTTGAAGCTTTGATTCAGCTTTCTGTGAAGAAGGCTTGAAATAAAGCCTACAGCAATTAATCAGATTGGGGACTATCCTGCTTGGATTCTGTGAGAGGGCCCCAGGCAGGATTTCCCCAGTGCGGAAGCTGGTTCTGTAGGCACCAAGCTGGGTTCAACTGGAAGAGGATTCTGTAAGGTAGGCCCAATCCTTCACAGATCCAAAAACTGTTTAATATGAAAAGGCTAAATCTTTCTTTATTTCAGACTCCTAAATGGCTTCCTGATGTATTAAAATGCTTCATTAAAATGTAAGTGCAAATGCGAGTACTAAAATCCAAACATCTGTATCAGTTGCATACTTGCATTTTTATATAATTGACTTATCCTGCAAACCTCTAAAAATATCTGTACCGGGAAATAAAGCTTAATGATCATGTTTGGAAATAGTTAAATACATTCTTTGAGATAAACCTTATCCTTTAACAATCTCTTAATCTTTTAAAGTTCCTCTCTTTCACTACCAATCCCTAGCTTAAACTTCCTTTTTGTACCTGAGTTAATTAGAAGTAATAAATTGACATTAAATTGATCTGCCAACAACTCCTCTTCAATGGGCTCAATGTTATTTAGATTCTCACACTTAACTGTATTGTGTTTGAAATGCATCCTGCAAACTTCGCATACTGTGTATCCTGATTAGGGTAAATTACCAAACTATTATTGTTTTTATTTTATTGAAATAAACTATTCTTTCTAATTTAATTGTACTATTTTTTAAAAGCAACTAAATGTGCTCTTTTTATAAAAACTCTTGATTTAAACAGCGTTTTATGGAAATGTGTAAAAAGGAGGCAATTCCCCCTCTCAGTTTGAACAATAAACTTACATGGTTCTAGTATATTTTTCATAATCTATAAAGCTGCAGGTGAGCAATCTGTTGTCTGAAGCTGAATGTTCTGAAACTTCCAAGATTGAATTCGCCTTTAGAGTTTCATGGTAGAATAAATTAAGTGGGTTTCTAATCTTATGATCAGGTGTGTTTTATTTCACAGAACACTGATTCAACTTACTAAGGTGTCTCGCATACTGCACTGAGGAAGGGTCACAATATTGGCCGTGAAATCAATGTATACCAAAGCAGAATTTTGAGAGAGCATGAGAGAGTTGTTTTGGACTCCTCTCTCTGTTCAGTTTAAATAAGTTAATCACTTGTCTATTTATGAGGTTTTTCATTGCTTGATAGCCCTCTAAAGTTCCACTACGAGCTTTTAGTATCATTATGTTCTTACAGTGTGGATATCAAGAGGCTTAGCCAACCCATGAAATGCCTTTTTCAAACTAGTTTTGGTACAATGACTCATAATTTTTTTATAGAGTTTACTAATTCTCATAATCAAATAATTATTCTATGGTGGTGGTGGATTAAGGCTATTTTCTTTAAGACAGGTTTGTTTTTACAGCTTGCAAAAGTCAGTTCCCATTTGAATGAAAATTTTTTTAAATCATGCTCTGGTCAGGAAATAGGAAAAAATACGTTAAACATTGCAAGAGTGCAATTGCCTTTTACTATTTGAAACCTTAGTTAATGAAGGGATTTTTTAACTCCTATAGTGCTGAAAATATGTATTTATTCTTTATAATGAATCCAAAGATATATATTTTGTTTCTTAATAAGGAACCTTAGTGGTACAGGCTCTAGGGGATTGCGAGATGTGGTACTGAATGGACTAGATTTCCTGTTTTTTTATTCTTTCAAATTCTGAAGCTGATAACTGAAAGAATTTTAGAAGAATTGTTCATTGTGATCCTGCAAAGATTTACATGAGTGGTTAACTTTATGCACTTTATGTCAAAGTTGGCATGTGTAAAGTTAAGCATGTGCACAAACGTTTGTAGGTCTGGGGCCTTAGTTTGTGCAGTTTGTTGACCATGAGGAATATATGGATTGGTTGCTTTCTTGATGGCGTACCCAAATTTATTTCTCTTGGAAAAACAAGATTATTGTATTTTATTATTGTCTAGTCTCATCTTTATTTAAAATTATACAGCTCTAGTGGACAAGTAGCCATTTACATAACACACAATATAAAAACTTTTAAATCAGGATTCTCCCCTCCCCCTGTCCCAAAGTTTGGTGTCTAATGTGACAGGTTAATTTCAGATTCAGCTTTGATTGAGCATATGTCACTTTTTACATGCTTTACATAACTAAAATAGAGCTGTCTTTAGAAACCTATATATTAGGAAAATGAGCTCTAATCAGAGAAAGCTTTTTTCATAAGTGGATATATTCATGCATTCCTACCTTTTCAACCATGCAATACTTAAAATGATATTAGGAAACTTACAGAAGTATTATTACATGGCTCAAAGCAGCATATAGGAAATAATTAAAATGATCATTTTGATATGTATTTTCACCAATAAATAACCAATGACATTGTATTAGTTGCATTATTACCCTCAATGTAAAATATCTGCCTTTCATCTGTAGTACTGTTTTCTTGACAGATGAAAGAAAATAATCTTCCTTTATGTCTGCAGTTACAGAACACGGTTGTTTTGTTTGAAATACACTTGTACATGTAGGAACTCTAGTTAAAGAAAAAATCCAGAGTTAAATATTATTAAAACTAATACATAAAAAGGTATACTTCTGGACTTTTTTTAGGATATCTATCAACTTACATATTTCACCTGCATATAGTGCAAACTAATATGTAGTTCTTTTTTTTTAATGGAAACTTAAAAATGACAGAAACATGTTAAAGATTTAAAGACAGAGTAAACTTGAAAATCACATTTGTCTTGAAAATGTTGTATGTTCTATAGTAAAGAATAATACTTAACTTTTGGAAGAAATGGGAAAAAAATCAGGACATGCTCTTGACAAAAGGGTCCTATCAAAATCTGAACTTTTTAAAATATTAGCCAATTTCAAAACTATAAGTGTCCTTTTCAGATAGATTAGTTTTATAGTCTAATGCTCAAAAAAAAAATTTGCGTGAGAGAAAAGAAAACCACACTCACATTCCTTGAATTTGACTGCATATTTACATTGTCAGATAAGAAACAAACAATTAAATTGAGAGTTGTCAGGTCTCTTGGCTTTGATAGTTTGATTAGATGTCAGCTAAGTCAAATTTCTGTACACTTAAAATACACCACAAAGCATCCATACTTGGCTTGAAATAATGGATCACAAAAATGTGTGGAACGGGGAAATATAAGATTTCCATGGCTTTAAAGCCAAAAAAGTAGAAGGGGCTAGCAGTTTTCTGTAGGAGCAAGGTGAGTGCTCTCCCCGTCACCGAAAATGTAAGGATCTACAGGAATCTTGAAAACCAGAAGCTGTGCTTTGCACTTCTGATCCCCTTTCTGCAACATGTCCTTCTTTGCGGCTTACGCCTGGTCTGCAGTGCTGAACAGCTATCATCTTGCAACATCTCATCATCCACCTTCAGGAAAGAAGTTGAAGATCTGCTGTTTAGTGCCTTTAGGACAACAGTATGCTATAAGGGGTCTCTCTTCTACATGCAAACCTTTGGATTTCTCAGCAGAGCATTCTGCCTAAAGTGCGCGGCCCCTGGCCTGGTCTTCCCTCTTCCCTCCCCCTCGTGCTCCCAAACCCAGAGACCCTTTCCTAAGAAATGGAGACATTGAACAGGAGTGGCAAGGGGGTAGGCCTCCAATCTTAAGTTTTTGTTCCTGTACCAATGTAGCAGAATTTTCCCATTGCCTTTCCCTATTACCAGGGCTGCAAGCTAACTGCTGTTGGGTCACCAAATATAAGGGAGGGTGGGTACTTATACTCCAGAGTGGGGCTGCATGCACTACATAAATTCGTAATCAATGCAGCTACATTATTGCTAGCAGTAGCTGTTATGCAGGTATGTATTTTTCTAGTATACACAAGGCCTTAGAGAAGGGGTCGGCAACCTCTGGCACATGGCTTGCCAGGGTAAGCACCCTGGCAGGCCGGGCCAGTTTATTTACCTGCTGCGTCGGCAGGTTCGGCCTATCGCGGCTCCCAGGCCATTGGGGGTGTTGGGAAGCCACTGCCAGTACCTCCCTTGGCCCGCAGCGCTTCCCGCCTCCTCCATTGGCCTGGGACGGCGAACCGCGGCCAGTGGGAGCCACAATCGGCCGAATCTGCTGGTGCGGCAGGTAAACAAACTGGCCCGACCCACCAGGGTGCTTACCCTGGCGAGCCACGTGCCAGAGATTGCCGACCCTGCCTTAAGAGAGTAATTCATGTTGGATTTCATGTTTAGATTTGGTGTTAAAGCCAGACCTGCAAGGGGGAAACTTTGACGTTCTACGAAGTGCATGCCTGGTAGAGCACGGTGGAGACTCTTGCAGTTTACAGTTCACAGAATGGAGGGAAGAATTTGGCTAATTTTTATTAGAAGTTGCTTAGCTGGAATGTTATAAATGAAAAGACATGACTATAACCAATTGAAGAATGCAACCTCTATAGAACAAACAGTCTATGCCATCCAAACTAAACTTCAAAGCCTGCTGGGATTCTGAAGTCCTGTTGCAGCTTCCCACCAATGTTCCAAGGCACCCTTCACATAACTGATCTTCACTGGTGTCGCATTAGAGGTCCCAATTACCATTCAGCAGGGCTTTGTGAGGCTCATCCCTTGTGGTTCCCACCTTAACTTCCTGAAGGGGATTGTCTGGCTATGCTGAAAGAATGACACGAGACATTAGATATGGGTTTAATAAGTCCTCAACTTTATTATTGACAGATGTCTGGGACTATCCTGGTGGATAAAATGTGTGCAGTGCAGGTGCAAAATTTATGTCCCTCCAGCAGATTCACAGCCGGGACCTTACCACTTCCAGCCAATTCTCGGGTGAGGGGGGGCTTTCACAAGCTCTCCTGCACGCCCTCCCCTTTTTTGTCCAGGTCCCTCCAGAAATATTCTTGCCGGGACCAGGTCCCTCCAGCAATTCCCTTGCTGGGACCCTACTGACCATGCCCCCTCAAAGGAGGGGCTAAGGTGGACTATAATGATGGGGAGAGGGGTTGGCTCCCTACTGTACCAGTCATCGGAGTCCCCAACTGCCCCAGCTTGCTCAGTTACCAAGCACCTCTCCTTAATTCCTTTCCCAAGCTATTTTTTTTTTGTTCTTTGGTGCCTTAATTTATGGATTACCTGCACTGAACATCCGCTATACACTTAAAAAAAGAGCTGCGACATATGGCCTACTGCCTGTCATGCTATGCATGAGCTAAGCCTACCTGAACCTGCTGCGAAGAAGGTGGAAAAAAAACCCATTGCACATGGCCAATATGGTGGTAAGGGAAAAATTCCTTCCTAGCCCCACTTAGTGGGGCGGCTAGCGTAATGCCCACAGCAGATATAGCTAAACACCTGGCATATTTGTGACCTAATTAGGGAGGAAGAGTGGGTGCTACCCAGCCTGTTCTGAGTAAAGAAGGGCTAGGCCCAGCTGACCTTTTTAAACCCCACATTCCTATGTGGTGAGTCATCCACCATACTGACTGCTCTTCCAGCATCTTTACGTCTTCCCTCCTCCACCAAGCCAGAAAGCATTGCCTTCTTCTCCCGGCCAGCCAGTCAAACTCCTCCCTGCTTAAGTGGAGGGTGGTGATTTTGACAAATGAGGTTAATCTGTCTTGATGCAAGGCAACTAAGAATATATTTACATGCTCAAAGTAAGCAACCAGGATTGAAAAATTGAGGATAAATATTTAGAATTTTATAATATTTATTCCAAGAAACCTTTTGGAAACTAACTTCCAAAAAGTATAGCAGTAGGTCTGAACACTTCTGAAGTGGACCTTTCTCAGGTGTTTTCCCCTCCTATTAAGGGAGACCCTGTGTGCTTTCAGGTACAAGATTCATATTTTCTTCAGAACCATTGGCTTAGTTATACAAACTCATATGTATAGCCATTAACTCATGTGAGTAGTCCCAGTGAAATCCAGTGGGCCTGTCTTGATGGGCAAAAAGGGTGCGTTTTTCCATCATGCGCATGATGGAAAAATGCACCCTTTTTGTCCATCATGATAGGGCCAAAGGGGCTGCTTATATGAATAAGGGTTTGCAGGATTGGGCATATATTTTGTGCCACTTCTTTGGACATAATTTTATACAACAATTGTTGGTTAAAAGTAAAGCATTGTATGAAGAATATCTTAAGTTTAGTCAGGTGATTAAGGAAATCAGTTTGTTCTACGAAAGTAACTAGTCCTTTTATTGATATATAGTATTGATTCAGGAAATCAGATGGAACAAAGAGACTTTTAAATGCATCATGCTTAATGCACTCGTCTTTAATACATGCTATTACCACTTTGTTTGAAAATGCATTATTTCACACAGAACATGTCTATAAATGAGAGTGAGTGCACCACTAATACAGTACATCAAGTTAAAGAGCAGGGTTATTTTAGATTAGATGATAATACTGAATAATGATGTTCGGTTTTTTCAAGCATTCTTTTTTTCACCCTACCTGAATGTTTTAAAGTCCAGCCTCCCTACCCTGCAAACAAAACCCACCACCACAAAAATAAAAAAACAACAATCTCTGCCACTTGAACAGTCTCATGCTAAGGAATATGTGGACATTAGCATAAAGGTTGCACATGTTATACAAAGTGTAATTAAAGAAGCTTTGATCTCCCAAATGTCAACTAGCTTGCTAAGTGTCATAACAAAGTGTCAAGCATCTGGTATACAGTTAATTTGTAGTCATTAACTGCATATTGTTGATGTGACAGTTTGTTAGCAAAGCAAGCTTGACAGTTTGCATTTTGTTATTGATTGACACATACAGACCTCCCCACCCCTTTAGTTTACATTCCTTGTGAGGTTTCCTCAGGTTGGCTTTTTACTTTTAACTAACTAATCCTCTTTAGTTTCCCAGTGTGTTAAGAGTATGGATAGGTGACTTTTCAAAGGTATGCATTGGGAGTCCAGGACCCCAATTTTGTTTACAAAAGCTTTTCTTAATTACAAACTCCTATCATGGTCTATTTTCACTGTATAATAACCATAGTTACTGAACCTAGCAATTTTTCTTTTTAGGCAATGACAACCGAGGCATTGTACTGAAATATAATAGTCTCATGAACACACACATTTATAAAAATGTATGATGGCAATTAATCTAGGCTGTACTAATTTCTTGTACAATTCTATTAGTAATAAAACTTCAAAAAACCTATGATATTCCCTTTCTCTTGAGTTCCATTTTATATTTTGTAACATAATTGTATTTCATTTTGTACAACCTGTTAACATTCATTAATGCTTTGTATTGTTTTGATAACTGGAATCAAGAAAACACCTGACACTGGATCCTAGACCAAAAAGCAATTTTCATTTTCCCCATATTCTAAAAGGATAAATCCATCACCAAACTAAGGATGCCAATGAGCAGAAATAAATAACATGGAACATTTTTTTTCAAATGTAGACATGAATTAATGTATACATAGGAAAATATATTGTGCCATGGAATGATAAAAGTGGATTATGAAAGTATTGTACAGAACATTCATTCAGATTAGTTAAATTTTGAGTGCTTCTCATACATTTTCTCAAATGCTTGTGTATATATGTGGAGGAAGAAGTAGTTCAGGACTACTTAGAAATGCTGGATGAGCACAAGTCCATGGGGCCGGATGTGCTGCATCCAAGGGAGCTAAAGGAGTTGGTGGATGTGATTGCAGAGCCATTGGCCATTATCTTTGAAAACTCATGGCAACATCGTGGATGACTGGAAAAAGGCTAATGTAGTGCCCATCTTTAAAAAAAGGGAAGAAGGAGGATCCAGGGAACTACAGGCCAGTCAGCCTTACCTCAGTCCTTGGAAAAATCATGGAACAGGTCCTCAAGGGATCAATTCTAAAGCACTCCAAGGAGAGGAAAGTGATCAGGAACAGTCAGCATGGATTCACCAAGGGCAAGTCATGCCTGACTAACCTAATTGCCTTCTATGATGAGATAAATGGTTCTGTTGATGAGGGGAAAGCAGTGGATATGTTATTCCTTGACTTTAGCAAAACTTTTGTTACGGTATCCCATAGTATTCTTGCTGGCAAGTTAAAGAAGTATGAGCTGGATGAATGAACTATAAGGTGGATAGAAAGCTGGCTATTGTCGGGCTCAAAGGGTAGTGATCAATGGCTCCGTGTCCATTTGGCAGCTGGTATCAAGTGGAATGCCCCAAGGGTTGGTCCTGGGGCCGGTTTTGTTCAATATCTTCATTAATGATCTGGAGGATGGCATGGACTGCACCCTCAGCAAGTTTGAAGATGATACTAAACTGGGAGGAGTGGTAGATAGGATACAGAGGGACCTAGACAAATTAGAGGATTGGGCCAAAAGAAATCGGATGAGGTTCAACAAGGACAAGTGCAGAGTCCTGCACTTAGGATGAAAGAATCTCATGCACTGCCACAGACTAGGGACCGAGTGGCTGGACAGCAGTTCTGCAGAAAAGGACCTAGAGGTGACAGTGGATGAGAAGCTGGATAAGAGTCAACAGTGTGCCCTTGTTGTCACGAAGGCTAATGGCATTTTGGGCTGTATAAGTAGGGGCATTGCCAGCAGATAGAGGGATGTGATCATTCCCCTCTATTCTGCATTGGTGAGCCTCATCTGGAGCATTGTGTCCAGTTTCCCACACTACACGAAGGATGTGGAAAAACTGGAAAGAGTCCAGCACAGAGCAACAAAAAATATTAGGGGGCTGGAGCACATGATGTATGAGGAGAGGCTGAGGGAACTGGGATTGTTTAGTCTGCAGAAGAGAAGAATGAGGGGGGATTTGATAGTTGCTTTCAACTACCGGAAAGGGGGTTTCAGAGAGGATAGATCTAGACTATTCTCAGTGGTACCAGATGACAGAACAAGGAGTAATGGTCTCAACTTTGAAGTGGAGAAGGGTTTAGGTTGGATATTAGGAAAAACTTTTTCACTAGGAGGGTGGTGAAGCACTGGAATGGGTGGCCTAGGGAGGTGGTGGAATCTCCTTCCTTAGAGGTTTTTAAGGTCAGGCTTGACAAAGTCCTGGCTGGAATGATTTAGTTGGGGATTGGTCCTGCTTTGAGCAGGGGTTGGACTAGATGCCCTCCTGAGGTCCCTGACAACCCTGATATTCTATGATTTTATGATATAGTTTTGTACATGTAACAAAAGCAGTCTTTTAAAACATGTTTATACATGCATGTATTGGAGGAGAGGAAGGAGTAAGTGTCTATGTCTCTTCTGGAGCTCTAAGGAACTCCTTATATATTTAGCCACTTTATTAATCATTCTTCAGGTATTGAAACCACCATTCTTCCCCCCGCCCTTCCCCCAAGAATTAAATGAGATTCCCTTCAGAGCGCACTAGAGTTATTCCTTACCGGGAAGATGCTCAGGTTTAAGAACCTAAATGTGCAATATAAGGCTCCACTGTAGCTCCCCAAGCTATGTATGCCAGCCTGGCATTCCACATATACATGGTTTATTACATGTTCTGACACTCGCCTTTGGGTGTATGTTAGCTGATGGAATGTTGAACGTGGATGTCAAATATGACTATGAAAAATTCCTTTTATTTCTTTGCTGTATGTGTTATTGCCATACTCAACAATTCAAAAAGCAGGAAATTGGCTTAAAATCATGAAATATAAAACTGAATTTGGTTTTTTTAATGTCTTCTGGTTTTTAACCCTTTAGGGTTCATATTTTCAAGCTTTTCTTTGTAACAATGAGGGATAGTAGCTTAATCTTGTCATGAAAAGTGAGTTTTTGACTCCAGGAGCTGGGGATTTAGGAGGAAAAAACCTCCAAATATCATGAGACTTATGATAAATTCATAAGAGCAGACAACACAGAATATGAAGAAGCAGCAAAAGTTTGAATAGGTAGCATAACGTGCTGCAGTGCAATCTGTTTGTGTTTACAGAATGCTGTCACTTCCAGTGTCCTGAAAATTGTTTTTTTCCCATCCTTTGGTGCTAATGATGCTGTTGGGAATCTGGACAAAGGGAGAATACTCAATCTTTTCACATCAAAATTGGGATGATTAATCTTAATCTCCTCCATAAAATAAAAAAAAAAATATGGTGAAATTCTCACCCCATTGAAGACAATGGCAAAATTCTAGGGCAGTACATTTGCAAAATTGCTCAGTGGCACTAATGTTTGGAGTTGAATTCCTGTCTCACCAAAAAAGAAACACAATTCAACAACAAATATTTTGCCCAAACCACGGGAACAGTTATGTGTACTGGGATGGCTCCCTAATGTGCCAAGCTCTTCATGGGCCGCCTTGAGAGAGAATTTCTGGACAAATGCACCACAAAACCAATGCTATACCTGAGATACAGAAATTATGTCTTCGTCTTCTGGGCAGATGACCTGAACTCCCTCATAGACTTCCATCACAACTTCAGCAACCACCACCCATCTATCAAACTCTTTCTAGAACACTCTCATACCAGCATCAACTTCCTGCATCCCACAATCAATAGAACCCCACAGACAACTATATACAAGAAACTCATGGATCAACATACTTACCCTCACAGATCCAGTAACCACACCAAGAAAGTCTGGGATAAACATTTTAACACACTTAAAACAGCCTTCACCAAACAAGGATAGTCCATCAGAGAAGGAGATCATATCATGGAATGTGCCACCCAAATACCCCAAGAGAACCAGCTTCGGTACAAAAAAAAAATCCCTCCAACTGCACATTCTTAATTGTCACCTATCACCCCGCAGTGGAACCCATATGAAGTATCATTAAACAATTACCTATATTCTGTGGGGACCACATCCTGAAAGAAATCTTTTCCAACTTCCCTTTTCTGGCCTTCGAAGAACCTCCCCACAACCCCAATCTTACTGAGCTCATCAGAAGCAAGCTCCCCACTTACCAGGACGCACCAACTTGAAGCGGCACTAGACCCTGCCAGAACAGATGGAAAACCTGCAGCCATATCTCTGTTGCAACAATGATAAGTGCCTCTCACAACACATTTTTCAAGAATCATGGTTCCTACACATGCCTATCACAACATATGGTATACCTCATCCAATGCACCAAATGCCCCCAAAACAACTATTTTGGTGAAACCAGACAATCACTATGCTCTCAAAAAACTCTCACAGAAAAATAAGACAAAACACCATATCACCCGTGGGCGAACACACTTCCAAGAATGATCACTCTATATCAGGGTTTCTCAAACAGGGGTCGCCGCTTCTGTAGGGAAAGCCCCAGGTGGGCCGGGCCGATTTATTTACCTGTCCCGTCCGCAGGTCCGGCCAATCGCAGCTCCCACTGGCTGTGGATCGCTGTTTCGGGCCAATGAGATTTGCTGGAAGTGGCAGCCAGTAAGTCCCTTGACCCGTGCCGCTTCCAGCTGCTCCCATTGGCCTGGAGCAGCGATCCACAGCCAGTGGGAGCTGTGATTGGCCAGACCTGCAGATGGGGCAGGTAAACACACCGGCTTGGCCCTCCAGAGGTTCCCTACAGAAGCGGTGACCCCTGTTTGAGAAATCCTGCTGTATATCTGACCTCTCAGTTCTAGTCTTCAAAGGAAACCAGCATAACACCTTCAAAATATGACTGGGAACTTAAATTCATAGCTTTGCTAGACGTTAAAAATCATGATCTTAATAAAGACACTGTATTTATGGTTCATTACGACAATCTGTAACTCACTAACCCTTTTTTCGTCCTTTGATGGTTAATGAGACACTGCAGCTTGAATGGCCCCTTTAAATTTGTTAACTACTTATGCTAAACAATCTGAGAACTTTTCCCAGCCCCGAAGAGGAGCTCTGTGTGTGCAAAAGCTTGTCTCTTTCACCAACAGAAGTTGGTCCAATTAAAAGATATTACCTCACTCACCTTGTCTCTTTAATATCCTGGAACCAACATGGCTACAACAACACTGCAAAAAAAACCCACAAACAAGAAAACATTAGCACTTCTTTCAGTGTCAGGGAAAATGAACTATACTCTAAGAGAAGTGGGAGAGAACACATTAGTTAATGGAGAATGATCGAGTGTTTTCCCTCAGTAAACTGGGGTGGGAGGAGATGGGCAGAGAAATGGTAGAAATAACTGAGTCTTATATTTGTGTTTATGAAAGAATGTTGCTAATGTAAAATAAAACTATGTAGTTGAACTTTTTCCCCTTTTATTGATTCCTGCATGCTCCACGTGTTTGGAAGATTCCCATAATTTAAAGGAAAAAATGATGCAATGCCACATTCTCATTCAAATGATATTTTTTGTGCTCTGCCCTACATTCTAATATGACCAAAGAGAAATTACACATTTTCTCTTCTCCAAAGTGTGTGAAATTTCTGAAAAAAGTGAGTATGTAAATTAAAGTTTCTCAAAGTAGCTTTAAATTGTGCCTACAGCACTTATACAGTTAGGGTGACCAGATGTCCCGATTTTATAGGGACAGTCCCAATATTTGAGGTTTTTTCTTCTACAGAAGCCTATTACCCCCACGCCCTCCCAATTTTTCATACTTGCTGTCTGGTCACCCTATATACAGTAGCTCTTGCTGTCCTTGGAAGTGTTACACATGCATTGTTACGAGTATTTATTGTTCGGGAACAGTTTATTGAATTACACAGACATATTTGGCATTTTCAGGACAAATACTACAAATACGAAAATCTAAACATTCTGGTGAATTTGCAAAGTACAGACAAATGCATTTTTATCATAATTTAAACCTGTTTAGTGGCAAACTCACTTGGTTATTTTAGAGTTGCTTGTACAGAAAGCTGGTGCTCTGGCACTCGTCTTCAAATGAGCCTAATCTGGTTCAGGTTTACCTGCAGTGGTGGAGGGAGACAACTGTAGCATCTGTTCCCATTCCTTGCTCTGCTCTGCCAGTATGCTGTGTTAGTGACATTGTGGTCAGATTATCCTCTGTGAAATGCTACCATAGATACCGGCAAAATGGTACTATTATTACCCAGCCGATTTTTGTCAATTAGGGGAGCAGCTTTGTGGCAATCACCATGCAATCTGTTGCCGTTTGGTGGAGGGTTTGTCTAACCTGGGAAACGACATCTAGTTAGAAAGCATGTTAACTAACATGATGTAAAATACTGAAACAGATCCTCAACTGGCATAAATTATCATAGCTTCATTGAGGTTAATAGAGCTACGATAATTGACAGTTCAAGATCTGCAATTTACAGTTGAGGATTTGTGTTTCCACTTCCTCAACAATTGAGCTACTTTCTTTGAGGATGGTTTGGTCATACAGTTGAGTCATTATGTTACCATTGTCGTAAGTGTTATCACGGTCTCTGTTTTCCCTTCTGCACACCCACAACTGCACACCCACAAAGGTGGAGGCAGGAGAAGGGTCCAGTATGTGTCCACTCTGTCTGTTTTATACCCTCAATCCATGTGCTTGGGAAACATAAGTCCAGGCATGTCTGGAGGGCATTGCTGAGTCTCTCCAAGCAAGGTTGGACAATTCCCCTGGTGTGGCCTCATGCAGGTGAGTCATTGCATTGTGGCTCCCTTGCTGGACAGTGGCTGTTAATGGGTTGTTTGACACTCCACCTGGACGTTGGTTACTTTCCTTCCTGTTGCTTCTGGGGAGCTAATATCTGGTGGATTCCCCAACTTACAGCATGTTTTAGTGACCATCATACAACACAATTCTCATAACTTCATACACATTAATAATATACACATATTGATAGAGAAATGACTTTCAGCAGGTCATAACATTTCCCCTGATACCTTACAAGGCATGCTTTGTATGTAAGATTAGGATGATATGAAAATGAGGAATATGGGGGTTACAGTATGCTCCCCCAAGGGATAGAATGTCACAGTTAATCAAGTATAAGAGGGGTAGCCGTGTTAGTCTGTATCTGCAAAAACAACAAGGAGTCTGGTGCACATTAAAGACTAACAGATTTTAGTCTTTAGTCTAAATCTGTTAGTCTTTAAGGTGCTACAGGACTCCTCGTTGTTACAATGATATCATAACTGTTGCTGGTTCTGTGGATTCTGACCACCTTGGCACCAGGACCATTTGCACCAGCCATTGCATTTGGCACTGATAATCTTACTAGACCAGGGACTGACTGACACTGCACTGGTTTCAACAGGGGAGCCTCTGGCACTGACAGTTACACCATTAGAACCAATGCCTGTGCCCCAATGTAAGGGCAAGACTGAAAAGCATAGCAAAGGGGTGCCCCGACATGGCTCCAAACATCAGGAGGATGTCCCAGGAGGAGGAAAAGAGACAGCTCTTTTCCAGGGTTAGGGAAGTCCTCTGCCAAGGTGGAAGTGACATTCAGCTGCTGGCATCATCAAATACTCTGGCACCATGTTAGGAAGTTATATCTGGAAAACAATGCCTGCTAATTTGCTGCATAAGCATCATTCCACCCTGCAGATTCAAGTCTAGTTCATGGCTTTTGACCTACAGGATGCATATTTCCACATAACCATCAACTTGACCCACTGGAAGTACTTGAGGTTCCTGGTGTAGTCAAATCATTACTAGTAGAAGACATTGTCATTTGGACTTTCCACAGCACCAGGGTCTTCATAAAATGTCTTCCAGGGATAGGAGCTCAGCTGTGAAGGCCTACTTGTACTTTGGCTGACTGACTGATCAGAGCCAGGTCGCAGCAGGAGGCACCAATGAGCCTGGAATGTGCTCAATCTCTCTTCATCTGGCTGGGCCACCTAGTGAACTATGAAGAATAGTTGCTCACACCTTCTCAGACAAAAGAGTACATAGAAGCTGTGATCAACTCAAGATCAGCGGAAGCATACCTGCCAGAGGACATCTGGAGGACATCTGACGAAGTGGGTATTCACCCACGAAAGCTCATGCACCAAAACGTTTGTTAGTCTATAAGGTGCCACAGGATTCTTTGCTGCTTTTACAGATCCAGACTAACACGGCTACCCCTCTGATACTTGCCAGAGGACAGGTTCCAGTCATTCCAAGCACTCAAACTGCATTGATCATCAATCCCTGCTGTGATAGTCTGGACAGGACTCACAGTTTTAGACTACATGTCAGTATGCATGTATTTAATATCGCTTGGCAGACTTCACCTACAACCCCTTCAACACTGTCCTCAGGTCAGTTTGTTCTTCGGTCAAAGGTAAGGCCTTAGTACAACAGGATGTTCTTGGCTTAGTGACTGGAACCCACACACATGGAAAAGGGATCTCCTTTTCAGTGCCCTCCCTGGCAAAGGCACTAATCATGGGACCACCTATAGATTCAAGTAACTTGGTCCCCAAATGACATGGGGTTACATATGAATGTGTTAGACAAATGATTTCATGGAGAGTGATGAAAGGTTCATGGGGGAGCAGAAAGTGGTGAGGTTTACAATGCCCTTAGGATCTGGAGGAATTCACTCCAATCCCAGGCTCTTCCTGAAGAAGCTTCTGTCTCCTGCACAGATGAGGTTTACTATTGTTGTCAAGAGTTCCATTGTTAAACACTATGCCTTATACTTAGCTGCTATTTCAGGTGACAAGTTTGAACTGTTCAACTGATGCAGTTGAAATTCCTCCTCCCCACCATCCTGTGGGAATACTGATTGCCAATCACCTACAGGGGAATCCACACCAACACACACACTAACAAAAAAGAACAGCTGCTTACCCTACAGTAACTGGTTCTTTGAGATGTTGTGAGTGCAGATTCCACAACCTGTCCTCCATCTCTGCTTTTCAGAGTCCTTGGCTGTCACAGGCTATGAATTATGTGGGAATGTAGAAGAGGTTGCTGTTACTCTTCACTTTATATCTTCATCCCAGGGACATGAAGTGCAGGGAGTATGCGAGGCCTCAGCAGACACTGCTATTTGAAAGATGCTGATCTCAGATACCTGAGGCTTATGAGCACCAATAGTAGGATCCACATGGCTGCAGCATCTTGAAGAACCACAGTTACTCTATGCATTTTAGGGTTGTTCTTTTTAACACATTAGGGAGGGGCCTAGCATTTACTTCAACCAGGAAACGAGTTAATACTACAATTTGCCTAGGCTACCTCAGGATTTTAACGCATCAAAAAATATACTTTTTGTTCTAGGGATGGCAAACCTTTAATCATTTAAATGAGCTTTAAGCAGTGCATAAGTCCTCTGCTCTGGGGCAAACTTCATATTTAATAATTATATTTTATTATGCAACTTGTGAGAAATAATTACATATAATGGAAGGCATGACTCCTAAACAAAATATGCAGCGTACTGAGGAATCACATATAAGTCCATATCTATATTTTTTATTTTATTTTTTTCTCTGGAAGTATCAGTAGATTTTTTAATATATCAACAAAAAAGATGGGGGAAACCCAATCAGTTGGCCTGTTCTTTGACAAGTAAAGCCAGCTTACCTGTTTTAATATTAGCTGAAACAATCTCCAGTCTAATTGTAGAGAATCTGGTACTGATTTAGAGCTCATGGGAGGGAGTTCTGCTTTAAGCACAGAGCCTATTCTGGAATACGATTAGAGCCAATGGCCTTATCCTGTGTGCAGCAACTATGTGCTGTTTCATTATCTTCTCTTCACCTTTCCCTGAGAAAATAATGTGGCTAGTGATTGGCCTGTTAGCAAATGACAAAAACTAACCTCTGTGTGCCAAATAATTATGAGTGTATATGTACCACTGCTGATCCAGCTGCATGATATGCCAATTGGTTTATTTAGGATAGGCTAGAAGGTGGATTTTTGCAGATAAAAGGCCAGATCCTCTGCTGGTATAAATTGACATAGCTCTGTTGAAGTAAAAAAAGCTCTGCTGACTTACAACAGCTGAGCATCTGGCCCCAAGTCCTCAGAACAATATAAGAAATACATTACTTTTTCTGTTCATTGCTCAGCTTCTTTTTTTCCTTCTATAGATAGTGGTGTTTTTGGTGGGGGAGGGGTTGTGTGTAATTTCTTCCACTTTTTATTTTTCTGTTGACTTGAATTAAAATATATCTAGCTCCAGAGCTTCAGTGTTTTTAATTAGGAAATAAATAAAACTAGAGCTTGCTCGTCAGGTGAGTTTCCACAAAATCTTTTTGCTGCAGGAAAAGAAACTTTTCAGTTGCGTTTATTTTCCATCATATCATTTTGTTATCTGCGTGCTTAGCTTTGTATTATAACCATCATTGTAGATTTCTTGTTAATCACATGTGGATTATCACAAAGTCATTTACAAATCAAAGTGAGGGTGAAAGCATTTATGTATTGTAAAACTGTGGGTTAATATTCCACTCTGTTTTCTTTTTAAATACATTTAGAAGGTGTGAATGTGTTGTATGCACCAGTCTATTCTTGAAGATCATCCTGCACATATAGAAGAGCTGATTTGTATGCATGAACTCTCATTCTTATGTTTGTGCTAGCTTTAAGTAGTAGCACAGCTTTTAATTGTGAGGTTTTAAGTTCTGCAATTAAAATTTACCCTTTCTACTGAGAGGATTGAGTGATAGTTTTTGATTTACTTTAGACAGTTTAGACAAATAATAACTGAAAGTACATAAAGAGGCAAGATGCATATCCTGATTCTGAGAAGGTCGAGATATCTTAGCCACATGCTGAAAGTTTTACTTTAGATAGTTAATGATTCTTTCTACAGTATTAAAGAGAACATACTAAGAAGATGCAAATAGAGTGTCCTCCAACCTGCTCTGAAAGATCACCTCTTTTGAAAACCAGGACCAAAAGACCTTGAAGAGTTTACCTAATATATTTCTCTTCTTGTAAATTTATGTCAATAAAATCCATTTCATGAAGCATCCAAAAGCCAAATATGAACAAAATACCCGAAGTGCCTCTAAGGATAATTTCATATTTATAAAGCAGATACAAATGATATTATCAAAAAGTCTTCTTGAAGATGAGGTTGAATTCATACTATACAATTTTGTAAATAAAGATTTTTTTAGCTTTGTTCATTATACAAATACACAGTAGAGAGGGTTTTTTTTTTAGATTTTATTAACTATATACTGTACACATGCAGAGAACAATGGAAGTATTTCCACAAATGTGTCATGGAGTATGACCAAAATAATTTGTAGATGTTTCACCTCTGTTATTAGTTCATGGAGGGATTGAAGAGACGCCTCTTTCTATTACTTTGAAACTATGTATATTTTTAAACCAATTTATAAAGTGCAGCATGTTATATATTTTTTTTGTATATTGACAGCTCATGTCTTACACTGACCAGAAACAATATATTTTTTACTGCCAGTATCCACGTGTTAAATATATACTTCATGAAGTCAACAGCAAAAACTGTGAATAAAGGTTGAAAAGAAATCCGCCAAATATGCCAGAATCTGTTTTTATGAAAAATATGTAATGTTTTGCATAACTATCGGATTTCTATGAAGATATACATATTCTCAAAGATTATATTATAAACTAATGATAAAAACTTGTTTAGGTCCAACATTTACCATAATTGGCTTTTTTTCTTATGTCTCTTAGAAATGTCTACACAATTTTCGCATCTTTTTAAACAGTGGTTTCAGTGATTTTGTTCTTAAACACCCAGTTTTACTGAAATCTGTTACTAATGAATAATCCTACAGTGACACATGTGACAATTTGGCTGCAGAACAAATAAACTTCAAGTTTCTAAATAGTGGTCGTGAATCAACAGTGATGTATTGTTAAAAAGAAGCCTTAATGTATGTTTTATAAGAATTTTTAAATGGAAAGCCATATAATTCAGTAATCTAAAAGCTTATGCATTCCTGTTTTTGGAATGAATTTGTGAAGATTTATTAAGTTGTTTGATTCATCAGTGGCAAATATCTGCTAACTTTACATGTTGAGTTTTTAATTAAATATGTGAGTTATTCTGGCAGAGCACTAAAAATGACATGGGTGCCGAAAGTGAGGATGACCATGTCTGTAACTCACTTCTCTCTCTCTTACCTAGGCCACTGTTGTCTTAATGTATACAGTAATGCAATAACAGACAATTTTGTCAGCCATGTTTTGTAATGGATATGAGGCTTGCTATTTTTAGAAGGTGGGTAATCATCATGAACTTAGCTTACATGATATGAATGATGATTTGTCATACAGATATACTGGTCATCTCTCTCCCTATATCAGAGTTTTTAGAACATATGATATTACATAGACTTAAGCTGTGAGTCTGAATAAAGCAGAATTTGACAAGAGGTTTTACAACAGTGGGCCTTGTATTGAAGAAATGTTTTCCTAACATGTAGCTTTAGCAAAGAGGCAGTCTTGAATGGCTATGGAGATAATTAATAGGATATAGACTCTTTCACTTTCAGGTCAGTGGCCTAAATGTGGACGGGCCAATAATAGCTAAGTGCTAAATTATCCCTTGCTAGATGGGGAAAAACACTTGGGAAACTCCAGGAATGGCTGTTGGAGTTCCAGCAGTAACATCCTGTTTTGGGGAGGGGTTGTGGGCTCCTAAAGGCATGTGAAGCCCATAGTCTTCCCTCCTTTTGATAATTTTAGGCCTACTGTAATGGGATTGCAACCTTTTCATCTGCCCCAGGTTGTGCAAACACGGGAATGATTTACCTAATGACAGGACCGTATCATGTATATTCAGTGGCCTGGTCACTATTCCTAACAGTCAGCTGGTCAGCAGCTGCTGTCTAAATTGTTCCTCCTACTTCTAGTTTCAGGATGAAAGCCAAGGATTGCACGGGTGGTCATTCAAGGTCATGGTTTCATATGTTGGTGAGGCAATTTAGGGAATCTTGCACTGCTACTGTTAGTGCTACATGGTTTTTGGATAGAGAACTTTTGTTTCAGGTGCTGTAGGAATGGCATTTCCTCTAGTAGTGACCTAAAATGTCCTTTTAATGTATAAAACAGTCATGGTTGTTGAAGTCCAGTTTATAAGGGTCTATCAAGGCTAGAAGCACATACTGAGTTTTGTTGAAAAGAGGAGAGTCCCAGCTTTTCATTGAGTTCAGGAAGTTCTTGAGATATTGGAATATTAAAAAGCAACACTGTGGTGTATGAAAAAGCAAATTTAAGTAACTTTTTATAAGTTTCTAAATTTGTATCTGAGGTGCATACAGTTGGATTCATGATATAAAGGGAGCCCAGTATTATAGGCAGAGGAAGACAAAGTAATTACCAACAACAGTTTTTTAAAAAGTCTCTAAACCATTTCTAAAGTTTAGTTTTCTGTAAAGTATGTGGCATATACATAATGTATGAGAGAACATTCTATTTCCTTCTGTAGATGTATGTATACCTATATATATATATTTTAAAAAAAGCAATTTCTCTTAGAACTTGAGAGTACAATTCCAGATAGGTCACAACCGAGCAGTGCAGGTAGCCTATTCTTTCCCCAGAATGGTCTAAGCCTGCTCTTTCAGCAGCCCTCACAAAGCCTGTTCCTTCAGGAGCAAAGGGACTTAAAATGGAAATTGACCTATCTCCTACAGCCTAGGGTTACCTTTTGATAGAATATTTACATTTTATATAGAGTATTTCAAACTGATTTATTATTCTGCTGGCCCAGTATTCAAAGAACGCTGGTTTTTAATTTCCAGCTAGCTTTAATTGCTTTAAAAATGATTCTTTAATAGAATAAACTTTGGTTTGCTCTCTTTCCCAGCCATTTTGGGGAGGAGTGTATGTATTTAGGGGCCTATGGTTAGGACGGAAATACAAACAGATCAAAACTCTCAGCAGGATTAGTTCAGAGACAGGCCGAAGTCTTATTTCTCACACCAAAAGAAAAGCTGCTTTAAAAATGTTAAGCTAATCTAAGGGTTAATGTTTATGTAGGACTGCCAAAACAGGTTCTACTCAGGAGATGAAAATTCAAAGGTGACATTAAAGAAGCTTGTAATATGAAAACTAGTAGAACATACAATATGGACTAAACAAATACACACATGAAAGCAGTATTCAGCGAAATTAAAGTGTGTGCTCATCTCACCTACCATTATTATGCAAGTGTGGAAAATTTTGTACTATAGTACTGAAATCAAAACTGGAATTAAAAAAGAAATTAGGCAGACCCAGAAAAAAACAATTTTGGTTTAAAAAGTTTCAAATAGCTGAAGGATGAAATCTTAACTTCATTTTTATGTTAACTCTCAATCTGCAAAAAATGGCACTACTAATCTGTTCTTATGTACAGTATTAAATTTGTGAAAATGTTCAGTGTATTTTTTAATATGGCTGTTGAACAATAAAGTTGCTGTAAAGGATACCAAACTTTATCCAGCAAAAATTCTACATGTGGGTTAGATTCAAGTTCCTCATTGTTCAAAAGTTAATTCATTCCCTCTCCCATCGCCCAGCAACATTATGTTGATGGTGTTGACTTTAAGGGGCATATATTCAAAGCACTTTGTAAGGATTTATAGCCAAACAACTCCCATTAATTTTAATGGAAAATGTGTGACTAAATCAGCGTGCAGTATTTGAAAAATGTATCCTTAACATTATTTTCTTGCACACTTTTGTGTGCATCTAGCTATCAAAGTTTATATTTTTTCAGCTGTTGTATATAATACACATGCAAATACAACATACACAATACTCTTTAAAGTATTTTCAAGTGATGGTATAAACACATTTTTTAAAATCAAAAACCCATATGTTTGCTAAAACCTACAGACAATGCAATATAAATTGAAGTCATTAGAGTTTCACCTTGTATATTTTATGCAAATCAAATTCACTGCAGTTTTTGTTTTGTGTTCTCACCTTGGCTTTGTAAATAAATATATAGGAAGCCAAAACCCTCCCCAACTTGTCTCTACTTGCAAAATCAGCAATAAATAACCTTTCAAGACTAAATTCTGTTTTTCACTAAAATGTTTATAATTAATTAAAGATTGTATTCTGTATGCAATTTGTAGGTTTTCTGTGTTAATTTTAGCTTTATTATTCACAAATGCCTGTAGCACCCATGAATTATTAGGGCCTTCTTCATATATAGTATAAATGTGCTTTCCCTCTGGAATGGACATCTGTGTTGCCTGTACTAATATAAAGAGCATCTTTTCCCCTCATGGAGGTAAAAAAAAAAATGTGCTATCATTTTATGTAGTTGCCACATATATTTGTTTGCTTTTTAATCTTAATCTTGAAGAGTTCAGTATTTGGGGAAATATTCTTTCAAATAACCATATGATATCAGGAGAAACAAAATATATTACTTTTAAGAGTCATATACCAAATATTTTTTAAAACAAATAAAAAAGAAAAGTAGAAAATACAGAAAACTAAATGAATGGCAAAATCTAACTGACCACTGTGGATTTGGCTCAAAAATATTTGTATGATTAAAAAGTAAATTTTGTCACAAATTTATAGCCTGAATTTCAGTTGTTTCAAATAATAAAAGGATAGTGAAGGGGGGGTGGGAGAAGAGAAAAAAAGGATAGTGAATATTTGCTAAAAGCAGACAATGTGAAAGGATTAAAATGCTTTAATCAGACAGAAAAAAAGGCTTTGGCCACTTGATTAGGGCTGATTTCCACCATCTGCTTATACTTACTGAGGATCTAGCCCTGACTGAACACTAATTTGTGCACTTCCTAGAAATTGAAATCTCTCAGCAAGCAAATTAACAAGAGCAGGGATTCAGCAATAATGGAGCTCCTCGGCTTTTGTTTCCCTCTGACAGATGGACAGGGTGCGCTCAAATTGAATTCAGCTTTAATTGCATTGTGCCATTTAAAATTTTATCTGCTCCACAGATTTTGTTTACAGGTTTCAGGATTCCAAACCTTTGGAAATTTTTTCAGCCCTGGGTGAAATAAAGAACACTGTAATTTGGTGTGACTAGTAGGTGTTCATTACCACTATTTGCCCCAAAGGATGGTATGTTAAAAAAGTCAAAAGTGTATTTTCAGAAGTACAATTTGCTCACTGTATTTATGTACATATGCTCTCATATTGAGTATTCATAAGCAAAAATACTTGTAAATCGATACACTAAGAAAATAAGTCCTACTGCAGCAGCTTTAATTTACGAGGCATCGCAGACTTCAGCTATGAAGTATATCCATCTGGAGCGATACATTTTTGAGTTTTAAAGATAAAATTTTACCAAATAAATAATATTGTAAAGTTTCTTTTTGCTTCTATTGGATTGAAGTTGTACAGATTATGTGAGCTATTCCTTTTAGCAGAGGTATGAAATACTACTAAATAATTTACTCATGTTCTAAACATTCCTCTGAGTCTTACATTGGAGATGCTTTTGTTACAAAATTGCTTGTCAATCTCTGAGCTCTTCCTCATAAATCTGTGGCTTAGTTGGTACTAAACTGTGACACTTCTGTTGGTGAACCAGACATACCAGAATTTGAATCTACTGTGGCAAGATGTGATTTGTATTCCTACTTAGGTAAAGACTGAAGACTGTAAATTGCAGAGCAAGGAAGAAGAAGAGAATCACATTTTTTGATGAACTTCTTAAATGAATGTTTCATTTTTGTTGAACATATGTAATCGTATTTGTTGAATGATGGGTGGTTCGAGAATTATGTTGCATGTTTATACACGCATACAGGAAAAATTCACACACTCCAGAATTAGATCTCTAAAGGAGTTACCTCTAAGGCTTTGTCGACATCAACACTTCTATTGGCAAAAGTTTTGTCAGTCAGGGGTGGGCGAAAAAAAACACCCACCTGACTGACATAAGTTTCACCGACAAAAGCACCAGTGTGGACAGCACTATGTCAGCCGGAGAGCTTCTCCTGCTTACATAGCTACCACTGCTCATTGGAATGGTTTAATTATGCTAGCAGAAGAGCTGTACATAGGACGGCTACACAGGAGACCTTACACTGGCTCAGCTGCGGGAGTATAGCTGCGCTGCTGTAAGGTCCGTACTGTAGACATACCTCAGAGTCTTATTTTCCAAAGTGTGGGGCACCATAGCTCTCATTGAATAGAATGGAAGCTATGGTGCTAAGCACTTCTGAAATTTAGATTCTAATGGTCTGGTATGACTCCCATTGACTTCAGTTGGATCAGGCTCTAAATGCTTAGGTTTGCTTCGGCCTTTCTTACTGATATTTTTTTATCTCCTGTGCAAACATTTCAACTCCTCAAAATATTTGTGGTGATTTTTATGAGGTGGATTTTTGATTATCAGGAATGTTTAAAGGCATGGGGATAAGGAAGGATCAAACTCATTTTTCTTGGCATTACAGACTAAACTTAATTTCAAGCCCTGTAATACTAAGATCAGAATTGTATCCAAAAAGACAGTTTAGAGATAAGACAATTTAGAGAGAGAAATAAAAAATTCCATTTACAAAGAATTATTTTGTCACATTTATGAGTGTGAAAACTGAAATAAATTATGCACGTCAACCCCCTGAAAAACTGGACCAATAACTGCATATTTCAAAGGGAAGATTTTGTTAACTCAAGTATATATAAACCAAAACTACTCATGTGGTGGCGGTGGGCTACTGAATATGATATAAAATGCTACACTGTTGAGTTACAGATTCAAATCCGGCCCAAGTCAGTAGTGATAGGTCCATTTTCTAGTAGGTGTGTACTTATAAAACCCCCCAGTCATAGCTGACACCCTTGTCAGGCTAAAATCACCCTGTTAGCCCTAAAACTTTCTCTTTTACTAAGGGACTAGGCATATTGCTAAGGGTCACTGCGGAAGCGAGGGGTGAAACTCCGTTGATGTCAGTGGCAAAACTCCCATTGGGGCCAGGATTCACCCATGAACTGCACTGTCTGCTGTACTTTTTCTCTGGCTAACCAGAGCACTTCAGTCCTTCATTCTCCAGTGCTTTTCGCACCTTTAACAAGCACTAATATTTTTTTAAAGAGAGGATAATAAACACCTGGTATTTCAGAACTTGAGCATTAGTCAAGGGTTAAACTGAGTAATAAAATTGTGTTTAATGCCTCTTATACTTTTTTCTTCGTTCAGTTTGTTAAAATCCGGTGTCAGGGTATATTTTATGCTCCTTTTTCTTTCTGACATCATTTGAAGAATGAATGCCTTCATTTGGTTTTGATCCTGGACTGTAGTATTCAGGACCACGTTTTGTAGCTCTCTTGGAGCAGATCAGGTTTATAGCAAATACAGTGAGAAAATCATACTTATTATTTGCATGAGTGTAGCACCTTGGTGCCCTAGTCACAGACCAGGGCCCCACTTTGCTAAGTGCTGTCAAACACAGAACAAAAAGATGGTCCCTGCTCATCAGGGCATACAATCTAAGGCCTGGTCTGCACTAAGCGTTTATACTGATTTTAGCAGCGTTAAACCGATTTAACGCTGCACCCGTCCACACAATGAGGCCCTTTATATCGATATAAAGGGCTCTTTAAACGAGTTTCTGTAATCCTCCCCGATGAGAGGAGTAGCACTGAAATCGGTATTACCATAATCGGATTAGGGTTAGTGTGGCCGCAAATCGACGGTATTGGCCTCCAGGCGGTATCCCACAGTGCACCACCGTGACCGCTCTGGAAAGCAATCTGAACTCGGATGCACTGGCCAGGTAGACAGGAAAAGCCCCGCGAACTTTTGAATTGCATTTCCTGTTTGCCCAGCGTGGAGCTCTGATCAGCACGGGTGGCGATTCAGTCCCAAATCCAAAAAGAGCTCCAGCATGGATCGTATGGGAGATACTGGATCTGACTGCTGTATGGGGAGACAAATCTGTTCTATCAGAGCTCCGTTACAGAAGACGAAATGCCAAAGCATTTGAAAAAAATCTCCAGGCTACACAGTGCTGCGTGACAAGCGTAACAGAAAGCCAAAGAATCAAATGGATGCTCACGGAGGAAGGGAGGGGGGACTGAGGACTCCAGCTATCCCACAGTCCCCGCAGTCTCTGAAAAGCATTTGCATTCTTGGCTGAGCTCCCAATGCCTGTAGAGTCAAACACATTGTCCGGGGTGGTTCAGGGTATATCTTGTCAATTTACTCCCCCTCCCCCCTCTGTGAAAGAAAAGGGAAAAAAATCGTTTCTTGACTTTTTTCAATGTCATCGTATGTCTACTGTATGCTGCTGGTAGACACGGTGCTGAGGCAATGAACAGCAGCATCCTCTCCCCTCCCTTCCCCGGTGGCAGACGATACAGTGCAGTGGGACTGGTAACCGTCCTTGTCATCAGCCCGTGAGAGCTCCTGGCTGGCCTCAGGTGAGGTCGGCCGGGGGTGCCTGGATAAAAATAGGAATGACTTCTGGTTATTCCCGGCAGATGGTAGAGAACGGCTGGTAACCGTCCTCATCATAGCAACTGGGGGCTGAACTCCATCAGCCCCCCCCCTTCATGTCTAAAGAAAAGATTCTGTACTGCCTGGACTATCATAGCAGTGGGATGCTGCGCTCCTCCCCCCTCCACCGTTTAATGTCCTGCCTGGACTGTCATAGCAGCTGGAGGCTGCCTCCCCCTCATTTTATCTCACTAAAAAGTCAGTATTTCTTATTCCTGCATTCTTTATTACTTCATCACACAAATGAGGGGCACCCTGCAACAGTAGCCCAGAAGAGTTGAGGGAGGAGGGAAGCAACCGGTGGGGTTGTTGCGGGGACACCCCCTAGAATGGCATGAAGCTCATCATTTCTGTGGGATCTGACACCGAGCAACTATGCTGTCTGGTTCTCTGATACACTGGTTCTCTAGTACACTTGCCCCATATTCTAGGCAGGCCTGACTCAATTTTTAGATACAACATAAAGGAGGGAATGACCCGGGGGGTCATTCCCATTTTTGTCTTTGCGCCCCCGGCCGACCTCAGCGAAGGTCAGCCAGGAGCACCCATGACAGCAGCAGACGGTACAGAACGACTGATAACCGTCATCTCATCGCCAATTTACAATGGCACAGCAGATGGTACAGAACGACTGGTAACCTCTCTGCTACCTTGCAAAGGCAAATGAATGCTGCTGTGTAGCGCTGCAGTAATGCCTCTGTCAGCGGCATCCAGTACGCATACGGTGACAGTGACAAAAGGCAAAATGGGCTCCATGGTTGCCATGCTATGGCATCTGCCAGTGCAATTCAGGGAAAAAGGGCGTGAAATGATTGTCTGCCGTTGCTTTCATGGAGGAAGGAATAAGTGACGACATTTACCCAGAATCTCCCGTGACACTGTTTTTGCACCATCATGCATTGGGATCTCAACCCAGAATTCCAAATTGATATAGGCCCTGAAGTGTTCATTTTTACATTCATATACAGCAGAGTGGATGGCAAAGACAGACTATATATAATTATTTCAATGCAGAACTAAACAATTACTAAACACGGCTATGTCTTGTTTTATTGCATTCAAGAAACTCAGTCTTCATAACAAGTTGAAAATAAGAACAAATCAGCCTGCCAATGCATGAAATTTTCGTGGCTCTTCAATTTACGTTTTACATATTCCCAATGACAAGAATTTCTATTATGCTATGGGATAGCTATGGGAAAGCTACCCACAGTGCAATGCTCCAGAAATTGACGCTAACCTCGGTACATGGATGCACACCACCGAATTATTGTGCTTTGTGTGGCCACGTGCACTCGACTTTATACAATCTGTTTTACAAAATCGGTTTATGTAAAATTGGAATAATCCTGTAGTGTAGACGTACCCTAAATATAAGGTAAGAGTCACAGATACAGACAGATAAATGAGGGAGTACAATGAAGACAATATTGGACAATAGTGATATACCGGGTTGCATAGGCTTTGGTCACCTCTTACATGGTCTCTACCTGCTGCACTTTGCATTGCAGAAAAAAGAAACATGTTGGAGGCAGAGAGAAACTATCTCACAGCCAAATAGATTTAATCCTCATGGATTAATCCTAAAGGGTCATCAGTGACTTCAACCCCAGATCAGGAACCAGTCAGTCAATGGGACTTTTGCAGTTGACTTTGGTTCAGAGCTGGATCATGTCCTATCTGCCTACACTGCCTTAGGCTGATGGGCACCTGTAGTTAGAACGTACATGTATCACCTCTTCCAGATCAGTGAGTTTACACTTGCAGATCTGGGGCCTTCAACTAATTCATCAGTGTGCCCCTGTCCCCTACCCTAGGGCCAGTTATGCCAGATTGCCAACACTTCTGTCATCATAGGGGATCTTAGGTCAGAGGGCTTGGCATCCCATGCGGTTGGTCTAATTGCTTTTAAAACAGGAGTGATTCCCCAATCTTAGGCTTTGCAGGGAGCCATGAAACTGCTGATTGTGGCCTTGGGGTCTCTATAACTTTAATAACAATGAGACCAATTGTTTGCACCTGACCCACTAAACTATTTCTATTGCCCACAGCCATGACTCTGCGGTCCATTTCAGATACAGATTTGGCATCCTGGCTCTATTGGCTTTTCAGCAGTGGTGTTTGGCACCTTTTAGTTTTGTTGGGTGTTAGGTGTATCTAGGACAGGGGTCGGCAACCTCTGGCCCGCAACCCACCAGGGTAGGCACGCTGGCAGGCCAGGCCAGTTTGTTTACGTGCCGCGTCTGCAGGTTCGGCTGATCGCAGCTCCCACTGGCCGTGGTTCACCATCCCAGGCCAGTGGGGGCGGTGGGAAGTGGCACAGGCCGAGGGATGTGCTGGCCACGGCTTCCTGCCGACCCCATTGGCCTGGGACGGTGAACCATGGCCAGTGAGAGCCGCAATTGGCTGAACTCTTTAGTACCAGCCATAGTTTTAGGGCTAGTTATTTGTGGTGAATGCTCCCGTGTAATGAGTGTTTTGGAACTGAAGATCCCTGTCCATAGATATGTGTTTGCATGTCATCTTTGAGGTACAAGCTGTGGAGTTTGTTTACTATACAGAGGATACCTACAGGATATTATATTATTTCTAATTGAAATTTTATTTAAAAAGGGAAAAACAGTTATCTGCTTCAGGAGTTATTTTGGGAGAAGTTCTACAGTGTTGCACAGGAGATCAGACTAGATGATAATAATGGTCCCTTCTGACCTTTGGAATGTCTGAATTTATTAAAAGAATTATCTAAAGTAACTGAGGGAGCTATTAAGCAGAATTTTTTAAAAACATAACTCCAAATGTTGATATTTCTTTTAGTCCTTTTAAAGTATGGAAACATAGTGATCATAGCAAATAGTTACTTGGTACCTGCTTTGTAGCACTTTTTTTTAAAACAATTATAAGCTTTAATAAGTTTTTATACATATTTTTCAGCAGTAGTGTTAAACTACTAAACCCTTTGCTCTCCTCCCAAAAAAAGCTTGACTCAAAGCTTATGGCACTTTTTTAACCTCAAATCTTGCCTCCTATTGCCAGATTTGGTCACTTGTAGTTAATTAAGATTTCAGACATAGAGTTGCCAATCAAGATACTAAATGTACCTCTCCTTTCTGTTTTCACAAGCAGGCACCAGGAGATTGAACACAGTAGTTGATAGCTGGTATGTGATATCTGTCTCTGGTTTATAGCCTGGTACAATAATGTCATTGCCCCATGTGGCAAATGGTGTAAGCTATTGTAAAACTGTTTGTCTATGTGATTAAGACATTGCAGCAGTGTGCAGCACCAGCCAATTACTTTTTTAATTTAATTATAGCAGGAAAAAAAGAGAATAGCATAATAGAAATTCTTGTCATTGGGAATATGTAAAACGTAAATTGAAGAGCCATGAAAATTTCATGCATTGGCAGGCTGATTTGTTCTTATTTTCAACTTGTTATGAAGACTGAGTTTCTTGAATGCAATAAAACAAGACATAGCCGTGTTTAGTAATTGTTTAGTTCTGCATTGAAATAATTATATATAGTCTGTCTTTGCCATCCACTCTGCTGTATATGAATGTAAAAATGAACACTTCAGGGCCTATATCAATTTTGTCTTTTAGACAGTGTAAATAAAGCTGAATCTTCAACTTTCAAATTAAAACTGATAACCTTGGGCAATCAGGGCTTTTATAAAGAAGGGGGAAAAAACTTTAGTTTGCCTCAGAACAGGTTGCGTCTCTGGAATGCTTCTGGGACTAAAGAGATCAATTAAGTGTGTATAAACAAACAGTTGGAAAAAAGCTACTAAAACAACAGAGGAGAAAGCTCTCTATTGGGCTCCAGGGGCCTGGGGGAGCGAAGTTTCATTAACTGGATCTGAAGTCCTATGGCCTTCTATAAACAGGCATTAATTAAAGAATGTAAAAAATAAAGTTTCAGACCTTGCAATATGTTAATGATCATATGATTCAGGGCCTGGGAAGGAGAGGAGCAGCAGAGGTCATAAAATAAGCATGAAGCATTTAATATGAGTGCTTGGCAGGGATTTCTGCAAATTAGTTGGTTATTTGCTGGTCCAAAGCAAATTAAGGTGATTTTGCTTCACTTGCTAATTTTTTATGTGCATGCTTGGCAAAATGTTTTTCACAAATGGATGAAGGTTATTGTTAATGGCATAATGAGAAATATTAACATATTTAAATAAACCAGCATATTCTAACATAGGACACCAGCATACACTTTATTTGTCATGCCTGGATACACCTCAATCTGTAGCACACTGAATTATTTTGTAAAAGCAGCAAAGAGTCCTGTGGCACCTTATAGACTAACAGACGTTTTGGAGCATGCATCTGACGAAGTGGGTATTCACCCACGAAAGCTCATGCTCCAAAACGTCTGTTAGTCTATAAGATGCCACAGGACTCTTTGCTGCTTTTACAGATCCAGACTAACATGACTACCCCTCTGATACTTGAATTATTTTGGATAAAGTTCCAAAAATAGTTCAGGCATTTATAATGTTGTTTACATACTGTGTGTATCTGATTCTAATCAACATCTTAGAAACGTCGTATATCTTCATGTAAAAAGGTATCGTCCTTAGTAAACCTTAAAGAGACACATAGAAGTTAAAATTACTGTATTAAAAGCATCCAAATTCCTTGACTAGTTTATTCAGAACTCCTTAAATTATTAAAAATTAAACAATTAAAAATTGAATTTAGTTTTCATTTGTCATGCTGATTGTTTTTTGCATGCCTTTCATCTGGGACAGTGAAATCAGACTTAAGTTCACTTTTGTTCCTAAGGAAGTTCAAGTTTTTAAGACTTTTTCATAAAACAAAACCTGTACATACCTTTGGCATTGGTTTTAAGGTATGTTGTTTTCTAAAAGCACTGAGGAACGTGTAAATGTGTGCACAGTGGGCTAGGGGGGTTCTACAAGACATAAAAATTGGGCCAAATATGACTGTTTTCCCCTTTGTCACTTCCAGTAAAATGAAGACTATGAGTTCTTAGATGTTGTATTTCTGAGGCAGCACTATTTGTCAGATTATTCTGAAGAACAAAAAACAGAAGAAGAAAACAAATTAAGGCACTCCATAACAAGAAGTAGAGATCAGACAGATGTTACTTCGGAGTCGCAAGACTTATTTTAAGGCTCTAATTTAAATTTGTTCATCTAGCACTTTTTTACTTATCACCAAGTTTTATAGTCTCTTACTTGGTTAACGTAGTCCTGTTTTAAAATATAAATATTAACCTCTTATTTATTGGGTCCAGCTACGTTTCTCCTCTTTATATACCTTCCTACCTCAGTACCAGTAGTTAACAGAATAATAAGCAAATGGAGAACTTGAGGAAGTGCTTAATATTTAAACTGTTCTCGCTGTGTCTCTTTAAACTCTGCAAAGTTACAAGGTGATGTGTGGCAAAAGTATCTTGTAGAGAGAGGGAGTAGGAAGCTACTATTGACATTGTTCTGTTACAGCAATTTTAGATGGACAAATTGCAGTTGAGAAAATTTCATGACTCGGTAAAATGAGCAATGATGACATCTGTGGATGCAGGTCTGTTCATATCTTTGCAGAGCCTTTAGGGAAATAAATATCTCGGAACATTCGGTGAAGTGAAGCTCACTCAATAAATCAACCTGACACAATAACACTTCTGGCACATGAGCTCTACTTCTCCTCAGTACCACCTACCCCTCTGTGTTCCTGTGCTACCAAATGGTGTCTCCCCAAAGGCCTCTAAATCAAATCAGAGCACACAAATACAGTGAGAATTTATGGGGAATTGGTTTTGTTCGGCAAAAACATTACTTATTAGATGAACTGAAATGGTAATAAATTTTGACCCTTTAAGTACTGATCAAGTTCAGATATCTTACTGGCTAGTAAAAGGAAGTTGAGTCTTGTTTCATGCCAGACAGAAGGTACATCTATAATGAAGCCAAATCCAAACTTCAGTTTGCCAAAGTGAATATATTGGTTACCCTGAATTGGATTAACATAGACATCTACAACCTGTGTTAGAAGGTGCTGTGTTTTTTTTTTCTTCTTGTCCCTAGTCTCCAAAGTTTATAGCAGCATTATTCATAAAAACTTTCTGGTTGTGCTTCGGTGGTGGATTTTTGTTTTGTTTTTGTTTTTTAAAAATCTTTTGTATTAAAGGGACATTCCAAAGAGTAAACACTAGGATGATTGCTTATACAGGAAGACTAAAATATAATATCTCCATATAGTGATCCTTGCATAGCAAAATTAAGGTAAATAGTGTGTGGTGATCAGGGTCCCAGGAAGGGAGAAAATAGAAAAGCCAGGCCTCAATTTCTTGTCCTCAACTAGAGTTAGGGAATCCTAAAAGAAGCTGATTTGTTAGTGTTTTGAATCAGCAATATTTAGAATGCCAAAATTCTTGGGACAAGGGAAGGAAAATAGAACCCACTTGAACAGTTGAAAGAGAAAGTGCATTGCATGGCTTGTAAAGGTATTGAAACCATCTGCAATTAAGTGTTGATGTCAAAATCCCCGTCCCCAAAGGAAAAAAAATCTAAAAATCATGAACATTTTAAATAGAAACTGTCTACACCTGCTAAATGAGATTTCCATGAACATAAAATATTTTATGTGGATTTATTGGGCAGAAAACATGTGTACCAGTAGGAATTGTAGTACTGGTATGTTTAGCCATTGAGGATTTTTACACTTGCATCTAAATATGTTCATTATATCTGAACATCTTGGGTAGAAGTCATAGACTTAACCAAGGGGTACTGGCAAGTATCACTAGATGAACCTGCCAAAAAAGTCAGCATTCATCACCCATGCAGGGGTGTATGAATTTAATGTGCTTCCTTTCAGGCTGCCAAATGCACTCGCCACCTTCCAGAGGCTGGTAGATGGTCTACTAGCAGCACTGGGCGAATATGCAGTTGCCTACCTCGATGATGTGGCCATTTTTTCTGACTCCTGGCCCGAACACCTAGAACACCTGGAAAAGGTCTTTGAGCGCATCAGGCAGGCCGGACTAACTGTTAAGGCCAAAAAGTGTCAAATAGGCCAAAACAGAGTGACTTACCTGGCACACTAGGTGGATCGAGGAACCATAAACCCCCTACAGGCCAAGGTGGATGCTATCCAAAAGTGGCCTGTCCCAAAGTCAAGAAACAGGTCCAATCCTTCTTAGGCTTGGCCGGGTACTACAGGCGATTTGTACTACACTACAGCCAAATCGCTGCCCCACTGACCGACCTGACCAAAAAGACCCAGCCGAATGCAGTCAAGTAGACTAATGAGTGTCAGAAGGCGTTTACCCAGCTTAAGGCGACACTCATGTCTGATCCTGTGCTCAGGGCCCCGGACTTTGACAAGCCATTCCTAGTAACCACAGATGCATCTGAGCGTGGTATAGGAGCAGTGCTCATGCAGGAGGGACTGGATCTCAACTTCCATCCTGTCGTGTTTCTCAGCAAGAAACTGTCTGACAGACAAAGCCACTGGTCAGTCAGTGAAAAGGAATGCTATGCCATTGTGTACGCCCTGCAAAAGCTACGCCCATACGTTTGGGGACGGCGGTTCCAGCTACAGACCGACCATGCTGCGCTAAAGTGGCTTCATACTGCCAAGGGGAACGACAAAAAACTTCTTCCATGGAGTTTAGCTCTCCAAGATTTTGATTTTGAAATTCAACACATTTCAGGAGCTTCTAACAAAGTAGCTCATGCACTCTCTCGTGAAAGTTTCCCAGAATCCACTGGTTGAAATTTGTCCTTAAAATGTACAAAGTCTTGTAGTTTACATACTTAGTAGTATATGTAAAGGTACATGTGTTGTATTAACCTGTTTATTCTAAAGCTATAGGAAGAAATCACCGCCAGTGAGGTTCCCCACTGTCTGTGATTTGAGGGGCATGTCATAAACAGATAGCTAAGGGTTAATGTCTCTTTCACCTATAAAGGGTTAACAAACAGTGACCTGCAAACACCTGACCAGAGGACCAATCAGGAGACAAAATACTTTCAAATCTCGTGGAGAGAAGCTTTTGTTTGTGGGTTTGGGGTTTGGCTTTGTTCTCTCTGGGTCCTGGACAGGACTAGAGGTGCAACCAGGTTTCTGCCAATCTCCCTGCTATAGTCTCTTATCTATTCAGAATTGTAAGTAAGAAAAGGCGGTCATAGTCTTTTAATTTGTTTTTTGTTTCATTTGCATACGTGTACTTGCTGGAAGTAGCTTAAATTGTGTTTCTGCTGGAGAAAGTTTCTTTCTATTGTTTATAGTTGAAAGACCCTGTAACTTTTTACCATCTAAAGTGCAGAGATAAACCTTTTACTTTTTTCTTTCTTTTTATTAAAAGTTTTGCTTTTAAGACCTGTGTGATTTTTTTCTCCTAGTTAAGGTTCAAGGGAATTGGTGGGGAGAAGGGAAGGATAAATTTTCTCTTTGTGTTAGATTCACGCAGCTTGAATCTGTACGGCCTCTGGGTGAGGGGGAAGGTAACACTCCTCTCGGTGTGGTGATTCAAGAAGTTGAATCAGCGATCTCCTAGTGTTCCCAGGGCGGGAAGGAGCTGGGAGGAAGAAGGGAGGGGGAAGGGAATGGTTTATTTCCCTTTGTTGTGAGACTCAAGGAATTTGGGTCTTGGGACCCCCAGAGAAGGGTTTGGGGAAGACCAGAGTCTATCAGGCGCTCTACTCTTAAGTCCTGATTGGTGGCAGCCTATCAGATCTAAGCTGGTAATTAAGCTTAGGGGAATTCATGCTAGTACCCATATTTTGGACGCTAAGGTCCAGAATTGGGAATTATACTATGACACTTGTCTACTCACAAACTTGCACCAGCTTTACTACAGGCATGTTTGTATGTCAGTTAAGTTAAATGGTTGCAAGTTTGCATGGGAGTGCTCTTATTTCATTTTAAGAGTGGCTTGTTTTGGTAAACTTGCACCAGTTTAAATAAATTCATGTAAAAAACCCCAACAACAACCCACCTTTAGTTAAACTGATGCAAGTTTCTGTATAGACAAGACCTAATGTGATAGTATTTTGCCTTCCATCTAAAATTTTAATGTCCATTTACATGATTATTTAATTAATCTGATTTATTTCTAATTAGGTTGAAATTTTAATATTTCCTGGAATGTTCACTTGCTAAGCAAGTCACTTCGTTGAATGTCTATGCCCTGGGGAATGTAGAATGCCTTTTCTTGAGGGAATTATAGCAACTTTAGATTCTTACACTGGAACATGCTGTTGGATCTCTGGTGGAAATTTCAAGGGCTACAAAGTTTTCAGGAAAGCTGTTAGCCCTACTGCTAGCCAATCTGAATAACACTGAATACTCTTACCCATAAGCAATAGTTAGTTGAAGATGCAGATACTTATAGTATCAGTAGGTTTAAAGTTCTGTTTTTTAAACCTAAATCTTTTTAATCTTGAGGAGGAAATGTATTGAGGTGTACTGTGTTTTGCTAAACATTTAAGAATTTAGGAAGATTTAAATTTAGAAGAAATCGTTTGTTTATTATTGATAGCTAAGCCTTTCTATGAGTAGATGATAACTCCCTATTTTATAAGAAATAGTATAAGAAATAAATGCACTAAAAACTAAACCTTGTGTCAGTGCACAGTCTGGTAAAACAAGGGACTCATCTACACATAACAGTTGTACCTCTTTGAGTATATTTGTATAAATAAAGCTGTCTCCAGCAAGGCTTTTACTAGTATAACTTTGGCAAAAAAAAATCACATCCTTAACTGACATAATCCAGATTCATCAGTTTTATAAAAAAAACATTTTCGGAGTTTGTAAAAACTGATGATTCCCTTCTGTTTCATAATACAAGAGCAAAGACGTGATCAATAATATTAATGGCTGACAAATATAGAAATAACAGAAAATACTACTTTACATAGGTTGAGCTTGTGAACCTCTTACTTATGATGGAGAGCAGTTCCTCACATGAGCAGCTCCACTGGAACTATTTGTATGAGGAATTGCACACCAATGTGAGTCAGGTGTTCAAAAATAGTGTGTTGTCAACCTGTGGAATTCCCTGATGGAGGAGGTCATTAAATTAAATACTGTGGCTAGATTTTAAAAAGGGTTGGATAATTCTGTGACCATTAATAACATGAATGATCATGCATGCTAAAATAAAGCAATCTCATGCTTCTGGGTGTAAAATCATAATGATTAGGGTTCTGGGAGGAATTTTTCCCATGCACAATATTGCACAACTGACCCTGTGTTCTGTGTACTGTGAGTTTTTCTTTTTTTTTCTTTGAAGTGTTGGATCTCCTAGGGCTTTAAGTCTGATACTTCACTTGGTCCATCTAGGGTCTGAAATCTTTGTTCATATGAATTCATGTTAATCAACCTATTGTTATATTGTCTTTTATATGGTGTATTTGAGATTTTTGTTTTATCAAAAGGGAATAAAATGAGAGTAACAAACTAAATACATTCATTGCTTAACCAAAATAGAAAAGATAAATCATCAGGCCTCAAAGTAATCTTTGCTGTCCTGATCATTCAACAGAAGTTCCTATTGGTACAACTTTGATTTGCAAAGTAAGTTAGGAATTTGATTATTGACTCAGAATTGAGTTAGGTACATAATTTGCACCTCGTACCTTCATTACTATTTGTCTTTATCCCATTTTTCTCCTTGGGTCTTCCACACCTGCAGAGGAAACAGTTTTTCTACAAAGCCAGGAAGATGCCACTTTGTAAGTCAAGATTTTCTGCAAGAATGGTTAAGTTGTCCTTCCTTTCCATCCTCAGAAATCAAACATCAGTCCAGAAAGAGACTTCTGTTATTGTTTCTAAATCTGGGCTACCAAACCCAGGCCAGCCCCTATTGCTTTTTGAGAGATCTTAGGTACCAAAGCAAACTGATCTACAGAAATGACTAGAAGGTATAGCTTCAACTAGGAGCTCCATTTGTTTTTCTTTTACACTGGTTTAAAAAAAAAGGTCTGTTTCAAATCCTATTTGCCCCTTATCTGTGTTTGTTCAGTTGTTTTTAATATCACGTACTGAAAGAATTTCAATAGCTGTTTCACCATGAAGTCATTTGTTATCCTTCAGCAGGCCTTTGCCTGCTGAATTGTAAAGCAGCCTCGACTATTTGCATCCTCCAGATGGAGCAGCTTATAAACACTCCCAGATATTTCTAGTAAGTATGAAAAAATATTGTATTTGTCCTTTCTGTGAATAAATAAGAGAATGTCAAATTTTATAGAGTAATAAATTTGTATGCCGGCACTGACACTGAATCTCTCATGGCCTGCGATGTCACAGACCCTGAGAAACACAATTTTTTTGTTTTCCAATGTATACTAAGTCAAATAGAGGCTCAATAAAAAAGCCAGGGAATTTGATTGCATTGTTTATGTCTGCCCAGGAGTCTAATTCAGTTGCAATTTGCCATGAGGAAATACAATTTACATTTTTCCCAGGCTTATTGCATAAGCAATCACTCACATACATGAAAGAGTGTATGTCAAAAAAGAACACAAGTAATGGGTTAAAAATGACATTTGGCACTATATTCTGTGTGTCCTTATAAAATTATAACTTTGCTTTACAACTATGCATTTTTAGGTAAGTGAAAATTTAAAATGTAATAGTTTCAGTTTTTATTCTTAATAAGGTTGTATACCACATAGTGCAAATCTCGGTTGCTTTTGGATAAAACCATATGTTGTGGCAAGTATGCCTGCATGCCACAGTTTCAGAAATCGCTCTAATTGCACACTATAAATTCACTTACAATAACTTGGATTAATCTTAGTGGGATTTTTTATATAGGGATTTCTAAATTGAAAACCACAGTAGAGTAACTTGTAATGCTCATATTCATTCAAATACTGAACCTCAGAAATATTGGTTTAGTAGTCCTTGCATTTACCAGTTTTCACATTATGCTTTCCAGTTGCTTTCTCGATTAAATTCACAGTAATTGAAATGTAGTAAAAATATACGTTTAGCAAACAAGATAAAATAACCTTAGGAGATAAAAATAAGTGGATGTATGAATTGTTAAGAATTTTACTTAATTTACTATAATGACACTAGGTAAAATATTATTTGTTTAACCGAATGCCTACTGATTTTTTTTTCTGGTTTGATTTTCTAAACAAAGAGTTTTAATAGGTAATATCTAATATTTATCTTCTTTAATTAGTGCAGTTAAAATAGGAATTAGTGTCATTCACTCACATTATCCAGCATTGATTTGATTCCTGGAAAATGAATTTTCCTGAGTGGGTTTTTAGTTGAGTGAATTGAAATATTTGAGACACAAACATTTTAAATCAATATTTGAAATGTTTTCTGAAATAGTGGTCTGTAGCAATTATAGTTTAGCAACGGAGTGGGGGCTCTTTCAGGATAAGCTAAAATAATTTTTCCATCTTATATTGTGTATAAGTATATATAAAGTATAGCTCTATAATTCATTCTTTTTATAACTTTTTAATTTTTGTTGATAATCACAGTTAATTTTGTGTTTTATATGACATAACCTAATTATAATAATTCTTCCTTTGTGAATTCACATGAATAGAAAGAAAATGTGCTATAGATGAGGGTTTATGCCTCAAGGACTGTCTGTCTTTAAAGATGCATACAGCAGGACAAAATTCTGCAGTCTTTAATAAACATTCATTTATTTGAACAGTTTTCCCTAAGACAGGATTGCAGTACGTGGCCTGAACTCATTATAAGATCATAATATTATTTTTTATTATAGTAAATACTATATTTTATTACTTTTTCCATAACAAGAGAAACTTGAAGTAAACATGCTATGAAGTATTCTTTTCTCACTATTATAACCACTATAAACTTAGTTCAGTTCCAAATTCACTATGGGCCAACTGATTCCATTCACTGTGAGACATGAAGGGGAGAAAAACTTTGTGTGTGTGTTTGGTATAGGGGGAGGTGACAGTGGGGTGGCAGAGAGATCCCCAAACCTGTGGAAGGGGAGAGTAAAACCTAAGTGGCATCTTTTGCTGCACCAACTCATAATAGCTGGGTAATCTGAGTTAGCTGCGGGTATGATTGATGAGCAGAGGATCAGCTGATCTGCAGAGTACGCTGCCATATCATATTGGGAGATGTTAGGTGGAAACTAGTGTTAAAGCCTCGAGCAGAATTAACTTCCAGTTTTTGGAAGGTAGGGAACAAATGTGAGTGTATGGCTTCTGCAAGCCATTCTGCAAATGAGAGACCAGGTAGGACTGTGGGGGAGCCAATATGCCGCTCATATTCCAGGTATCGGACAGATTTGTCCGTGTACCTTTAATTTCTTCTGAGTTAGGGAGCACAGCCTCCAAACCTTTTTTGTAAGGCTTCAAAAATGTCCCCATTAAAAGAGAATGCCACTGACAATGTGAGTTTAAACTTGTGTTTTTAACCTTCTGTGTGTTCCTATTGGGTACAGCCATGCAGTTTCAAGTGAGTGAGGACTTTGCATTATATATGAGGTGTTTTAAAATTACTCTGATTCAAGTATTATTTCTAGTGCAAAAACTTATTTAGAGATCCTGTTGCTTTATCTAGAAAGTGCATGTCAATATGCTTCAGATTTCTTGATCTTTTATTCTTAACCTGTAGCATATTTTAGCACTAAAGGTCATATGCCATCTTTGTTCTGCACACATTAGTCCCAGCAAAGATAATAAGATGTTTGTGTGAAAACAAGGGCAGAATATAGATCTCAGTCGTTTAATGCTATCTAGTTAAGCTAGTTATTTCTAATGTGTCCATTACAGTAGGGTCTATGTAGCATCAATTCAAAGGCCTAAGATAAAGTAAGAGTAGGTTGTATGTGTTAATTTTGAAATACAGAAGAATTTTTAGCTGTTGATATAAAGGAAAGCTACTTCTCTAAGTACTACTTCCACTTCTGCAAGTGATTGCTATCCTTGGGGAAAAGAGGGAACTGAAGTGCAGGATCTTTCAGACCCATGTAGTGAGCTCATGTACTGGGAATTGTATGATGGCTGATACGCATATAGTGAAGCAGTGCTTTGAGGAGGCTTGTAACTTTAATGATCCACGTTATCAACACATGTATTTAGTAAATACTAAAACAGGGAGAAAGGAAAGGCAGAGATATATGAGATAACTGGAGCAGGATGCTGCTCCTGATTAAGTCAATAAGAAATTTCCCACTGACTTCAGTGAGAGCAGCAGTGAGCATATAAACATTAAAAATAAGTGAGTTAGGAATAATGATTTTTTTTGTATTACATATGTGAAGAAGTAATTTGCTTACATGTCTGTCTTGCTAAAGTGTCAGTGAGCTCGATTTGCATCATTGTGCAAACTGTGCTTAAAGATCTTAGTTTTATGTTTCTGAAAATGTCATCTATTCCTTCAATCACTTGTAAGGCCCCTGTAATCTCTTTTTAATGTGAGCGCACTGAAGTTTTCCCTTTTGTTTGCTGCCCTTGCATTATTTACTTTGATCCGCTGTGAGAAAATCTGAAAGTGTGTTGTCTTAAATGCTAGCATCTCACCAACAAGATTTGAGGCCTTCTACTTCACATTGAAGAAAAAGGCTCTTGTGTGAAGATGCAGGTTTTGTTTAGTTCTCTGTCCCTGGTGGGAGCCTTAATTGCATTTTCTCTCTCACACAGTGGCTGGCTAAGGAGTGCCTGCCTTCCCTGCTGATGCTGGAGTTTTCAAGCTCTATTACTCTGTGACGGAGAAAATTCCTTGGTCTAAGAAGAAAAGACTCAGATTTAAAAAAAAAGTGTTTAAGTACTGTCAATTTACCATGCATGGTAAACAGAACAAACAATAAACCGGGTTACCCTCCCCCACTTTGTTCCCCCGAGACTGCTATACCAGTTTTATATGACCTAATATGTAGAAATCACATCATAGTTAGAATGCTACATATTATAGACAGTATAATTACCTAGGGCAAATAAGCTAGACTTCTTGAGATACCAAAATAAATAAATAAATAAATAAATTTGTGCTCTCTTAATTTCCTGACCCATTTTTAATGGTGTTTTATAGATTTTAGCTAGATTTAATCCAACACATCAGTGGCTGACTGGTTTTAAATATAATTTCATATGCATTTTGAAAATCTCAGATTTCAAGTACTATAAATTTATATTTAAACATAGTTAAGACAGAGAAGATTTTAATCACATTTCAAGATGTGTTAAAACAGATTTAAAGTTACAGCTGGGACATCCTCCATAACTTCTCTTGTTTTACTTGGATTCCTACTAATAAATTGTGTGCAGCATCGTGCACTGAACAGAGAGTCCTATCATATGTCGACATAATGGGAACAATGATGCATGAAGTATCATGTCAACTTTTTATGGTTTTGTTTTTGTTCAGTGATGGCACATTCTAACATCAGTTTCAAAACAAACTCTGAAGGATTTTTAGTCAGCATATGTGTACATGCATGACTGCAACAACTCAGTGATTTTTGCATTTGCATCTGTGACTTCAAGGCATGCTCAGACATTTCATATTTGGAAATAGAAATCCAGTGATGGATGAAAAAAGTGCCAGTCTTTTATGTTCTAAAGCTCTCCATGACTATCTTAGAAATTTCTCTTTATTGGACCTTCCTGGTAGTTTAGATCAGGAGTTCTCAACCTTTTTCCGTCTGAGATACTCTTTCGCCTCTACCCCCAACATGCTATAAAAACTCCACAGTCCACCTGTGTCACAACAACTGTTTTTCTGCATATAAAAGCCAGGGCCAGCATTAGGGGTTGCAAACAGGGCAATTGCTCAAAGCCCTAGGCTTCAACCACATGCAGTGGCTTTGTGCCCTGTGCCCCAGATTATGTAATGATGGCCCTGCTTGGTGGCCCCCTGGAACCTGCTTGTAGCCCCCCAGGTGCCCTAGGTCAGAACCCCTGGTTTAGCTAAAATGCTTTTGCTATTAGATATGCTAATAGATTCATATCTGAATTCAAGTTTGTTGAAGGCATTTGAATGGAGGGGATCCTCAGTTCTGGAATTCACTTCCCTCAGTTTAACAGTCGCAGTTTGCTGGGCCTGTTGCAAGGATTATCTGCTTACTTAAGTTTTTCCTGGAATGCATTAAGTTTTTCCAGAGGTTTTGCAGGAATGAGTTTTGGCCAAGAAAGGGCAGTTTCAGGGCATCCTTCCATTCCCAGAAATTGATCTGTACACAGACCAGTTTAGGTGAAAAAGTTATCCCAGCAGTTAAGCAGAAGAGGCAGAATAACTGCCAATTCTCCTCCTCATAGATGGACCCGCTAGGATCATGGCTAGATCCATTCATCTTTCTTACAAGTATTTACTGATGTAAAGGTCTCACTGCAAATATCAGGGCTCAAGAAAGGGCTCTGAAAAACTTGAGGATGTGTTAAATAGACTTTGGTGGCCAAGGATGCTGCAGATACAAGTGTCTACATTATTTACTTTAGTAGAACGGAAATGTATATTTAAGGCTATAGTAGAAGATGAAGAGTTCAGTGTTTTTACCAGAAGATGCTTTTCTAGTACAGTAGAAACAAGGTATCTTTTTGGCATTCCAGTCAGTTCTTCCATTACTAACTTGTACAGCAGAAGAGGACAGTGCTTTGCTTATTCTATTCTTGGAGCATGTCTACACTACAGCAGCTACTGTGCTGCAACTCTGTCAATGTAAACATATTTTACATCAACTGAAGGGTCTTTTTCCATCAATATAGATACACACAGGCGGTACATAGAAAATTCATCCATCAACCTAGTTATGTCTACACAAGGACCTAGGTCAATCTAATTGTCTCACACAGGGTTCGAACTTTTCCACAGCCCTGAGCGATGTAGTGAGGTCAATCTGAGTTGTAGGTGTGGACCAGGCCTTACTCTTTTGTCTTCAAAGACCATGGCTCATGGAGCTCATTTGGTTAGCCATCAGTGATCCTTTCCCCTTTCCAGTAGCCTATGATGTCTTCAGTCAAAGAAAAGTACTACTAACAGATCCAAAATGTCAATCTTTGTGGCTTGGTATTTGAGGCTGCAACACTGAGAGCAGTATGGTTAGGTTTCCCAGAAAAATCATTAATATGTTGTTAAGCTCTATGAAGTCAATAGTATTACAGGGCTGTTCCCGCCCACCCTCCCAGTTTTCTACACTTAGGAAAATAAATCCCAGAAACATCTTGGATTTTTATAGCAAGGTTAGGAATAGGGACTGATCCTTAGCATTCTGAAAGTTTGCATTTCCACCCCTAGTGCTACCTTTTTGTGAGGAAAGTGGGAGAAGGAGAGTTCTAGGTAACTTAGAAGATACCATCCCTCTAGTTTTGAAATTCTTTAAAGCTCTGTTAGGTTTTACAATTTTTGAACAATCTTTCTCAGCTAGACATTAAGTTTGGTTAAAAAATATTTATACAAATCACTTTATAAGCCCATGATATGTAGGCCCTTGTTTTTGACTTATATTAATATTTTATTTCTGGTAGCCTTAACTTTTTGTCTGACTGAGGGTGGTTAGCTCTTTTATTGTGTAACTCCGTTTCTTAATGATCGGGGTGAGGGGGGGAGTCTTTCACTGTTTCTGCTTTTGTTAGTCAGTGACAGTGTCATGAGTTGCAAGATATTCTCCTTCTTTGCCCCAATCTAAAATTGGGGGGAGAAGTGTAAATAAACTCAATGTCATTTTCTTGCCAGTATGTTTGTTCTGTGATAGAGATAATAATGGAGTCAGAAGGCCTCAGAAACATACCTTAGCTGAGTAGATTTGTGGGTACCTGAGAAAAGATTATTAAATGGAAGGAATAGTGTTCCCCAATCAGATTAGGATGCTATTCAAGCAATTTTCTTCTTGGACTGAAAGACATATATTGAGTAGCAGACTTGTCTTTGTATTCCACCGCCAAACATTGCTTTTTGCTGGTATAGACGAGGGCTACATCTGTAGGGTTGCCAACTTTCCAATTTCTTAAAACTGGACACTACAGCACCTTGGCCCCTGCTTGCTCGCTTGCTCCCCCTCGCTCCGCTCGCTTGCTACCCTCCCCCCCCCCAGACTTTAGCTGGGAGCTAAAGCAGAGCCTGTCCACGAGATGCAGGTAGGAGTCAGCCCTGTCTGAGAAGGGGCTGGTGTGGGTTGATGACCTGGCGTCCCTGGTCCCCATGTCCCAGGCCAGGCTGCCGGTGGCATTTGCAAGCAACGATCGTGGGGAGGAAGGGCAGATCGTGTTGTAAGTCTGTCTGTCTGTCTGGGTGAGCTGGGCCAGGCTGGGGGAAGTGCCCTTCCCTCCCCACGCTGTGTGTGCGAGCTGGAGGCCAGGCTCTGCAATGAGCTGCATGCTCTGAGGTTTAAGGACACTGCTCCCCTGCCCTCCTACGTTGGGCTAAGCTACCATCTGAGTCGCACGGGGAGGGAGGCAAAGCAGGAGTTAGTGCTGCAAAGTGAAGTGGCCACCCCTCATGAGATCCCCGGCCCAGGTTGCAGCTCTGACACTGGTTAAGTGTGTCTTGGAGCCCCTGGAGCAGCTTCCCACAAAGATGGGGTGTTTCTGCAGTGGGCGGGGGATGTTTGTGTGATGGAGAGTCAGGGAGCAGAGAGGAGGGTGGAAAATAGGATGCACGATCTCGCAGCATGGATTGGCTCACAGCCATACTGCCCCCAGCTCTCTGCAAGTGCCTAACTGCAGTCACACGCGCTGGCAGCAACTGGACTTGTGGTGTCTGCTCAGTACTTGTGACCGGACACTGTAGAGGTCCCCTTTCAACTAGAGTTTCTGGTTGAAAACCGGACACCTGGCAACCCTATACCTCTGGTCAGAATTTGAAAGAGTTCCATTTTTGGTACCTGGCTGATAGCCCCTAACTCTTCAGTTCAGATTGTTGAGCAGATCCTGTTTCCTGGACTGGCAGATGAGTGTAGAAACTGGAATTATGTTTGCAAATTTTGTTTCCTCATTTCAATCCACCAATTCAGAACACTCCATACTAGAAAAGAGAGGGGGAACCTTTTTTGGTTTTCATTTTTGTTCAGGTTTTTTTCCTGCTTCTTAACTGGGACTATATCTGTGTTACTTGATATGATTCATTTTGGTGGTTGTTATGGATAAGGAACGGTTGATTGGAAAGGTGATATTCCAAGATCACAAATTTCATTACATGTTTATATTCTCGATTGACTGAGGCTGCTGTAGACTCACTTCTCCCTACCCTACTATTCTCCTGGGTAAAAAAGTGTTCACCCATTATTCAGGGTGGGTATATTGAGAAGCAGAAAAGGTATGGGTAAAATTCCAGTTTTTGAAGCCTAGCAAAATGGTAATTTAATAAGATGACAACATTTTGTGCTATGTGTTATACAGCAAGGAAGTGGAAGAGAGATTGAAGGTTTGCTTTTTAGTAGTGGGGAGGAAGTAGCAATGGAATGGAATATGCTTCAGCCAAGAAGGACCCAAGGCTTCACTTTGCTGACATGTAGGGAACATACCAAACATATTGCAGTTTTTTTCTGTTTTGTCTTACAATTTAACATACTGAATTCAACATTCATGACCTAATGGACAGTTTAAGCAGATGATTGCTATATTTTGTATATGACGCTTTTGGACACAATTGGAATAAGCCAACATAGAAGAATTTTTCAGATTCCTTGTTGTGATCCATGCATAAATACTCTCCAGATTATGTGGGTCCGTCTAAATTCAGGTTAGGGAATAATTGAGGAACCTGCTCTGTGTGGCCATTTGAAAGGTCTGCACCTTGAACTAGCATTAGATACTTAAATCTAGCCCCAGATACAAGGCTAATTAATGATTGAAGGCTGATCGTTTCTTATGAGCATTGCAGATCCGGAAACCCTTTTCACAGGGTGATCCATATAGTACAGTAGTTCCAAATTGCAAAGAGAGGAGGATTCAAATTGATTTCCTTTACCCTTGTTATGCATGAACATCCACAAGCAATTGGGAGATCCATGAATATGTGATAAAAACACCTTAAAAATTTTGACCAGAAAAGCTAATCTTCTGTATATGTTCAGGAGTCACCCTTGTGAAGGTAATATAATTTGTCATTTTTATTTTATTTTTTATAGCAAAGGTCCACACTAAATAGTAATATCCTGTAAGGTATTAGATTTCAGTTTTTCAGTGAATCATCAGAGATAAAATATGGCTGAAGTCAGTAAGCGCTGCCTGTTTATTGGTGAACAAGGGGTAACCCTGGTTCTGCTTCTCTCCTCCTTTGGACTGTACTCGTGGAAAAGACTCTAATTTGGCAGGCTGAGGGAACGGTCATGACTTCACACCTTGATTCATAGAATCGGGTTGAACCCAGATGAGGGAATTTTTCTGTTTGTTTTGTCTTATCATATTTTGATTTCTATTTAAAAGCATTAGCCTTTGAAGAAAACCTTTGCTGATTACCCCTGTTTGTTTCCACTGAATTGGTTCACCAGCTTATAAAGTTTATTTATATAGACACTTGTGTAACTGAGGGCTCAGTCCAGCTCTAAGTGGATTTGGGGAAAAAACTTCCATGGACATTAGTGGAAAAAGGACTGGGCCCTTAATGCATGATACAACATCTTTCAAAATTTGTAAAATAAATTCTTACAAGCCACAGAGCTTATATTTCAACACTTGCCATTCTTGTTTATGCAGTACTCAAGTAGGACCGTCCAGTAGAGTCCAAGACCAGCAATTTTATCTAAAAAATGTGATCAAACACAGCCCCCTGTGATATTGGCAAATCAAGTACCAGCTCAGGCCGAGATCCCGTGCCTCTGAGAAATCCATAGCTGGAATCAGTTTGGCTTAGTTGGTGTGTTAGTATTAAGATAGGCATTAGAATGGTAAGAAATGTATTTAGCATTTAGATTTTATGGAATTCTTGTGAATTGCTGCATCCATGAATCTCCCTTATAACATCTGTATCCCATATTGTAAGGTAATATTGGAGTGTTTGCATTGTAAGCCTCTGTAACCGTGTAAATCACCAGACAGGAGAGAGACATTAGTAGTGTCAAATGCTGATCTCCAACAGAAGGTGTTACTTCCTGCCAAACAAGGAAGGTCCATCAACACCAGACAGAGTGGAACATTAAAAAAGACACAAGACTTTATTTACTCCCCTCCTCCCCCATGAAAATGAGTCTTGCAAGTGAATCACTCCCGTCTGCTGCGTTTGAAGCTCAAAGCAGAAGGGGGGAGAAGGAATTGTATCTTTATGTTGCTTGGACTCTTGGGGGGCAAGGCTTACTATGCAAAAGCAAAAGATCCCCAGTGCTTAGCCTGGGTTAGCCCAAAAGGAAATACAGAGATTGTTAATCGTAGAAACTTCTAATACTTTTTGAAATGTAAGATTGGAACTCATTTGTGTGTATAAATGTTTACCTACTTTAATCTTGTAAATAATTCTCATTTCCTTTTCTGATATAATAAATCTTTAGATAGTTTATTTTGGATTGCCTAGAAGTGTTGCCTTGGGTGTGAAATCTAAAGCACAATTGACGTGGGGTAAGTGACTAATCATTTGGGACTGGGAGAAACCTGAATATTGCTGTGATCCCTGTGTAAGTGACCATCTGTCACAAAGGTATGCTTACCTTGGTGGCAAGACAGATCAGAGTACCCAAGCGGACTATCTGTGACTCTCTGTTAAGGCTGTTACAGTGCCTAAGGAGTTAACACTCAATAAATGGTTGGTGAAATCCAAGTATAGATCTCTCAACCAATCTGGGGATTGTGCCTGTTTTTCTTAACATTCAGTCCTGAGGTTGTTACTTATGACATGCAGTGTCATGTCACTGCAGGACAGCTTGCACCTACAGTGAGTTTTTTCATGGCCAAATTATAACTTCTTGAAAACACATCTTTGTCATGAAAATGATGAAAGTCTTAACAGTTGCATCACAGTGCTGCTGCCCCGCTGTTAACAATGAATATAAAATAGTGCTACAGAACTCCTTATAGATTGTGTCATTAAAAAAGGAGAAACAACTTTTCTATTAAAGGTTACCATTATTCCCCACAAGAGACCCTGAGAAATACATTAAAGGAAAATAAGTTATTTTGACTTACAGTTTAGATTGTTAAGAACTGGAGTGACAGGTATTTTTCCTTTTTGTACTTATAACCTCTGACATGATGCAATGCAAAAAGATTAGGAAATTAACTTCAGCTTGCAACATAAGTACAGAGGCCTGCATTAGGTGCTATTTTTATTCTATAGCTGATTTTGTTACACATAAGAAATGAACTGGTCTTGCTAGGAACTGGCCTTTCTCTATGTACCTAGAGATCATGATTGCAAAAGAGGTGCTCAGTTTTAACAGTTACTTTGACATTGGACTGACTGAGATCCCTTAGGAACCTGTTTATTTATGTGCAGTTATTTTAAGTACAGCCATAGTAATACCTGTGGTTTTATAATCTTTCACTTTCTAGAATAATCTACCCTGCAGTGAGAAATCCAAGGTTTGTTAAATTAAATTCCCTTTTTGATCCACCAGCTCATTCTACAGTGGCTGTCAGATTACTTCAGTAAACTGAAGAAAAATGGCTGCAGCAGCTGTGTGTGTATTGTAGAGACATCACAGGAGTTGATTGAGAGGATACTAACTATAACTAGTAAGAGATTTTTATACCATAATGTTACTTTAGACTTTGAATTTACCTTTTTTCCTGATGGCCCTAGTAAACATGCCTATTCAAGTTGGGAATTGATCCTATGAAGGCCGGATGCCTTTGGAATTGAGGGTATCCAGCACTTTACAGAACTGGCTCAGCAACTCACAGAATTAAGGCATTGTATGTTTTTGTTTTCTTTGTAATGTGTTGGATATTTAATATTAATTTAGGGGAGGTATTTTAAAGAATTATTCTCATGCAGTGGTGTGTGTTAAATTGTAATTGAACAGCATCTGAAATTGCATGCTAGGAAACATAATCTGATACCTTTATGGGACACAATGATATTTACCCCACTCAGCTCCCAAATATAGGCTAATTTGAAAAACAAGATTTAGTTACTGTTCTTATAATTTCATTGTGATTTTATCGCTCTAGGGGAGCTGTTTACAGCCCCTATATTTAGGCTAACATTTTCCATTATAAAACATTCTTGGAAACTTATATTTCAGAAGCACTAACAGCTCTGCTATTTGCAGCAAGCCTTTATAATTTGGCAGGGAGAAAGCCATGGATCCAGAGGAGTGCCCACTTTTTTCTTTTTTTGGGGGAGGCGGTCCCTTGAAATTTCATTTGGTATGGCTGAGATATGAGCTTTTGAAAATTATTTCCCTTCTCTTACTTGTGTTCCCCAGGAAAAACTTTGGCAGCTTGCCAAAATAATAATTGAATATGATTATTGTAATCTAGAGCAAGGCCCAGGTCCACTTTGCAACCAAAGCATCAGCATCAGCAGCACAGAATGCACAGGGAACTCCATAGGCAGAGAGCTTCTCTTGAAAGTGGGAGAGGGAGGAAGAAGAGAACGGGGTCCACAAGTGCTGGAACTAGGGGTTCTGGAGGTGGTGCCACACCCACTGTCTTGAAGTGGTTTCCACCATGTACAGGGTATACTGTTCGGGTCAATGGCTCTCAGCCTCTCCCCCCCACTTTGAAAATTGTTGCAGCACCCCTGACTGGGTCAGTCTCCCCCCTTTCACTCCATCAAACTCAATATATAGCCCAAGTGGTTGGCACACATGGGGAAACACTTCTCTCTCTCCCCTATCCTGGGCGGGGTGGAGGGAGGAGAGTTGGGCTGGGGATCCCCTGGACATAGCACATGGCCCCAGCCATTCCACTACCCTGTGTTAAGAACCTTGTGCTGCCGCCAGCTATTATAATAGGTCAGTAGCTCAAGGAGCTTAGGTAAGCACCCTGGTGGGCCGTGTCTGCAGGGTCAGCTGATTGCGGCTCCCACTGGCCATGGTTTGCTGCTCCAAGCCAATGGGGGCGGTGGGAAGTGGAGCGGGCCGAGAGATGTGGTGACTGTGGCTTCCTGCCGCCCCCGTTGGCCTGGAGCAGTGAACCACAGCCAGTGGAAGCTGCGATCGGCTGCACCTGAGGACATGGCAGGTAAACAAACTGCCACAGCCTGCCAGGATAGTTACCCTGGCAGGCCACATGCCAGAGATTGCCGATCCCTGATCTACAGTGAACAAGATGGTGCTGCTAGCTGAATGATGTGTATAAAAAAGGCCATATTTCTTGAGCATACTGCATCATGTAGTCACATAACTAAAGATAATATCATAATGCATACACTCAAGGGTATGGAATTAAGGTTGCACAATCCTCCTAAAATCTGACATTTCCGGATTTTTCAGTGCTTGACTTTGCACCCTGAATAATCTGTTCTCAGTTTTTTTGTTTTGTTTTGTTTTAAATGATGTAATTATATACAGCAGGAGTCGGCAACCTCTGGCATGTGGCTCGCCAGGGTAAACACCCTGGCGGGCTGGGCCAGTTTGTTTACCTGCCGCGTTGGCAGGTTCGTCCGACTGCGGCTCCCACTGGACACGGTTCACCATCCTAGGCCAATGGGGGTGGCAGGAAGCGGCTCAGGCAAGGAATGTCCTGTCCGCGGTCTCCCGCCACCCCCATTGGCCTGGGATGGCAAACTGAGGCCAGTGGGAGCCATGATTGGCTGAACCTGCCGATGCAACAGGTAAACAAACTGACCTGGCCTGCCAGGGTGCTTACCCTGGCGAGCCGCATGCCAGAAGTTGCCGACCCCTGATATATAGTATGAGTTATGGGAGATTAACTACTGCTTCAATCCTGCAAACATGTATGCACATGCTTAACTGTATGTATGTATGTACATGAGTATTGACATAAATGGGACTATTCATGTGCATTAAGTTCATGTTTAAGAACAGGTGTGTATATATTCACTTACACTTACATCTACATTACTGCAGTGTGCCACACACTGAGTGTCCATGTGGATGCTACTTACTTGCACAAGAACTGATATATTGCTTATTCAAACCTCAGTCTTTGCAGAATTAAGGCCTAAATAGTTAGAGGCTTGATCATGTCAGATCTGGAAACTGAGATTGCGCCTGCTAGGATCAGACCCTATGTTAAGATAGACATGTCTATTTATACTTAAGTACAAATAAATTATATATATATGCACAACTTTTTCATTGGTTTACTCTAAAGATATATGCTAGATGATAATAAAGTAATAAAAGATTGTTTTCACAGCTGTTTGTCTTTGATTACATATTTCTTTGAAGTACTGCAATAAGACAGACTTTGAACCTGGAAAGAGATCAAATAATGAATTGTTCTGCTTTGTGAAGCTTAAGAAGGGATTTTATTGTTGAAACATATAGTGCAACATATTTTTTTCTTTTAACAGTTAAATAATGGTTGAAAGTACTATGAGATCATTGCAGATGGACTAGATTAAAGGGCTTGGGGCCAAACATTAGGAATTGTGTTACTACTTAAAAAAATAAAGTTGTGTAATTACCAATTATTTTTGTTAGTTTCCTTTTTAAATCAAAATATAATTTCAAAGAGAGAGTATTTTAAGTCCTTATAATTGTCTACTTAAAGCTAAGTGAGACAGGAAAAAATAGATGTTTGATTCCACTAGTAATTCAATTTAAAATACATCTCAATCCACCATTGTTAGTATCTTAGATTATATGATGTGTTAAATATTAGAATTAAAGATATGAAGCTGTTAATATACATTATACAGGTTTCTAAAAGTAGAAGGATTACACAATTTAAAACGTGTCCGAGGACATTTTAATTAAAATGTGCAGTGTAAAATTTGAAAGTCTTTTGCATAATATTATATTACTTTATTTGAAGACTGTATCATGCTACATTAATGTCACCTGTTTATTTTAATGTTGAATTAATGAAACAATCAAGTGACAAACTTATAAATGATAAAAGATATGAACCTTGCCAGACTTCATTTTTTCTAGGTGACTAGAGAATACAAATATCAAGCATAAAACTGCTGTTCAGGTCAACATTTCATCATAATATATTTGGTTATTATAAGTTACATGGGAAGAGTATTTCTTTCTACAATAAATACTTTGAAGTTCATGACTATTTATCTTGGATAGACTAAATAATATTCGGTGGGTATATATATATTTTTGAATCCATTAAATACCTATACTTGGTGTATCACTCATCTGAAATTGGTTGTGTTATTTAGAACAAACTTTTGCTTCAGCAAGAGAGAAACCTTTCAAATGATAATTTCAATAGAAACATTAGACAAAGGAATATTGTAACTTTAGAGATTTTTATGATGAAGGTGTGTTTAAGAGATGTCACTTTGATATTTTTACATTATGTCCTACATTTGTCAGCTAAAACCAGGATATTGCCTCAATGAGAAAAAGCATGTTCTGCACTTGTCAAAAGGCAGTAAGTAATGATTAAAATAGCAGTGTGAAATGCTGGGAGATTAAAGTGATGCTAATGATAAGTGAGAGAAGAAAAGGGCAAGCTATATTTTAATCCCTGAGAGAATGGTTAATGACTTCTATTGCCTGAGATTAAACTAAACCTGTCTCATCAGCTTTTTCTGCCTGGTGAAAAAAAGCTCTCTGCACTTTAATTTATTAAAGTCTTTTAAGGAAGCACATTGATCCACAGAGGTTAAACTTTAAAAAATTGTGCAAAATACACACTAAAAATACTTTAACAAAAGTGTGACTTTGTTGCTTTAGGCATGCTCACAGTTTTACAAAAAAATCATTGTCTATGACTTGGTGCATTTAGTTAAGAAATATTAATTACTTAAACTGGAATGTTTGTTCCTTAAAAAAAAAACAGGACATTTTCCTAACGATGGCACAGACAAAGTTGAAAGTATATTGTAGAGGATATCAGCAGATATGAATAAATTGTTATAACTGACATTATTGCACGATCTATTCAGAATAATACCAGCACTATTGATATTCAGGAACCATTTTAAAGAAAACTTTTCAAAATATATGTACTTCTTGGTGTGATGAAATGGGTACATCTGTTTATACTGAACTAATGTTAATCCATTTAATTTAATTATCTTTGCTATCCTGTCTAGCAGGTTAATATGTTTATAACATTATCTTATATGTACAGAAACTCAGGTTCTCAACCCCATTTCAGCTTCACCTTTTAAAAAAAAAGGATATAAATTCTTTTGCTCCTTCCAACCAGCATGATAGAAAGGTGTCAATATGATGGTTAATATCACAGATTTTTTTTACTTGTGATAAAATGCTTAAAGTCTGAGCTCTTGAAAGGCTGTGGCAAGTTGAGAAAACAAGAAACTGCTGTCAGATTGCCTTGCAAGCTTTTGGCACTTCCATACTATCATGATGTTTGAGCAGTACGGTATACATAGCTTCAGTCCACAGGCCAGGTTATTAAAACATGTTAATGAGCTTCAACTGGGTAAAAAACATGTCCAAGCGAGCATATGTGGACTGGAGAAACCATATTCAAGTTCAAAATCTTTTTGATGCAATTCTAGATATATATGAAGTGGGAAGCTTGGTGTCCTCACTTGCAAGATGCCAATTCCAGGATTGCTTTTCCAGTTTGGTGCTTTTAAACTAGTGTTTGTCTGAGCTCTGGGAATAAATTTGGAAGGTTTGGCCATGCTTGCGGGGGCCTAGAGTGCCATTATGTATGCTTACCATCCTGGCTTGTGGAAGATGTTTCCAATTTTTAAGCTTGTGTACCTTTGTATTTAAATATAAAGAGAGTCTATTTAGTTTCTGTCTTTTGTGATAGTTGTAATCCAGGTTATTTTTTAAAGCTGTTTTTTAAACTTGTTTAGTAAATGAGTTTAAACTTGATTCCTTCTTTGATGTTAATGAAACACCAATTTATCAGAAGGCCCTGCAGCCCTAATGAGCAGTTTCTTTAAAAAGAACATTTAATCAAGGTTTATTTTTAACTTGTTTAAACAGATCTAATAGTTTGTGCTGATTTCATTTCAGTTTAATAATTGCTAGCAATCCTATTAGTAAGTCGTGGTACATGGAAGTTAACACAAATTCCATTCTAATGAGTGTAGTATAACAGCAAAACCCTTGTAGCTGGGGAAAGGTTCACGTTAGAGTGGAGTGACAAAGACACTTGGACATTCTGCTGACAGCAGATTATTTTTGTTTTTATACAGATGTCAGGCATGAGTTGTTAGTATTTAAGTGGGTTTTATTATTCTTTAGAGGTTAAGCGTTCATATTGCCTTTTAGAAGATGAAGCTGGGCAAAGTTAATTTCTGATAAGAAATTTTTACTAAACCTGTTAGTTCAACTCATGTTTGCACTGTATATTTTGTACATTCTGTAGGATTTTAGCTATAATATGCTGCTATGTAACAGTAAGGTTATACAATCTTCAAATTCAACCTCTAGGGCATGATTGTGGTTTTTACTATAAAAGATATAAAGTTTTGGGGTAATCTAGTGTAAAAAGCGAAGGAAGTTTCAGTGCTCAATTTATGGTAACAAAAATATCTGAAGAGCAAATGGAATTGTGAAAATGATGTGTAACTCACTTGTATTAATAGCTTTTTTAGAGTTAGCTTATAACAGCTTTATAAGTCTGTAAAAATATGGGTTGGCAATTTGGAGTGAGAACGTGATATGCTGATTTAACCCAATTCTAGGTGCAGTGGCCCAAAACAAACACACTAAAAACAAAATGCAATATAATTTTCTGTCTTGGTTTTGGAAAGATCAATATCAAGTCAAGAATTTCAAGTTTGGATATAGCAGTGTACATCTGTCAAGTTCAGGTTATAATCTTTTAAACTTTCTTTACCTAGTATGACAGTGACATTTAAAATATGGAGAAATTTGAAGATAAATGATAATAGAGTGAACAGCAGAATTTATTTATAATTTTAAGGCTATACTAAAAGTATTCTAATGCACTGAAGGACATCTGTGAGTTATACATTGTATATGAGTTTCTGATCAGAATCCCAAAGTATGATTTACTATATATGCTTTAGCATGGGACAGAATTTTTTTTTAGATTCAGGAAATATATAACTTAGGCTCCAGTTACACAAATTGAAATATTAGAGGCTCTTTGAGAGTGCAGGGGTCACTCAGACAGAACAAATTGCAGGACCAGAGTCTTTTGCAAAATGAAATCTACAGTGGTTGCATCATTATTTTATTTTGGAGATAATAGATTTGAGTGGTACATGATATTTTACCAATATATCAGTGTTGGTGTTACCAACTGTAAAATAATTGTAATACTACGTACCTGTCTGTAACTTTGTGTTCTGCATCTCTCACCTTCCTTCCTTCCCAGCCTCCAGGAGAAATAGCTTGATTAGGTTGTGCGCGTGTGTATTTGGTATAGACGTGCCTCAAATGTGTACTGTGAATATCCATATGTTAATGTTTGTAAAACTTGACAAAAAGTTTAATGTAACTGTTCTGTGGTGGTGACTATAAAGGGTCAGTGATCTATCTAAGGAGTGTTCTTTCACACACAGATCTTTTCTTGCTATGTATAAAGCGAGTTGAAGCTGATGCCCTCATCCTACCCAAATCCCTTTCTATGTGGTGTGGATTTGCCCACTGGAGACTACACTTGGCTTTGTGAGATGAGGAGTAGGTGGAATAGTGATGGCTGCACATATCATTCCCTGCTGGTTACACAATCCCATGTTGTACTACTTCTTCAGCACAACTTCTGTGGGGTCACTATGGCTCGGGGAGTTGGAGTTCTTGTTTGTGCAGTTCCAGCAGAACTGCACTGCTAGGGAAACGGTGCTAGTGGGACCTAGGGTTGCCAACTCTGGCTGAAGCTATTCCAGGAGACTTTTTTCCTCAACATGACATAATGTCATTTTCTTAAAATATCCAATTAATATCTGCTGGATTGCTTTCAATATTCACCAGGAGATTGATGCTGATTCCAGGACCTCTTTGTAGATTGCCCTAGCTTCGAGTGGATTCCCCTGGGCCCATGACCCTTTTCCTCAGGGAGAAGGGTTTGCCAACCCTATCCCAGCACTGGACTGTTATAGGATGGTCTCAGCAAGGAATTTCTCACAGAGACTTCCTAGCATCTTCCACTGCTTTTCTCAAGGAAGGGGATGAGTAACAACAACAGCCTCTGCTGTTTGTTTGGATATTTGCGACCTTTCATGCAGTAATGGGGCATTTTCACTTTTTGTTAACATATACAATAAGTACAAACAGGGCACAAGTATAATTAAAACTTATAGGAATAAAAGATTGTGATTTTTGTTTACTACAAAGCATGCCTTTTAAAAAGATTATTTTTGACCAATTTATAAAGGCCTGTATATACGATCGTATGAACCAAAGTATAGCATTAGTTCAAAGACTGATGCAGAGACCCTATTATTTGTATTGAACTTTGAAGCTAAGGAGTACTGCAGAATATTCTTAAATACATTTATTCATTGGTGTACACAAATATGTACACCTCTACCCCGATATAACGCGACCCAATATAACACAAATTTGGATATAACGTGGTAAAGCAATGCTCTGAGGAGGATGGGGCTGTGCGCTCCGGTGGATCAAAGCAAGTTCGATATAACGTGGTTTCACCTATAATGCTGTAAGATTTTTTGGCTCCTGAGGACAGCGTTATATCGAGGTAGAGGTGTATATGTATGTTTAATTCTGTGCACACTGAGTTGAGAATACAACCAGTTATCTTTTTGTCTATAGAATTTTTAATGCACCATTTAAAAAAAATGTTGATTAACATGTGAATACTCTTTTCTAACTGAACTTTGGAGACTTCTTTAAATACCAGAAGGGAAGAGTGGGAGGGAAATCAAAGTAGTTTTGGAACTCATCTGTTCATTGACAAATGTATACTCTAATGAATCATGTCATTTGGCTCAAGTCCCTTTTTCTGTCTTACTAAAAACAAACTCATACTATTTGTACTTAATGCTGATACACACTGCATTCTGATTAGTAAGCTGGTATGTATTTACAAATGTGAAAGAATCTGTCATCCTTTTTATGCATCAGGTCATCATAGAAACTAATAAACTTTTATTCCCGTGTCAGGGTAAAATAGTGTAATACAGATGTAAATTGTAGTTCAGGAATTACAGTGATGAAATAGTGGAGGAAAAGAGAGCCTCAGAATCTTCAGAAATCCAGTGGGACATCATGGAACGCAAAATATTGCAGTGTTAAACGCTTGAGTTGGTCATTTAAAACAAAACAAAAAGCCCTACCAATTTCTGAGCAGTATTGAAAATGCTAATAGACTGCCAAACAATATATTGTTCTACAGGAATGTTGTTTGTGCATGCATGTGAAGATGTGTATGTCTGTAGTGTGTGTCTGTGCGCACATGCACAGTCCATATAATGCAAATAACAAGAAATGATATAATGGGTATATATATGACAGTACCATAGTTCTTATGGCTGGAAAAAGTTTTTAAACATACTGTATGACCCTCAACCTTTCAGATTAATGTAGCTGATTTAACTCCAGCTTGTTTCTTTATTTGGTAGTTACTTTTCTTTTATAAACTACCTGAAATATGAATACATTAGTATTCTAACTACAAGAGAGACAGTTTGACTAGCTTAAGTGCCAAAGTAATGTGATTACAAGATGATTTATTAGAAGTCATTAAAAATGATTTATTAAGGGAAAATGTTGTGCTACTGAAGGTTTTTTTTTTCTCTTTATTGACAATGGGGTTATGTTGTTTTGGTTTCTCCTGGCAGAGGAAAATAGTCTAGTCTGTAAAATTTAGGAAAAAATTTCTCTGTATGGGTACTGGCATTTTAATACATGATATTTTCCAGATTGTGGCTAGAAAGAAGTGGAGAGGAGCTTTTTTTCTTATCCTACTATCTCCTCATTTGCCCTTGTGCCCCTCAACAAGATGACATCATCATTGCAGACCTTGAATTCAAGGACTATCTGGATCTTGCTGCAGCAGCAGTGCTACACTATGTTTCTCAAAGAGGGAGGGGAAAGAGAAGGGCAAGCCCATGGTAGAGTTGGTGCAGGCTGCACTCTTTAAATGGGTGGAAGAGCACCTGTTCTATTATGCCTCTCCTAGTGAAGAATGTGGCCTTAAAACAAAAATATAGCCCATAATATTGTACTCAAGAGAACTAGAGAAAAAAAGTTTCAATCGTGATTCAGTTTTCCTGTCGTGAATTCCTTTGGTCAATACTATTTTGTAAAGAGGAATTGTGACAAAATTGAAGAATTTCTTGCAATATGGGAATAGTTTCTCTTGTTTGTCAAGGAAAAGGGAAATATGCAAGTGGGAGTTTGAGAGTTGATAGGCATTTGGGGAAAGTGGAGTGATGGTGTTTTGTATTGGTCCAGAACTGTTTCTGCAAAATTAATACTTTGATTCTTACTGCTGGGCTATCGCTGCTTTTTCTTAAGCATACTTTTGCCTAATTGTTTTAAAAGAGACCTTTTTTTTTAAAATGAAACAAAATGGGATACATATGTAGAGGACAAATAATTTTTCTGGAAAGTATATATTACTAAGGTGGGTGATATGTATGGGCCTAATTCTGTACACATTGGTCTCACTGCAAATCTCACCGTGACTTCAATAGGAGGAGGATCTGGCACAATAAGGAGGAATATATTAAAAGGTGGAGATGTACGTATGCCACAAAAGAGTAATGTATCTTTTTCTGTAGACATGCTGGAAAGAAGACATGGTAATGCAAAGAAACATTTAAGAGTGGTAATGCAAAGAAACATTTAAGAGAGGAATTGGCCAGATCTGCTGAAACTTTATCAAGATAACTGTCAAGTAATATCTAAGGGCAGAAAGCACTTCCAAGCTTAATTTTGTCAAGGGAGCTTGCCATAATCATCTCCACCTACCCATAGATGAAGAATCCCATCAACAAGTCCCATACCAGAGAGTTCCTAGAGCACATTGCCTGTGTATAAGGATACAAAAGTCACCCTTCTCTTGCACAAAGTGTCTGGGCCTGACTGTAACCAAGTCTCTGCTAGCCCAAATAACTGGCTTTTTTTCTAATCCACATGAGAACTGATTCATCCATCTTCTAGGAACACGCGATTTGGAACCCCTCTTCCTTTTAGCTTAAACTTAAGAATGTTTCTCTACCCACTTGATACAACAAGCCTAGAATTTGAGGCCCATTCATATCCCAGAGGAACAACCCAAGGAATCTTTTGTGACAATATGAACTTAAGAGACTCATTGTTATCCTACTCCAGCCTACTACAAACATAGTCCCATGACTCCATCTTCTGTAAAGAAAGAGAGAAATAAAGATTAAGATGAATTCAACTAGGAATGCCAGTATCTTGGTAGAGGAGGTGGTGATGGGTGAGAGGAGAGAGAGAGAGAGACTTTCTTACTACAACCCAGACAATAGGTTGACCACTGGGAAGACCTACGTGGCCAGCCACCATGGCAACCAGCAGATGAGGGGCAGTAGCTTGAGACATTCCAACTCCACCATTTTTCCCAACTCCACCCTTATAAAAATTAACTAGCCAGCGTCGAGGCTGGCATTCTTTTTCGTGTTGATTAGAGGACAGAAAAGGCCCCAGTGTCCCTCACGTCGCCATTTCCTTCTCACCAAACTAAGTGGATCTAGGAATATATTGTAGCCCTTGATCTCTTTCCTGTCACCTAGATCAGGGCTGGTGCAGGTTCGTGGCAGAGTTCAATAACAAAGCTGTCCGCAGGAAACTGTGCGTTCTGTATTTTGTGCTACTATCAAATGAAATGCTAGTAAAGAAACCCTTTATAAATATTGTTATTAACACAGTTTGATAGAGGGAATGAGCACTCTAAGTATGAGGTTGAATCTTCCTACAAGGCCATTTTATATAATGTATTAACAAGATTGCCTTATTTCCTGATTTAAAAGATTTGTAACTATAAGCTCCTGTGTTTTCCCTGAACAAGTCACACAACATGTGCAGTAGGCAAAGTGTTAAAGGACTAGGAAAATATTATTTCATCACTCCTGTTCCATTAGAATTCACTTGGGTGGCTGAGAAAATGGTTTATGGATTAGACAGAGAAGAACAAGCTAAAACATTTCATACCTTCATCTCTGATAAATTCCCCAAACTCATTCTTCGCATCTGAGCCATAAATAACAACCATACTTTTTGCTAAAAAGAGCTTTTTTCCTATACCAGGTCTTTTGTCTTGGAGATGAATGTTATAATAAATTTGAAGTCTTAGGGGGGGCATTGTTTGAACTATAACATTATGGTTTTCAACTGTTGCTTCTATTATGAGGAGGATAAAAAGCAACTACGAAGCTTGATCTCTGTCATAGAAATGGATTAATATTTCAGCCTTCAGCTTGGGTCAAGTGTGTGATTTTTCCCAAAAGTAACTTAGCAATTAATTATTATTATGTTTGCATTTGCTGTATTATTCCTTTAGCACCTTTTAACTTCACCCCAAATGCAGTAGTAACTTTAATTGTACATAAATGAATTTTTAAATTTCCCAGATTGTTCTACATAGTAACTAATGTAGGAAAGCCTTAGAATAAAACACTATTAGAAATTGAGGATTAATTCACTGTGTGAACTACTCTTTCCTTATAATTGGACAATATTTGTTTTAAAATTAAGATTAGGCTTAATGACTTCAGTAGTATTGCTTGGATGATAAATGCAAACACCTTGAATGTTTGCATTAATAAACAAACTATTGACATTAAAATTGCTGTGCCTGTAAGCTGTAGTTTTCCTAAAGCATAATGTTTCAGTTGAGTAATGGAGACAGTTAATATAAAGGGTCTGAAGAAGGAATAATGTGGAAAAATATACTATGCCTTGCACTTTATACCTAGTTGTGTTCTCCCCACATAGGCAAAGGTTGTGGAAAGTCCAGCATTGAACACCCTAGAAGGAGCGTCTCTAGGTGAGTTAAAGGCCAGGCAAAAGTCCCTAGTTGCCTGCCTTGTTTGCTTGCCAGCACCTCTGAGACCAGTTCTGAGGGAGCACAAACTTTAACTTGAATAAAGGTGTACTGAGGGCTGCTGATGAGAGTTCTCTTCTCAGCACCCCTGGAGGCACTATGTCTACACCTTACTGGCACACAAATCTTGCTATTGCCATCTAGGTGGTGGGCTTTTTTTTTTTTTTTTTTTTTTTTTTGTTACCACTCCCCTTATGGATGGGTAGCCCTAAAGGCCTGCTGTTACGTGGTGCTGAGTACCTCCTTAATCTTGCTGAGTGTGCTGAATTCCCATGAAGCTGAGGGAATTCAGCACCTCTGAGGAGATGCTCAGCACTTTGTATGGTGAGCCCCTAAGAATCTCAAGCGCTAATGAAAGAATAAATATATAACGCTTGGACCTAGAGTGTGGGGGATAATGGAATATGATACCATATAATTAATGTTTTAGGATGTATATTTTTCAAAAGCATGATCACTTCAATTGCTGTTTCCAAGACCCCAAACCTCAATCCCCTTTACCAGCTGAACTGTATTGATTATCTGCATCTCCGCTTACCCATGTGCTCAGTGCTGAAGTCTTTACTTTTAGCACCTTTTCTAAAAGTGCCTGAATAAAGACTTCAGGGTTAGCCCTTTCTTTGTATGAAGGAGCATATCTAGGTATCTGTTTAATTTTATTTGTATTTTCAAAATGGTTTACATCAATAAAATGTGGTGTCCTTAGACATCCACTCACCTTACAGTGAGTAAAGAATTGAGTTTTGGCATACAATAATACAAAACAACACACAAACTTTATTTTTAGGCAGACAATTATTAAAGACAAAAAAGAAGCATCTCTTTTCCTCTGTGAAGAAGTGAAATGTTATATGTTTTGTTTAGCACACTAAAATGTTTAAGAGCGGTCTGATAACAAAGGGAATATAACTTTTCAAAAAGTTTCAGAAATGTGCAAGTTTTGTAAATTGTAAGGGATTTTATTCAACCTCACTCCCTAAGAATTTCTTTCTCTCTCCCTCACTCAATATTTATAATTACATAAGGTTTTTGAACTTCTCCCTGCATATCAAATTCTTGGTAACTAGCCAGTTTTGTATGTTACTAATAAGTCAGTTGATGTAGTTTTACTCTTTTTTATGTGTTGCAGTGAAACTGGTGATCTAAGTTTCTGGCTCCATCTAAAAGTAAAAAATGGATTTTGTATATAAACTACAGTTTTCTGGAAATGAGTCAACACATTTCAAATATGACAACAAATATGAAATTGCCTTCCAGTATAATGAGCTTTGAAAGTGAAAGAAATTTATTGTAAAATCTGATTTGATTCACTCTTCTCCATTACTAAACCTTTCTTTCTCCTTAAGACTCTAATCCATCCCTTTTAATTTATTTTCACTGAAATAAGGAGTTTCAAACTGTGGAGGCATATTTGCTTATTTGTATTTGGCACATGTGCTCAGAACAAACACACACACACAAACACCCGGCCAGGACTAAGATGAAGCCCTTATCTTGGCTATCTGTTGTACCTTAGTTCAACAAATAAGAATTTTTGAGATGGCAAACTGTTTAACTTTAAAGCAAAACTTAAGTTTGTTAGTCTATATAAAAAATAAAACTTGTTTTAAATAGAACAGATACCACATAAATAAATGTCAGTCATTTCTTACACTTTTGAAAAAACATTTACATTATTTCCAAATCTGTTCTTTCAAAATTTCCAGTTCAGTATTATTGTATGATTACTTAGTTCTCAGATGCAATAAGCAGACACCATTAATATTTGGTAGGGAATAGAGGAGTCAATAATTTTTAAAATGTCTTTCTTTCAAAGTCCACATATTGGTTTCTTCTCAACACGGTCCTACTAGCCGGAAAGCAGGCATGACCGATTTAGGAAGTCCTTCTCTCTCAGTTTTAGACATATTTTCAGCAGAAAATTATCTTGACTTATTTGTTGGCAAACTGATGTTTTGATTCAATAAAAATGCTATTTTTATTTGAAAGGCCTGAATGGTATTTAAAATGGCACGCCAGAGGCGAAAATTCTTAAGCATATACCATAAATCAGGGGTCGGCAACCTCTGGTACACGGCTCACCAGGGTAAGCACCCTGGTGGGCCGGGCCAGTTTGTTTACCTTTTATGTCGGCAGGTTTGGCTGACCGCGGCTTCCACTGGTCGCGGTTTGCAGTCCCAGGCCAATAGGGGTGGCGGGAAGCCGCGACCAGCACATCCCTTGCCTGCTCTGCTTCCCGCCGCCCCCATTGGGGCCGTCATTGGACGGTGAACTGTGACCAATGGGAGCCACAGTTGGCCGAACCTGCGAATGCGGCAGGTAAACAAACTGGCCCAGCCCACCAGGGTGCTTACCCTGGCAAGCCATGTGCCAGAGGTTTCCAACCCGTGCCATAAATCATAGACGTTATACTTTTTCCCTGAAAGTGGATGAGTAGTTGTGGTATTGCACCGCTGTGAGCTCTCTAATGTAGCTTCTCTAAGCTGCTGTGAATGCTCTCCAGTTGGCTTAACTACTCCAACCCCCACGAGTGGCAGAAGAGGCTTCCCTGCTGACATAGCGGTGTCCACATCAGCACTTACATGTAACATATGCTGCTCAGGGAGATGGTTTAGTCACACCCTTGAGTGACATAAATTATGTCGACCTAAGCTGTGGTGTAGGTATAACATCAATATCTAAGTTTAACATCTTTGCAACTTAAGATCTGAGCCTGTGAGGCTCTGAACATCCTTAGATGCCAACAACTGCACTGAGAGTTGAGGACACACTGCATCACATAGAACCAGAATGTTAATTTGAACTATTTTGAGACAGTGTAAGTTGGTGTATTTTTTAGTTTCTTGTTGTCTGTCACTAGAACCACATGTTCCTTAGGAGATGTTAATGACAGCACACACATAAGGTGGGGATTAAAAAGTGAGGAATAATTTGGAGGGAATGAAATAATACACTGGGTGACATAGACAGTATAGGTGTACCGGTGTTGGTCTAAAGATAGTAGGGACAAGGTGGGTGAACAACTTCTGTTGGTGAGAGAGACTGTGTGGCTTGAAAGCTTGTCTCTCTCACCAATGGAAGTTGGTCCAGTGAAAGATATTACCTCACCCAACTTGCCTCTCTAATAGAGACAATATAGCATTTGATGAAATACTCATGGTTAATGGTTTCAGTGCTATGTCTCTTGTATTGCACCCCCAACAACTGGCATCTGAGGGCTGGTCTACAATAGGGGGGGAAATCGATCTAAGATATGCAACTTCAGCTACGTGAATATTATGTAGCTGAAGTCGAAGTATCTTAGATCGAATTACCTACCGTCCTCATGGTGTGGGATCAACGTCCGCGGCTCCCCCTGTTGACTTTGCTACCGCCGCTTGCTCCGGTGGAGTTCCGGAGTCGACAGCGCGTTCGGAGATCGATATATCGCGTCTAGATGAGACGTGTTATATCGATCCCTGAGAAATCGATTGCTACCTGCTGATACGGCGGGTAGTGAAGACATAGCCTGAGTGGCAGTACATTTTGGTAATGTACACAAATCCATTGAAAATAACAGTATTGCACTGGTGAAATAGAGTGAAAGACAATGAGCTACTTATTCAACTAGGCACTCAAGCTGATGCATAAATTTAAGCATGTGAGTAAAGCCATGGAAGTGAATGAGACCACTTATATCCTTAAAGCTAGGCATATGCTTTGACTTGCTGAAATGGGGCCTAGGTTACCAGTTACTAATTTGGCCCGTAGAATCTGATTACTAGTGACAGTGCATGAAGTGGCAAAATCTTGTTTGATTCTTATTGTTAGTCTGAATTTGCAGGACTGGTACGGTTTGTTTTGTATTTTGTAATCATTTGTCAACTGTGTGCACAGGATGTGGAAATCATTGAGAGACCATGAACCTGCAAACCCCAAAAAAGTATTTTAAAGGTATTTTCAGAATCGAACAACCCTTTTAAAAAGATTTTTGAAATGGGGCAATTTGGGATGAGAGATGGCATTAAAGAAATTGCTGAATGGGCCTTAATTCTTGGGGTTTAGATTCTGTGCTATGGCCTAAAAAATAAAGATCTCATTGAAGTCTGTCTGCTACTGGAAGGAGAACTGAAATCATGTACTGGAATCCCATTTGTCCATCTTCATCCTTTATAAAAGTGCCTATCACCTTGGTTTCTGATATCCAGCAAAATTATGAAGCATAAAAGTCCAACAACAAATGTTGTTTTATCTCTTTCTTCCAGGGGTTTATGAATTTATATATTCTAGTATTTATTTTTTCAGATTTTCAGCATTATTATGGCTGTATTGATAAGCTGCTCTACTGAAGGGCCTGATCTTGAATGGTGCTGAGAGCCTCCAGAGAGGCACTGGATGCCCTCATTGATTTTAATGTAACCAAGTGAGAATATTTACATCTCTCAGGAGCTGCTCAACACCTTGCAGGACTAGGCCCTATAATAGCAACAACAATGATCAATAATTAAAGGTGAGTGGGTTTTTGATAAGCGAAATATATTTGGAAAGACAGAAAGGTCAAAGTAAGCAATAAAAACATCAGTAAATCTGTTAGGACCCTTTAAAAAAAAACGTTATTAGTAGACAGGGCTATGTCCTTTCCTTTGATGATGGTAACAAGTTCTGTGACATTGCCACTTTGAGTTCTTGCTTCATTAGATTGGGTGACTGTTTATTTGAAATTGTAATGAAATATTTACTTTATAGAGCTATAAGGATTAGCTGTGATAATTGAGTGAGGCTGATCTGGAGCTTTCAGTGTAATAGGGCCCCCTTGTTTGAATACAGAGTTCAGTGAGAATGAACGAGCAAGTGAGTGTGTTTCTGCCTGTCACTTTCTCTCTACATGTTGCTTTTTCTTCTGGAGATAAGTGGGCCTAATGCTGAACAAATACTGGAAATCAGAAGCCACTGAGAATCATTCGCCTCTCGCTTTCCCATGGCAGCATGATAGACGCTCAGTCAAAGAGCCCCCCTCCTCTCAGCAAAGCAACAATTTTGTCACCGCGAGCAAATCCAATTGAAAAGTCCCAGGGACTGAGAGGAGAACTCCAGTTGTCAGAATCAGCAAACAGAATGAAAAGAACTAAGAGGAGTAAATTGGCACCTGGTGCAGCCATGGCTGCTTGTGATAGGCTGCTGCATTGTGTTGGATAGACATTCAGCCATTTTCAGATATAATGGCAGAAATTAATGCAAATGAGTGAATGGAATGAAATGTATTTTAATGCAGATTTGAGGGACTCTTGCAAACTGCTTGATAACAAGTTGCTGTAAGAAAAAGCCTACATTGTGAAGACTCATTTTTTCCCCATTTCTTCTCACTAGTGGCTCATAAGGGCCCTTTGTTCTCTAAGTAAACTCTTTCTAAACTATTGACATTGCTCATTTATGTGAATTTCAGATTTTTTTTTTTCCTGACAAAGTAGCCTTGGGTGATCTGGGAAAACGTTAATTGCAAAAGGACAAGGAAACTGGCTGAAACAAGAAATGCAATCATTAAGTGTAATGTTGCAGTTGTCCATGCCTCATTATAACATGCATACAAGGCAATAAAATGCATGTTTCACAAACAAATCTTTTAACAAGTATAGTTCAAGAGCCTCCAGCTGTCCAGCTTTACATCTTTCTCTTTGTTTTTCATTCATTATTACAAATAAACCTTAGATGCCATGAACAGTCTTTCATAATTATTTTAGAATTCTATAGATTTCAGTGAAATCAAGTTTCCTGCATTCAGAAATCATTATTTATGCTTTTAGCCATTTCTCTGCTAACCCAACAAAAGAGTTTATCATTATTTGCTCTATTTAAAGAGCACTTGTCGCTAGTAAAGAACTCAGAACAAAATAAAACTTGCTTCAGATCTTTGCAGTAGTTTAATATGTTCAGTGCTATATTTTCAATACCTGATTACGTGTTCAATAGCTTTTCTGTATAAAAGTATTAAAATGCTGCTACATTTTGAAGTGATTAATCCTTTTAAATTCACGGGTTTTACCTTAATTTGCATGAACTATGTTTCATTGAAATAAAAACCGCTGTGGCTAAGTTAATTATTTAAAAAAAAATAGACAAAAAATGGATGGGTAAATAATCAGATGAAAAGGTCATCAAGTGTAAGTACAGCTAAGAACCACTGAACTATCAGACCCAAGAATAAAACAGCCAGAAAGAAAAAAGGTAACAGATTCAGCATTGTCCAGAAGTTCCAAACCAGTGATTAATGTGTAAGATAATGGACTTGGGAAATGAGTAAACACTCCCGTGCTCCCTGCTTTGTGCTTGAATGACTTGATGACAAGGGCAGAGCAAGGTGAAAATTTAAACAGGACTACAGGAAAAAGAGACAAAGACTAGGAACAACATAATGTGAGTGGGATTTTGCTATTTTGAGTTTATAGAATCGTACAGAATAACTTCCTCAAAGTAGGTTTTAAAATTGATTAATTTAAACTTTTAGCATTAGAAATGGACATTGACTAATAAAAATGCTTAAATTGTTTTCCAGGCTAAAACCACAGTCTCAAACAAGTCACAAATAAACTATTTCTCACAAACATAATCATATGATTCCTGTTGATTGTGCTTGTTTGGTGACTTACACCTTAGATGTGCCTCTTACTAAGGTGATCTCTTCTCCTATTTTTTATTAATCTAAATTGACTTTGAGTCAATTTTTACACATAGAGGAAGCCAAAAAAAGTGTTTCATTTGATCAGTTTTCCTCAGTCATCTATACTTTGCTACAGACATGATGACAAAGTCTTTTCATTTCAAAATATTTTACCTGATACTGATATTACATGTTTGAGGTTTAAAGAGAAAGCAAAAAGAGCTCCAAATGCTATTGCTCCTAGATTTTCATAGAAGGATCATTCAGTGTTCCTAAATGTTTAAGAAAACATTTTGTCTTTTGTCCCAGCTTATTTTAATTTCTACAGACAGGTATTTCCACTGGTCTGTTTTCAACAGGATCAGTCCATCATAACATTTTAACTTTGTCAATTATCTGCTCAATATTTCATTGAACAAAATGATCGCTAAGCACTTTTCAATTCAATGTGCCTGAATGCACAGACATTTGGTATTATGCATTGTGGGCCAGATCTTCAGCTGGTAAAATCATAGCTCTATTGGGGAGCTATGACGGCACACTACACCAGTTGAGGATCTGCTGCTGTATATTTTTCAATCTCTAAAAACACACAGAAAAGTCATCAGAAAAACACAGTACCCAACAGCATGAACATTATTGAACAAATCTTGAACATTTTCCTGGAGTTGGCAGAGGTAGGGTCCTCCATTAGTCTCATCACATTATTGCATGGATATATATCAGGTCTTCAGAGTGATTTCAGTGGGCTTTGGATCAGGCTCTTAGTGCTGTTCTGAGTCAGAATCATTTGGAGGGAATCTCATAATTATTTCATATAAACTACAATATCCCCAACAAACAAGATGTTATCTCTTTCATCTAGTGCAAATAGCAATCAACATTAGATTTAAGTAAATTGTAGTAATATATGTAAATTTTAATTGATTTTGTTCCATGCCAGTTGGGAAGTTTTTATTCTTCAAGGCTTTTTTAAAAAGTTGTAATTTGGTTAACATTCAGAAAATATTTTCATCAGTATTTTGTAAGAATTAGTAGTTTGGGAACTGTATGAACATGTGTGACACCTGCATTGACCCAGGTCCTTGTTAGTAAACTAAAATCTCTTTTCTGTGAATGTCTTTCATTTCCAAATGTCCATAATCACTTATTCACATAACAGTACATAATGACTACATAGAGTTCTCCTGGTCTATGGTCAACTCATACACCTGATTTTTCAAACAACTGTTGTATAAAACATAGGAAATTAAACCACAAAAGGAGGAAGGGGTCTGAAAAAGCCACACAAGCAAGGTATTCACAGGGAAGCTTCTAACTATTGCAGTAAACATAATACATAAAATCAGGCACTTTTCAGTTCATACTAGGATATTGCAACAGTTTAAACAAATAGTGTCAGCCTGGATTTTTATTGCTATTACATTTTGAGTTAGAGTTAGAATTTGATCTGCAAGTGGGTAAGTAAAAAGTGCCTGCTACTTAGATCTTCTAATAACATAGGTGTTTGTTTCGCATTTTTGGAATATATAGATTTTTATTATTGAGAAGTTAACAGCACTGATGCATTCCAAAATTGTAGCACAATATCATGTTAACATATATTTAGTTCAAAATTTTATCCCTGTTTAAATGTAGAGGGCTTAAAAACTTTAAGCAGTCCCACTGAATTCAGGTGTCTATAGTTGTGTGTATTTGAGTGTTTGTTTACAGAACCGGGCGTTAATTAGAATTAGTATTATTAGTAGTATACCTAAAAGTGTTTTGAATATTACTTCTGGGGGAATTCTGCGCTAGTGCGCATGGATAGAATTCATGTCCCCCACATATTTCTTTGCTTCTCTGCAGAAAAATGACTTTCTGACAGGGAAGCAAAGGAAAGCCACATGAGTGGTCATATGACCCTCCCCAGCAGTATATTTTGGGTGCCCAAGGCAGAGAGAAATCACTGTGGGGAAGGGCACGGGACTGGGAAAGACCCGGTTGGTGGCTCTTACCCTGCTCCAGGCTCAGCTGCTAGTCCCGGCTGGGAAGGACAGGACTTCCTCTTCCCCTTCATGGCATCCAGGATCATGTCAGACTCACCCCCAGATTTTTCCCCTGGCTGCAGGAAGCTCTGCATTCTCTCTCTCCCCCTCCCCCGCACCAATAACTCCTTAGCTACAGGGGGAGGGATCACTGTCCAGGGAGCTGCTCCCCCAGCTGCCGTCCATCCAGACCCTCTCATATCCAGACCCTCCCACTGACCCTCACTCCCTCCACACCAGGAACCCCGCCTGACAAGTCCCGCTCCCCCTGAACCTGGACCACTCCAATGAGCCATCTGCACCCAATGCATATCCTACCAAGCCCCAATCAGCTGCACCTGGATCCCCATCCCACTGAGCCCCGCTCCCCAGCATCTGGACCCTTACACTGAGCTCCTCACATATGGACCCCCATGCCAAGCTCTACCCCTCCCATACCCAGACCCCCTCACTGAGCCCCAACTACCTTCACCTGGACCCGCCTGCAGAGTCCAATTACTGTTTCACACAAAACGTCTGTTAGTCTATAAGGTGCCACAGGATTCTTTGCTGTTTCACGCAGAATCCCCCAACAAGCCAGAGTGCTTCCAGATCCCCCCACCCCACCCAGATCCCCCACTGAGATGCCCGAACCCAGTTTGCACCACACAGAACCCTCTCAAGCCCCACTCTAAGCCCCTCCACACGTGGATCCTGCCTTGCTGAGCCTGTCTGCCCACATCTGGCATCCCTAGCACAGAGGAGCAGGACCCTGGGGTGTTTCTATGGCAGCACCCATCTTTGTGCTGTGTCAGGGTTGGGTGCAGCTTCACTGCTGAGTCCGTGTCCCGGTGGAAGCTGCAGAGTGATCTCTCACCTTTGTGCAGCCAGTGGTCTGTGCTCCCCAATGCCATGCTGGAGCCTCCACGTTTATTTGACAAAATTTGCAGAATTTTAAAATGCCATGCAGAGAATTTTTAATTTTTTTAGCGCAGAATGCCCTTGGGAGTAATTGAGAGTTTAGCAAAAAGTTCAGTCAAGGCCCATCTCTTCTGTGACACTTACAAGATGTTAGCTAATTTTAATGATGGCAAAGTTGAGGATAATAGGGGATAATTGGCATGTACTTTATAAATTTAACTTACACACTAGTATATATAAAATGCCCATTTGATCATATTGCATTCCTCCCATTCTCTGCGTGTGACTTGCCATCTTATCTCTTCAGGTCACGGACTGTCTCGTCCTACGTATTGATATGTTGCCTGGGCTTTGTGTGTAATTGCAATATAAATATCAAATAACAATAGTATAATTAGTGAGACAATCAGAAATGAAGTCTTCCATTCTAGTTGACCTCAGTTCAAACCCTGTATTAGAAACTGGACCAACATTCCCAATTCATCAGCCCCTCTTTGGTACCTCTGTGAAGTTGGTGTGACAAGGACAAGAAGTAGAACCATACTCTTCTAGCAATAACAGCACAACCGGACCATTGGGAGCTGGCTCCTATGCTTTGCAAGCATCTCAACAGGGATCAAAGAATGTTCAGGGATAGTGAATTAATTAATTATCTCTTGTGTGTGAGGTTTTTAGGTTTTTTAAAATGTGAACTTTAGTTCTTCTAGGAGGAGGAACATGTCAGATAAAACAGCTGTTCCCAAATTCCTTCCCCAGTTTATGCTCCTCCCCCATTTTCCGTAAAGCCTACTAGCTCTGAGGAGTTTTTGTGTGGAAGGTTGCAGTTTTGTTCCCTTCCCAACTGTGCAACAGAGAGGTCTAAGTTCCTAATGCACACATTTTCTGGATTTAATTAGAGCCATAAACATGATGCTATCTGGACTGGGTCCAACTCCTTACGAGAGTTAAATCTGTGGAAAGTTCCCATAGGGACCTTTGACACTTTATACTGTTTGTCACAATTACTGTTCTGATGTTGGTCCATGTTATTGGGCCTTGTCTCTGAAAGCCAGCTGTGGAGTTAAGCATTTTGCTCCCTTGTTCCTATTTTACTTGTTACAATAAAACGTACAACCCTTTCATCTTTCCAAGTTATAACTATGTTAAAAATGACATCCCCAAGAAACTACACATGTAGGAATAATATGCTATGTTAATTATATATGTATATAAATATTTGTTAAATAACTATTAACTGCACTGTATAATGACGATTTATCTTTGATTTTTAATTAAGTTATGTCCTTCAAGCTAAATCACCATGCTGTAACTAAACAAAATGATGGATGAAGGGGTTTTTGGCTGGGTCGGGGGTGGGGAGGGAGGGCAGAGGAGAGTTGCCCCCCCACCCTCAAACTGCAAGCCTTGGACAGGAATGGAATTTGTCCCCACACATGCAGCCCCAATGGCCTGACTGGATTTGCCCTACCAAATATACAAGTCAAACTATGCAAAAAATACTAAAATGCAGCACTCTGTTACATTTATTTTCGAAGAGAATATAGGGCTAAAGCTAGATTGTAATTTGTACTTTATATTGGAAATTGGAGCAACAGCAGCTGTCAGACAACAGAAATAATATATTTGGTATTTTTTTCCTGTTTACACATGCAGAGAGGTTAAAAAAGTAATATAGTTTTATTTGTCCAGGTACCTCATTTAGATTATATTGAAGGCTAACATGAACATCATCACTGAAGTAAGGGGAAAGTCCCATATTTAATTTAGACACAGGGCACGATTTATTTTTATCTGTTTGTTTTTACCTGATAACCTTTAAAAAAGAAACAGTTCAGAATGCAATACCTAGTATTCATACACTCTATATTCTAGACTGTGCGCCGGTCTTAAATATTTTGTTAGTGTGGCATCCTATTTTTTTTTGAAAGCTACAATAATTGCTATAAAAAGATCAAGTTGGAAGCAGTTGTCACACGAGGGTAACTGAGATCTTCCACTCATTTCTTATTTGAAGTACAAGATTAAAACTATGCTTATTTTGGGATATGATGGCTTTTCCAATGGTGACCACTATTAGAAGTGGCTTTAATTAGAAGAGAAATTGAGAAATGTCATAATTGTCCTTACATCCCCAGAAAAAGGGAGGAGAGGGCACCCCTGATTATGCATGAAATGCTTGATTATTATGTATTGTAATCTATTCCCCAAGAGGTTTACAGAACTGTGCAAAGTATATAAATGCCAGTATGTGTCTGTCTCTGGATATATTTATCATTGTATTTGTAGTATGCATAGACAGATTAATAGATACATACATAGAATCTTACTTTCTTATTGCTTTAAGCTATTACATGTTCAAACAGATGTTGTAGAAAAGATTAGCCTCTTTTTGCATGTACTAGTGTGCAAACCTTTTAAAGGCATCTATGAATTATTGCTTTGGTTCAGCATGAGTGCAGTGAGAAGAAATGTACCTCATCTGTAATACACTGTGTAGACTAATATCAGCTCCTTTTTTCTTATATTGCAGTGAGATATTGATCTGGTAAAATGGTACCATATTGGAGCTGTCTGTTGTGGTATTCATCATGCTGTCACATCCCTAGTGCCTTGGAGTTATTGAAAAGTGGAATTGAGGGAGTTCTATCATTGTGTGTTGCAATCCATTCATAAGAAAGTTCACTAAAACATTTGAGATAGTATTCTTATTTATTTATTTTTAGCTAGGAGAAATTCACTTTTTTCTTGACAACAAAACCTTCTTATTCGATGCATAGAGCTGTTAACAGGGTTGGTTTAACTGTTCTTGGGGCTTGTTTCTCTTATATAATGTTCTTTAGTCAGTGCTTACACCTGCTGCCTTCGCTGATGCGGATGCATTTGGGTTCTCTCCTTTGGGAGTAATATATCTGAGAGCTGTGGCTTCATTGCCCTTATGCTTTTATCTGATAGCTGTGAGAAGGTAAACGATGAACTTTTATATGTAGAAAGCTTTTAGTTTCTTCCCACGCTAAAATATCAGTTAATGTTAAAAGAGCTTTCAAAAATATATAAAGATACTGTCAATCTGCACTGAGTAGATTAAACAGTTTGAATGAATTATTTTTGTTTTGGAGTCTGCTTGGTAACCTGATGATGTATTTAGAAGGATGTCATGTTTTCTATGAAGCCAGGATGAAAGAGCGATTTTTTTTATTTTATTTTTATAAGTGTTATCGACTAGCACTACTAAAATAAAGGTCTGTTCTGCCATTGTAAGCCCTGCTTTCAGAGGTCTAGTCTTAACTGTAAAAATTCACCGCAGCTTGGAATTTAGGATATGAAAGATCAGCTCAAGATTAATTATTTTTCTTTTTTCCATTTTCCAAGTGCAATCCCGCACCCAGCTCTCCCTTCCCCTCTCCCTCAAAAAAACCCTAACAAAACAAAAGAGATTTGTAAGGTTGGAGTGTAATCATGGAAAATGATGAGCACATCCTGCGAGGTGCTGAGTGCTCTCAACTCCTATAGATTTCAGTGGGAGTCAGGGATGTTCAGTGCATCACAGAATTGGGTCCAAAGTGCTTTGTGTCAGAAATCTTGTCTTTTTGTAAAGCACCAAAGAAAACATTGTGCTTTCTTTTGAGTCTAACATTTTTTAAATAAAGATTTGAAAGACATTTATCAATATTCCATTTCCTTGGTCTAAAAAAATATGCTGGCGATACTGGAATTTAAAGTCATTGTCAGACATGCATATTCATCACAATTTTAAATAAGGATTTGAAATATACTTTAGTACTGAGATAGATCTGAATATATATTATGGATCTATAGTACAAACATGCACTATTGTTAATACACATTCACAGCATGCACTACAGTTGCTCAGAAGGAGCCTTCAGTGCCACTATGATGTATGACATGAATGAATATTAAGATTTATCCATGTTTTGTGTATTGTTTTTAAAATGTCCATTAACATGTCAGTGGTTTAGGAAAAGGCGCAGAATGACTAGCATGACAGCATTTATTATTTCTTTGTCACTGTCTTAAAAACAGATTTTCTCATTCCCCATAAAACACATGAAGGACCTGAAGTAAATACACACAAGAAAAAGTGCTAATATTCAAGGCTGAAAGTAGACCCTCAGCTCTAACCAGTTGTGCCTTTGTGCTCCACTGGAGTGCAGCTATTGAACCAGATTCTCAGGTATGGTTTAGGCAGGGGCTCTGTGCCATGCCACTGGCAGAATCTGACAGTAGCAATGACATACCTGGCCCCCGTAGGATCACCCCAGTGGGGCTCCTGTGTACCTTCACCACTGCTGATGATTACAGGGGTGTGTCTGGGGCTTCTTTATAGTCTGTCCTCATCACTTCCCTTCTTGACCGCTGACCCCTGTGCTGTACTGTAGTGACCCTATTCCATCTAGACTTCCTCAACACGCACATCTTCTGCCTTCAGTTCATATGAAAGATTGCCAGCAGAGGTGGCCATAGCCCTTTCCTCTTTGAATCCTGCAACTGTCTGCTGCTTCTTCACTGCGTCAAGTTCAAGTTTCTTGTCATCTCCTTCAAGGTCCTACCTAACTGCCTCTCCCTATGTATCTATCCATGTCTCTTATTTTGTTGCTCTAATTCCTCCCTGGTTTTCAGGAACTGCCTCCGTGCTTTTTGCAAAATACTCCCACGGAAGTTAGAATATCCTTTCTGAGCTGGTCTGCAAAGCCTAGCAGCAACTTTCTTTGTTTCAATCCCTTATCAAGAATGCAGCTTCCAGAGTGTGCAAAAGTAACTGAATTATCTCTTTATTTCAACTGTTTACCTCCAGACAGCTCTCTATAGAAGGGTGAGTGTTGAATGCTGGGAATGAGGGTGCAAAAGAACAGTGGAATGAAAGTGAGGAATTGATGTGGGAGACAAAAGAAAGGGACGAAATGCGGAAGGAAGGTAGGCTGAAGAGAATTCAATGTTTAACTTAAAGGAAACATAAACAAAAAACTCTTACCTGTCTCCCCCCCATCCCAACAACAAATAATATATGTCTAATAAGACCTTTGCCCCTAACCGCACTCGCTTTGTGAATGTTGCACCCCTTTCTCCCCATTCCTTCTCCATTTGTGCTCGTCTTATTATATGTATGCTCTCCTGGACTGCATCTTCATCTGTGTTTAGAAAACATCTAGCTCTAGCACATTGTGAATATTACCATAATGGGGAAAATAACGTAGGGCAAGATTCTGATGCCATAGGAGTTTTATCACTGGTTTCAGTAGGAGAAGGATTGGGCTCATATTTTATGGTTTGTGCAAATATGCCTGCATATTGAAGGCATTGATTTATTTCTTGGATATATTGGAAAAATAATACACAAAACTGCTTTTTTAAATGATACTAATGTGTTTGGAGACCTTTGTACCACATAATACATTTATATTGTTATGCAATCAGACTGTCTCTTTTTTCTTTCATTCAAAGTCAGAATATTTATATAAATATTTTTATTCCCCAACTAATATTTTTCCAGGGAACCTTTTCTCAGGTGTACAGTTTTTGAAAAAAAATGTTCCTTATGCAATCTTGAGTAATACAGATCCATATCTCTTCATCTAATCCACACCTGCTAAGTTTCCTATCTTATCCAGTGAAAAATGTCTATGGTGCAATAATGAAATCATTTCCCTGTTCTATAGAGTATTTAGATCAACAAGACCTTCATTTATTAGAAAGGGCAGAGTAGTAATGCTTTTGGCAAAACCATTAGTGTGATATTGGTATTCACTAGAAAGGACAGAAATAGAACATCACTGTCCTCCATAAACAATTCCAATTTGATCTGTGAACATGATAAAATCTTGGCTTCTCAATGCATTTAGGTGCTGTCATAGCTGTTGTTGCCAAATAAGAATGCAGTGTGATGTTATTATAGTAAACAGCACTTAAGCACAGCTGGCAGAATTGATCAGGGCCACATTAGAGTGAACTTCAGCAGATGACTGACGCAGCAGAAACAATAACTGAATATGCAAACAGTTCTTGCAATGAATGCTCTGGGGATCAGACACCATTATTTTTTACTTTGAACAGGGAAGAGGAGCAGATTTGTAACCTCCTTCCATACAAAAAGATTCTGGGTATTCTGTAAACAGCTGACTGCCATTTACAATAGTAGCTAGTTATAAAGCAAAACTCTAGGCTCCCTGGACTAGTTACATTTAATTAATTATTAAAGAGAAAAACATAAACATCAGATAAGTTTGTTTAATGTTTCACACAGGATTTTTTTTTACTAGAAAAGGCTTTTCTCAATGTTGATCATCAAGGACTTCCTGTTTAAATTGCACAGAAATGTGTGTTTGTCTCGGTGAGGGCTTCCCCCCTTCCCCTTTCAAATTATTGAGAGAGCTAATTATGTGACCACATATTGCTATTCTTGTATTGTAATAATTTGGATTACTAACAATAAAAAGAGGATAAATACTGTATGAACCTCATTTATGCAGAATGTAAATCAAGACTTCTCTTGCTATCACTTGAGGTTGTTTGCATGCTACACATTACCAAAATATTTTAAATCTAAGTAAACAACTGTGCTTCCACGTATTTTAGCATTGTACAGTGTTACCTATCTGTTAAATTACTTAGCACTCCCCACAAAAAAAAAAGGGAAACAAAATTGTACATTTTCTACATTGGAAGTGTGCACATAATAAAACCTTAATTTCTCTAATCCTAGTATATTTTTTTGCCATTTCTCTAAAAAAAAAAGCCTTATATTTAAAAAATGAACATGAATAACAAAGGGAAATTGAGAATGTGATGGGAAATGAGTATACAATTCACACAGCCAATATCTCTTGTCCAGTGAAATCTGTCCATGTGAGGCCGTCTGCACCACTTAGTCTCACGCTGCCTCTCTTTGGTGGGCAGAGGTAGTGTGCCTGTGTAAGGGGATTATGTAATAGCTGCATGCTGTGGAGAAGCTGTTTAGGATGGCCCAGCTGGATCCACACTTACAACCCCACTGGCATGAAATTTCCTCCCAGAGAGAATGGAGGGGCTGCAGTCCCCATTCCAATTTATAAATGAGATAAAGAGCTATGTTGTGGCCTTCAAGCTGCCCAAGGGATACAGATGAGATTGGTGGGTTATGTTGTTCCCTCACGCCCCCTAGATACACCATGGCATTCATGCCACAAACCCATGTTTCTCTGGGCTGGGCAAGAGGAAGTGGTTTTATCCAAAATGTAAATTTCTAATATATTTTTCTTGTAAATTATTTGTATTTTAGTTCTCGGTATTTTACAGAAAAGCAATAGCGAAACTGAAGGTACACTTCATAGCCTCGAATGGCATTTCTCACTTTGTAGGTGTGCAGCCCATAGATCATGCAAAATTTGCCCGAGAATAAGTGTTCACAATTTTATGATCATTCTGCTTCTACTTCCCACCAAAACTGCAGTTCTTTCCCCCTTGCCTATTGCAGAAAAAGCAGTTTTATACAAATACAATATTCTTAGTAATCACGAGGAAGCATTTGCAGTTAACTCATAATCCTTGTCTCATTCTCTAACAGTTTGTGGCATAAAAAGTGATAGTCTTTATGCAGCTACTCTAGTGACAAATTATAAACTTCACAGTCTAGAGTAGGTTATATATAACTATAACAATTCAAACCTTCTGTTATAGACATAAATATACAATGCTTTCTAGAACTCTCAAACCATATATGGCAATTGGGTGGGAACTACTTTGACTCTGAATGGGGAAACTTTGAGGAGCAGCATAAATGAGAAATTGGAATTATGTGACATTTATTGAGTGGACAGTTCCTTCACAGACACGAAGCGTCCTGTTTGCCTGTTTACTCTGTGTGTGGGCCATGGCAGGAGAGGCAATCTTGGGACTGATAGAGCCAGTACCCTTGGAATTTGCTGTCACCAAGAATGTGTTTAAGCTTCACAAAACTCACCTGGTGTAGCAACACACTTAGTTAAGATGCCACCTTATTGCATGCTTGAGATGAATTGAGCTTCACTAGACCAAAATGTTGCAAAAATTCAGTGAATTGTGCTATTTGCACATTTTGAAGGTCCCTCCCCACCCAAATTATTATATTGTAATATCCATGCTCTCTTAAATCAGTGCTGGGAACAAGCTCCATAGAGACGAGGTCCTCACCGAAAACATTACCATATATTCTTCATTTAAGGGTCTTCACCTATTCCCTCTGAGACTGACCTATAAAGAGTTTTTAATATATCATTGGCCCTATCTAGCACCAAGTGGCCTGAGCAACAGCTCCTGTTTCCAAGTGGGAGGTAGTCTCTATGTAGCAGCTGTGCCAGGCAGACAACTACTGTTGTGCTGGGAAACACAGACCTGTATATAGTAACAGCGTCAGGGATGGGGTACAGTTGACGTGTGGGAAACCAGATGTTCTATGTGGACTGGAATGGTTGAATTCTTCCTCAGCTAATTTAGTCGGTCAAATGGAGAAGTTATAATGGGTTCACAGCCCTAACTGGGCATTGATTGCCTAGTGGACTTTTTAATTTTGAAGCTCAGTTAGGGAGATAAATACAGCATTGATGTGGCTCAACAATTTCCCTCTGCCCTGTCTTAAAAGCAAACAAACAATGACTCCAAAAATGATGATCTGAAGGGGGAGTCCTTTAGAAAACTGCATATTAGATTAGGGAGGGTGCTTTCCAGCTTCTCAACCTAGTAGTATTAAAGTAACCTGTTATACCAGACCCCATTGGTCTCTCACCAGGACTCATAATTCTGTGAAAACTCATCCATTGGGGACGGTGGAAAACACTTACATGAACTCTCCTTAACTGGGCCTTCCAGAAATCCCTGCAATCAAAGTTGCAAAAGAGGTTTTCTTTTCCTACCCTGACAGTAGTCCCAGGAATAAAAAAGTCTCATTATAGTTTTGTAGTAAAGAGTTGTATATTTGCTTGGGAAAGGAGTGCTGATGAAAATGAGCCTTGCATCTCCAGAGGGAACAGAAATATGCAGAATATAACTTTTATGCCTTTTTTTTAATATTAGATTTATGCAAGTTCACTTATTGATTCATTTATTAACTGACTCCTTTGATATAGGGTTCACCCACACAGAAACACACATAGTAACACTTATACAAATATGACGTGCCGTCTATATGAAACATATGTCCTTTTCATGTGGAAGCAGATCTTCAATTGCAAAATTCTGCTCAGCTAACCTGTTTTCGCATTCATGGGAGTTTATGCAGCTCATGGGAAAGGGCTAGCTTGCCACAGAAATAGTATCTGTATTCTTCAAGAGCTTTCATGGGCAGGAGTGATGCATAAATCAGGCCCTTTCTTATTAGCTGAAATAACTTTGACCCAGAGTAATAATGTTAAAGTGAGGCCTTTTCTTGCTGAAGGAATGGGTGTAAATAGCTCCCTTTGTGATCCAGAATGGCTGTCAGTATCTTGTATGACACAGATGCCAAACTCTGCGATGATTTTTTTCCTTAGCCATAGTATCTGGGCATCAGTTTTTAAGTCCCATTTGGCACTTATTTAGCTTACCTCTATCTTTGATACCCATTGTATACGTGTCAAGAAACACAAGTGGTCTGAACACCTGAAGTCTTAGGTTCCTATGGACCAAAACTTGGGTAATGGTTGTGTGATGGATTGCAGAGAGTCTTGAAGACAAAATTTCCCCCCCTGCAGCTTAGAATTTCAGATATTTCTTTCACACTCCAGACACCTTCTAGCCTGGGTCCAGTCGTCTCTTCTCCAGATCAGTCATAAGTGGTTTCAAAAGTCATTTTGGGCAGGGATTCCATGAAAAAACAACCCTGATTAATTCACTCCCCAGCCTTAAGTAGGATTTACATATGGCGGGAATCCTTTTTTCCCTAGTTTGATTCCCATTCCCTACTAGTGTAAAAATACTAGCAGTGCAAGATGGGGTCCAGTACCAGGTTACATGATCACAGGATCCTGCAGTATCAAAGCAGCATCCCAGGACGCTTCGCAGGAAGATGGGAGGTTAGCATCTTCAAAGTCCTATTGTTTTCCATAATTGCCCATCCAGAATGTTTACATTCTATCCGGTAGGCATTCCCCAGATGTAAACACAGTTGTATTTGTTACATAGTCAATATTCCTAACTTCAGATACAGAAATGATACATGCATACAAATAGGATAATCATACTGAGTAAATCATAACCTTTCCAATGAGATCTCGCATGGCCCATCTTGCATAAAACACATCCTATTTATGTCATATTCATATCATAATATCTCTATGAAGAGTATAGGATATAGTGTCACAGGCTGCATGTGTCCATTCCTGAAAAAAAATGGGAGATGCCATTTTGTATAGGAAGTAGCATAAATGTCTCAGTCAGCAGCACTGAACAGATCTGGAATTATGCTGGTCTATAGAGCTGGGGCAAGGTCAGTCTGTTGCTGTCGTGCACACTATCCCTCCAGATATAATTTCCATTTTGACAAACCTGGAGGTATAAATCAAGAGGATATTATATCTTCAATACTATGATGTGTGAGCTGTAATAGAAATGGGGATTGCTCATATGATGTTTTTTCCCCCCTCCCCGGTTCAAATATCTGCATTGGCTGAATCCTTTGTGCCTTCCATTGACATTTGTATTTTATGTATACAAAAATGAAACTTTTCTATCTCAGCAAATGTAATTGGACCAGAACATTGATTTAGTGTTAATGTAAAGCCAGAGAAAGATGCATTTTCCTGGTTTAACTTGAACATTTTATTTTATTTCTCATTAAAATGGACCAGCGCTCATGTTGCAAGTTCACCACTGGTATTGTTTGCTTTTTTTTTGTCAGGTCCAGTAATGACAGCTGACAGTTGGAAGCTTAACTGAGTAAAAGTACTAATCTCTTCAGTAGTTGAAGTTCCCATAAATGTTAAGTTAGTCAATTTTATCTGCCTTCCCTTCATTATTGGATCTATGATCAAATTAAATTCATACAATCTATGTCGATTATGCTATTTTGTGGTCTAATTTTGATTGCCAGTATAGATCCAGTCCACATAGACAAGGATTTACAAAAGCCTAAGTGAACGTGCTTACTGTTTTACTCCTTGGAATTTATTAAATTGTTCAGATAAGACAAAAAATATTTATCAATTGCAAACTAAAACTAAAAAATGTCTTAAAGTGTAAATAAATTAGTATAACAGTTCCATCCTGCTCTCATGGAAGTCAATGGGAGTTCTGCCATTAACTTCAATTGGAGCAGGATGGAACTGAATGTATATACTCTGAGAACCAGTGTAAACAGCTGTGTCCCTGATCCTGCAGGATGTCTATGCAGTGGCCAATATGTGCAGGAGACGTTACTTGCAGGATCCAGGCCTAAGATTCTAACTCTTCAAAAGTGACGCATAGATGCACAGTCATGGCTTTCCATTGAAAAATCTAACACCTTTTTTGTGGCTCATTTTTACGATAAAAATCTATTCAGTCCCTAAATATAACAAAAGATATGCTGAGTCTGATTCTCCTCTCCCTTGCACGAGTGAAGATCAGGAGTAACTTCACTAAAGACCCATTTTTTATAGCACAAACAGTGTGCTAGGTGGCAAGTCTTGATAGATCACAGATGTTTCAAAAGCCCAGATGTGTGTAGTTTTGCATGTCTGCCTGTTACAAGGGCAGTAGAGTTTGTATCATATTCTGCTTCGATTTTTGTGGATTTGTTTTTCTTAACATTTGTAGGATTTCCATACATGCACATATATGGTATATGTATTTATCACATGACACAAACCATGGATGTCATAATAGATCATAGTGATGCTATGACTACATAGCATGCCATTTAATAACTAGAGAAATATGCATTGACACAACAGAAAATTAACAGCTGGGTCCATTATGTTATCTCCCATCAGTCTTATAAATAGTTACATGTTACGGATAATTTTTTGAAGAATGGCATCTACATTTCCACGGGTATAATTTTGAGGCTAGTTGAGACTGCAGTTAAAACTATCCACATCATATCTGCTATTACAATACAATAGAACCTCAGAGTTACGAGCACCTTGAGAATAGAAGTTGTTCATAACTGAAATTTTTGTAACTCTGAACAAAACGTTATGGTTGTTATTTCAAAAGTTTACAGCTGAACATTGACTTAATACAGCTCTGAAACTTTACTATGCAGAAGAAAAAATGCTGCTTTTCCTTTTTTTTTCAGTAGTTTATGTTTAAGACAGTACTGTACTCTATTTGCTTTCATTTTTCTTTCGTCTCTGCTGCTGCCTGATTGTGTACGTCTGGTTCCAAATAAGGTGTGTGGTTGACTGGTCAGTTCATAACTCTGGTGTTCGTAACTCTGAGGTTCTACTGTACTACAATATAGTTTATAAAATACATGTTATATTGTAGTAATTAAGGGCTTGATTCTGCTTACTGCCCCTTTGAACAAAAAAGTACATAAGTAGTATCTGTACAGACCAAATCAACAGCATTTATACTATATTCGGCTCTTTAATTATTGCAGATCTATGGCCTTATGTACACTTGTTTTGTTTTTGCACCTATGAAGCTATAATGATTTAGCTGTACCAGTGAAAATGTCTAGGTAGCTTGGTTTGGACTCAGGATAAACACACCAATGCATTTAATCCTAGTGTAGACAAAGTCTGGAACTTTTTAGTAGAGTTACCAAATCTGCACACTTTGCAGAGGTGGGCAGAGTATAACCAATGCATACATTTTGGTGTAAGTCAACAAAACATGTCTGACGACCTTCTGCCAGCCGGTGTAATTGCTTCCTCTCTTTTATTATCGCATCATAGGACTGATCTGAAGATTTTGGGAAGAGTCAACAGGATGCTTTATCTTTGGGGTACAGCCCAAACTTAACTGATTAACTCTTGCCAGCTCTTGCTATTTTATCATGAGTCTTCACAATATTTAACTCCCAGTTCCTGATACCTGGTTGTGGGAGAATCTCAGCATTCAATTAAAAAATAAAAATTGCTTCTTGCCCCCATGCTTGCAGAGGAAAGCTTGAAAATGTGAATAGCATGCACCTAGAAGACTCAGAAGGCAAACAAAAATAACCCTCATTTTTAAAAACAAGCTCCTGATTTCTTGGGGTCTGATTCATTATTTGTGATCATTTGGCATTGGCAATACTGTTGATTCATTTCACCTAAAACGGTACGTGTGTATGTAATACGGTTGCAAAAAAAAGCAAACATCATTCTGGGATGTATTAGCAGGAGTGTTGTAAGCAAGACATGAGAAATAATTCTTCCGCTCTACTCTGTGCTGATTAGGCCTCAACTGCAGTCTTGTGTTCAGTTCTGGGTGCCACATTTCAGGAAAGAGGTGGACAAATTGGAGAAAGTCCAGAGAAGAGCAACAAAAATGGTTAGAGTTCTAGAAAACATGACCTGTGAAGGAAGATTGAAAAAATGGGTTTGCTTAGTCTGAAAAAGAGAAGACTGAGTGGGGACATAACCATTTTCAAGTACATAAAAGGTTACTACAAGGAAAAGGGAGAAAAATTGTTCTTGTTAACCTCAGAGGATAGGACAAGAAGTAATGGGCTTAAATTGCAGCAAGGGAGGTTTAGGTTGGACTTTAGGAAAAACTTCCTAACAGGGTGGATAAGCACTGGAATAAATTATGGTTATGGAATCTCCATCATTGGAGATTTTTAAAAGCAGCTTAGACAAATACCTGTCAAGAATGGTCTAGATAATATTCAGTCCTGCCATGAGTGCAGGGGACAGGACTAGATCACCTCTCGAGGTCCCTTCCAGTCCTATGAGTCTGTGTGTGAATCTGCAGGCCCTACTAGCTTCCTGCTACACATATGAAGTCCTGCAGCCCGTTTCTCTTAAAGCTAGTGATAGGTTTGTATCGGTTTATATCAGCCTTGACAATGTAAGCCATTTTTGTATAGAGAATAGCTAACAATTTATTTAATTTAGGAGGTAAAATAGCTGATATTTTCATTTACATTTCTAGTTACATTTTAGGGAGACTTGTGGCTTCAGGCTTCAGAAGACCCAAAGGACAGCTTTGGGCCCAGCCCAGTAGGTGATGCAAAATTAATAGTTATAGGCAAAACCACAAATATATGTACTTAAATCCAATGGGATTTCAGTATATGCTTAAGTGATTTGCTGAAAGGCCTAATTAAAGAAAGCTTTCAAAGTTCCTGCTATTTAACTGCAGATTCCATAATTGCTTAAATTTTGACTTTGCAACTCTGGAAGTACACAGCAAAATCTGTACAAATCACTGTTTAATCTTCTTTATCTCCTTTTCCCTTAAAACAACACACAAGGGAAATAAAATGCAAAGACTATGGTAATGTGATGGTGTTACAACATTGAACAGTCATCAAGAAATGCAACAGTTAGTGTTTCATAATAATATTAATATACTACAAAGACTACATATTAACAGCATTTTCTACCTGTAAAACCTATACCAAGTAAACAGACATTGCAGTTATCCAAGGTGTGGGACTTCCTATGTTCATTCTTTGGCCACTGCCAAAAAAAATATTGGTAGATCCCTTGAACCAATAGCAGTTTTTTAAGTCTGATTCCTGCAGTTCTTCAGGGCAAGTTGGAATACACAGCTCTCCAGCAGGACAGCAGTCACACAGTGACACACACGCCTGCCATTCAGCTTTTTTCCCCACTTGAATTTTTTGATATGAGAAGTTCATGCCTCAAGGACTGTAGAGGTAGAACCTACTGAATGTAAAAACCATGAATCTCTAATGCTAGAATTTAAGCAGAAAAAAAATTATTAGAATGACATGACTTGAATAACTGGTGTTTTGTAACCTGCCAGCACTAGAAACAATTCACTTAGAATCAATTATTAGGAAAAAATCCGATGCCCAATACATTTCTGTAATCCTGTTCCTAATGGTTATACTCTCAAAATACATACATTTTAAGCTTCTCTTCATTTTGTATAAACAATTTTCATTTTTTTTCTCGTGCATGGTGTTTTGAAACAATTGGGTGTTTTGAATTATGTAGGTAGAATAAAAATATAGGTAACATGTATTAGTAATTTATATTAGTCACCTGTGTTAAATTGTACATATATGGAGAATATTAAAATGAAGAATAATATTAACATTGTACCTGTCTCCATATGCTATAGGCCTTGGAACCAAAATTTCGCATCAGGACTCTCCCTTTCTGGAAATGCCCCTTATCCACACAAAGCTGTAATTTCTTGCCCAGCCCCGTTGACTCTTCCTTTGACACCAAACCTTTCAGATGCTGCCATGGTAAACGTGACATAAATCCCTGCTAGTATATATAGATAAGTCAACAGACCCACGCATATGACTGTAGCTGTTCCTGCCTCCTCATTATCTCCCTTCTTTTCACACCCTCTTCAGTGGTTTCTGTAATCATCATTGTCACTGTTACCATGTCCCTCACAACTAATTATCCAACTATATTCTGGAAACTCCACATTATATCCCTCTTCATCTTTCGGCAGCTAGGTTTGATGGTGACTCTATGGTTCAAGATTCTTCCTCCTCTTTGCTCTTTCCACCACCATTTACACCAGATTCCTCCATCGGAGTGGGCAGAGAGGCGACTGGATTATTGGCTTTCCAGAAAGCACTGTCTACTTCCTTGGCTCAGGGGAGACTGCAATTTCCTTGTGTGTTTGAACTCTGAACTGATCTCTAAAACACATTTAAAACCATCGCCAGCCCTTCCTGCAGTAGGGAAGGTCTTGGAACCATTTCTTGCTTCCTACACATCTAGTGCGCTCTCTGACCCCTGCAGCTTCTCTCTCTGTCTCCATATGTACAGGACAAACAGAGTGAAGGCTGAGAGTCAACTCTTAGAGCCTCCCTTTGCATCCCCCCCCCAATGCTAGTGCAAGCTCCCAAAGTGCCTATCTCATGGGTCCCCATGCACTATGGGGCTATGAAGGTGAGAATCATATCAGGGTATTATTCAATAAATGGTTGTACAATATAGAGAAGTACGAGCCATTTATTATCATTATTTATTTGTGCTACTGTAGTGACTAGTCATGGATCAGTATCCCATTGTGCTAGGTGGTATACAGACCTTTAGTATATAATTACCCAGTTTTCTCAAATCCACATGATGTCCTGGAGTGCTGGACCTTGCTTTAAAATCTGTGATTTAGCTGATATGTGAAACTTCCTGAGATGACTTGAACAAAGTCTCAGTTTTCAGTGGATTTCCAAGCATTGCTAATTGAAAGTGATGCTAACCAGTACTTTTGCATCTCTTCCAGTTTTACTTACCTTTCAAGCAATATATTCTTTTAGGAAATTTCTTCTGTATGTTTTGCTGCTGAATAAATATATTTTTCCACACTGGATAGATTATCCTGGCAAGTTGGATCTTCAGATCTGACAGCACTGGAAAAAGGAATTTTAAAAAATTTAGATAATTTAGAAAATGTCACTGACATTTTGTCTCATTTTCTGTGAAATATGTTCAGTTTACTTTTATCAGCATAAGCTTGTTGTACATTTATATGCATTGACTTTTTATGATTAATAATTAAAATTAAGTTATATAGTACCTTTCATCTTGAAGGCTCACTAAAGCATTGTACAAACTAGATATCTACAGTACCTATAAAATAGACATGCACGCACCCCTTTATAGCAGAGGTCAACAGTCAAATGTGTTACACATGTTGTAGCCCATCATATAAAAGTTGTTGGATGGGAAGGAAAGGTTGTCAAAAATACCAGCTCAAACATCTAATTTTGCAAATCAAGAAAGTATCATTGGGTCTTTAATGTCTTGAAGGCAGACAGGACCAGTCTTTTTTTTTTTCTTTTTAGAAGCTTGCATGGTGTGGAATTTATCTATTGTGGAAGGCTTAAGAGTTAAGTTTACTCTGGTAAGATTTCAGTTAATGAGTCAAAGGACTTTATTAGAAACCATGATATGTTGATTAACAGCCTTTCCTTTATAGATTAAAATACATAGCAACAATTTTTACTGCTTTGTTTACACAAGAACGATGCTAGAAAAATCATAGTTTTGGGTCTGTTTGGGGAGTGTGCCTGGAGGATTTTTCCCATGCTTACAGTTGTATTGTGGATCACCAAAAAATGGAATAATGTACACACGAGAAAGATTCTTTCATCCTACCAGAAGACCAGATTACCAACTCCTCTTTCCCTCTGTTTCATGGGTCTCAATTTTTTCTGGGTCAAAAATAGGCCATGTTTTGGCAAATGCAAATTTTTGTTCACTACAGTCTTGAATAAAAACAGTGTTGAGACAATATGAGAAGCATACTTTACAGCTAACAAGGGATGGGCTAATTTATCCTTGGGCATCTCTGAGTTGTCTTGTTACCGATATTCTGAATATGCCTCTGCCCTGTGTGGTTTAAAAGTGGTGATGACTCTGAAATTTGCAATCACCTTTCCTATGCTAAACCACTGGAAAATCATTTGGTTTCTGGCTAATTTCTTTTGTAAAATTTTGGCAAAATGACATCCAACCTCTAACCTCTAATCTTTTGTGCTGTATATTTACTGTGTGTGTGCAGATCAAGAGGATATCTTACATCTTATGCAACTTATTATAGCTTGTCCGCAAACAATGAACATGGCAAACATATGAATTTCAGATAATGTGGGCCATGGATTCCATTTGGTAACTAGACACCAAAAAAAAAGAAAAAAAGAAAAAAGAAGAAGACAACATATTGCGGGAGGATTATTTAAGTCTAGGCCTGCGTATGTGTTTGGCAGAAACATGGATCTGATTAAATCTCTCATAGCAAGGTTTGCTTACAGCGATCTGCAAAAAAAGTAAAAGAGCACACTCTAATTTATCTTTTCTGAATAGACAGAGATGCACCAGTTTTTGAGGTTAAAGTTGTGTATTTTCTTGACTTTTAAGAGGTTAGAGAAGATTTGGGGCCAAATTAAAAGGTAATGGTAAGTTCCTTTAGAGCTATTTACACTCACTCTCCTGGTGTCTAAGGGTATGTCTACAAAGCAAATGAAGGTGACTGTAGCCTGGGTTGGCATATTTGTACGTGTTCTGCTCTAGCTTTACCAAGACTAGGTGTTCCAGTCAAAACTTAGCAGGGACCCGTGGGTTCATATTCAGGTTACGAGCCTCTGCTGAAGACCATGCCACCAGGTATTCAAGACTACTCCTGGGGGAATTCTGTGTCAAAAAAATAAAAATTATGCACACAATATTTTAAAATTCTGCAAAATTCTGCAAAGTTTATTGGTCAAAATAACACTACATAATCACATCAGTTTAAATTATTTTGGTAATTTATTTCAAAATACCTTTCAGAAAGTATGTCTGTAACAATAGAAACACACACACAAAAATTCCCCCAGGGGTAGAGAGTTAAAGAAACTATTATAACAATCCAGGTCCTGTTTCTTTTCCCCCTTCCTCCCTCTTTCCCCAAGCCCAGGCGGGGGCAAACACCCACAGCCTGCCAGAGTGCCCCTCCAGCCAATAAACCCACTCCCCAAGCCCAGTTGAGGGGCCACCTCTGCCCAGATACCCTCACCTCCCCAGCCCAGCCATGGCCCCCTCTTGTCCAAATACCCACACCCCCTCCCCCCAGAGCCTAGCCATGGGGCCCCCTCTTGCCCAGAGACCTGCAACCCTCCCCCAGTGCCCAGACACCTGCCCCCACTCCTCCCCAGAGCCCAACCATGGCCCCCTCAGCCCAGACATCCACCTCCCTCCCCCCAGAGCCCAGGGATCCAGAGGGCGAAACAGCCTGGTGCTTGGTCTCAGGCTTGCATGAAGTTTCCTGCATGCCACTGTCTCCTTCCCTCAGGGTGTACTGAGAAGTGGAGCTGCCAGGAACCCTTTAGCTCCCTCCCTCTCCCACTGACCGTGTCTTCTATGTGCAAGCTGGGCTCTGCTGGGTCCAGTGGCCCTTAGTGGTGGCCAGCAGCATTGTAGCCCATTTCTGTGAGGGAAAGGAAATTCTGCACGCAGAACATCAATTTCTGCAAAATTCTGCATTGTGCAGTGGTGCAGAATTCCCCCAGGAGTAGTCTTCACTACAGTTATTACTCACCCTAGCTTAGATTAAAACTATCATGGGTATGCCTACCAATGCTGCAATAGCATCTTCACTTGCTCTGTAGACATACCTTAGCAGGTATAGTTTTCATGCAGAGGGGCAGAAGATGATGTAGAAAGATGAATGTAAAAGTAGCCCCTACTTTATATTAATGTACACTGTCTTACATTTTTCAGCGCCTTTATGTGTCCATTGCACCAGCTTAGGTATCAGGGGGAAATCCTCATTTGGTGTAAATTGCCACAGCTCCTTTAAAATTACAGAGCTTTGACAATTTGTACCAGCTGAGGATCTGCCCCCAGGATGATTATGAATAGCTCTAGGGGTGGGCAGAGTTAATATAAGGGAGTCTAATTTACACATCATCTTTGGTCCTGCAAGCCTAAGGAAATAGAAATATAAATAAGTATATTTAAGTAAATAAGGAGCTTTCTAAGTAAAACCAGGATTTCTCAGGGTAGATCTGGTCTTGAGAAGGGTTTAATGTACCAGTGTGTTGACACAATGTTCTTCATCTGGTCGGTAGTTCTCTTATGTTCGGACCTAAGTACTTTTTTCTTGATATGTACTTGGTTTTGGCTTTCAAACACAAAACTGACTCCCTAATCATTCAATTATCTGAAATTACAAACATCATCTGCTTAATTAGGAATAGCATTATCTGAAGCACAATTAAGTTTCTGCAGAAATACTGGAGTTTCAACAGATAATTTAAAATGTTATTCTACAATGGATTATTCCAGGCAATATATCAAAAGTGCCCCATGCCAGATATAGATGAATTTGCAGAGCTCCTTGGTTAGATTCTCAGTTAAGGCATATTTGCCCTACACTTTTGTATGCAGTCCTGTGTTGGAGTATTCAGCAATTACATCATTGTAGGTGGTGCTCTGGGTTGAAATTCTGTCACAGGGAGGCATAAATCATCTCTAAGGTCTCTGGCGCAAAGTATGGAGTGCATCTGGTGCTCCCACCTTTCCGGGGGAGTGCGTCATACAAACCCCTCCATGCCCACCCAACTCTCCTAGCTGTTGCATAACAGGATGGGACAAAGATCCTGCCTGCTTCCTGTCCCCTGTGGATATTCTGCACCCCATCAGGCACATGTAGTATGCAGTCCACAGGACTGAAGGATTGTAGTGTTTGGCCCTACCACTTCAGAGGGACACCTTGCTTCACTCACCACCTTCCCTTGTGCACCCACAGAGAAGCAACGCACAGCCTAGCCTTAAGTAATTTAAGTTCCAAAGAAACAAGTAACAGTTATATGGCATGTGTGATGGGTGTTAGTCACTTCCAGTGTTAACCTATACTGTTGTTGCATGCTTTGGGGGTTATTTAGTTTGCAGAAGAGAAGAGTGAGGGGGGATTTGATAGCAGCCTTCAACTATCTGAAGGGGGATTCCAAAGAGGAGGAGCTAGGCTGTTCTCAGTGGTGGCAGATGACAGAACAAGAAGTGATGGTCTCAAGTTGCAGTGGGGGAGGTCTAGGTTGGATATTAGGAAACACTGGTTCACTAGGAGCGTGGTGAAGCACTGGAATGGGTTACCTAGGGAGGTGGTGGAATCTCCATCCTGAGAGGTTTTTTAAGGTCAGGCTTGACAAAAGCCCTGGCTGGGATGATTTAGTTAGTGTTGGTCCTGCTTTGAATAGAGGATTGGACTAGATGACCTCCTGAGGTCTCTTCCAGTAAGTCCCGCTGAGTGACTGCATATTAATGATGGCTGTGTGTATATATTTGGAGGTAGATCATGAAGCTGTGCTGTTATTGAGGTGTTTTGGTGATTTGAAAAAACTTATATTTCAGGAAAATTATAAACTATAATTTGAGAACATTATTCTTTAAAATATAGATACATTGGAATTGAAATTCACTTTTTTAGCCATAAACATTAGTGGTTATGAAAACTGACTGGCTTGGCAGCATAAGTTTCCTGACAGGAGTGAGGGGATGTTTGTGGGATTGTGGGATGGATGTGGGTCTGTGAATCTCAAGGGAATATGGGGAGGGTGAGAGAACAGAATCAAGCCTCGCAATGTACAGAAAAATTCAGATCAGTGAATGAGGGCTCAGTACTTTTTTATTATTATTTTTATTTCTCATTGTCTTTTTTGAGACATCTTTCGGTGATACTGCCTTCATGGATTTCACTTGTCCTATGGGACTGCACATTTTTGCGCTGCCTCCCTGTAGGGAGTTCAAATTAACAAACATGCAACTGTTTTAGTCCAGCCACTTCATGACTGTGTTCATTCAGATGATTGGGACAATTCTGCAATACCTTGCTGTTTGTAATTCCTAACTCATGGGTAGGGAATGCAGAGGTATAAATAGTTTGTATGCTTGCAGTTTTTACATCATATTTGTAGCCTCTGCGGATATAGTTTATGTTCTTTGGGATTTTTTTCTGCAACTTCTTACCTTCTCTTCTTCTTGTATTTTCTCAGGAAATAGACAGCCTCTACTCAGAGAGTATTTAGCATGGTAATTTTTGACATTGACTTGTCTGATAGGATGAAGCCTTCATCAATGCATTGTAGTACAATGCCAAATAAGAAAGAAAAGATTTTCTGTGTATATGACACACACATTATAGCACTGTTACCTCAAGCACAAAACCCAGCCAACCAACCAATTTCCTCCACTTTCCCTGCTCCAAAACTCCAGTTGGCCTGGTTATGTGACTGTGGGGAGGGAGAAAAAAAAAGATGTAAAATGGATAATTTAGAATAAAAATGAATTGATGTCTGTCATGTTTTGGCAATTGGAATTATAACTGCTACTCTGGCTTATCATGCTTCATATGAATTATGGGCACCATTTTTTTTTCCAGAATCTGGTTATTAGCGGCTCTGTGTTTTGGTAGACGAAGGTCATGTCATAGCAATTTTACATATAGCTGTGCTGGCTGCTTACTGCTTGCTGTTTTTGCAGTAGGTTGAATGATGATGATGACATAACATACTTCCAGAATGAATGTAAATCTCATCACTTTTAATAAATAAACATGCATGGTATTTGCATGTGCACAATCTGTTATCACAAGTGATACTTAGCAACATTAGTTTGATTTTCATTTTAAGGTATTTTGCTGCTTGAATAAAGTACAAAAATTATGAAAGAATACTATATTGAATAAGAAAAAAATATATAAAATGAGCCTAAATTCCTTGCTGAATTTAAATAATATATAAGAGGAAAAAGTTATCATGTGGTAGATGTAAAGCAGTAGAGAGGCATGCTTTGTTATCATATTAATTGTGACATGAATTGATATTATTTGTTAATTTGTAACAGTCCTAAAGTATGGAGTTGTGGTAAATGCCATAGAGGAGTGTAATTTGACATTGCACATAATTGTAAAGGATTGCAGCCAATTTTCTCTTTTTTAAATGTATGATCTTGTGTTGTCAGTACAAATTCAGGTATCCTAAACAAAAAACTTTATTAAAAAAGAATTAAGGTCAGAAGTATGTTTCAAGACAGTCTTCCTAATAGCCAGAAAGAATCACATGTGGATTCTACACCTTTTTAAATATTAGAATGTCTGGAAATAAAGAGTTATGGGAATTATCCATTTCCCCACTGCCATATGATGTATCTTCACCTGCTGCCATCCCTCCTGACTTACACTTATCATCCAATTTTATGTTTGCTCCCTTGTTTCATAATTAATATATAATGTTGAATTCATCTTATTATTAAAAGTTTAGTGAGGGATTGATGCCAGAACCTAATTTCCCTCCTACCTGATTTTAAGTAGCTGGAATGTGGCAGGTCCATCTCGCCAAGGTTTCCTATGCCATGGGAAATGCCTGGACTGTGTTGAGCCAGCATAACTAGCTCTTTATCATCCCCCTCCAGGTTTCTGAACATCTAGGGAAAATAGGATGAAGCTGAAGCGCAGAGACCTTCTAGCAATCCTTGGCTATTGGAACAACCCCTGGTAACCATAGGCAACTGGGTGTAATTTAGAGCAGCCCTGAGAATGCTCCAAAAATTATGCTCGATGTTAAAATAATCCCTTGCCAGCCCCAGTATCTTGCAGCATCAAAGCTGACTAAAAGCTTTCTTTTCCCCACTCATACCACAGCTAGAGTGATCATACTTTTGCTGCAGTTGAAGAACTGGTTCTTTGAAAGATATTAATTCAAGGTTACATTGTTGTTCATAGTTCTGTAAGTTTTCTCATAGCTAAATATGGAGATAGAGTCAAAGAATATTTTAATAAGTATAATTTGAATGAGTAACTTTTTTGGTTTTATAAAGCATACTGATTATATGGTGGTTGGTTTGTGTAAGAGTGTGTAGACCTTCCAAGTTTGTGTTTTTAACTATAGTTACTAACATAGTTTATGTAGTGAATAATGACTAAGTACATGTAGTTATTGTAAAATATCTAAACTGAATCCCTTGAAAAGGGGAATAGGGATCTTATAATCTGTGAATAATTTACTTTGAATTTTGCATACATTTTTTGCCAGTTTAGAGGAAAAGGTTGGATTGGTGTTGTATACTGGTTGTGGTGACAGTAAGTGACGAAAAATTATCACAGTAAGAATCAGGCTGAATTCCTCAGCTGTTTAATACCAACCATTCTAAGATTTTGGATTATTTAAAGGTGTAGAATTTTTGTGAAGAAACTATAATAATGTGTGTGTAGGGGGACTTCACTAAAACACACTTACAACTTTTAATTTATTTTTAACAAAAACTTTTGTTTGGGAATTTCCTAGTTGTTCAAATGAGTGCCACAATTCTTAATCAGTCTTGCATATAATAGCCACAGGATGGAAGCCATGCTTCAGCAAGTATTATCAGAAGAGGACTTTTATCCTGCAGACCTACCTGATCTAGGAGGAGTTATATCCAGGTGGATATGGGAATAGTGGATCGGAATAGAGAGAGGTGAAGCGTTTATCCACACTGAAAACTGTAAACACTTTGAATGCTTAAATTTTCTAAATCTAAAACCTTAAGTTCAACATGAACAGAAGTATCCATCTTTCTCTGCCCCCCCCCCACCAGCATGGCTGGTGCAAGATGAAATTATTTGTGTTTCCCCCACAATGCACTTATTGTTAAAACTGTGTATGCTTTTTATGTAAAATAAATCAACTGCTACACAAATTCCCCAGCTGATGATTAACAGTCTCTCAAGCACCATTGTCCAACACTTTCTCAGTTCCGTCTTGCTTTCTAATCACATGGTGTGGGTAAAAAAGGATTTGCACTTCCTCATCTTTATATTAGTATGTCTTATAATTATTCAGGGACCCCTCTCCCTGCCTTCTGTTGCCACCATTTTACATTTCTGTTTTAAACCTCTAGTGAGCTCTGTACCTGAATATGGGGTATGTACACCCGATCACAAGCTCAGTATGTATACCTACATTCTCTCTCTTTTTCTAAAAGATGCTTTTCCTCAGCAAGGTCAACTTATTTATAGAACAAACCATTTGGGGGGCACAATCGGCCAACAAACTTAAGAAAATTTTGAAACAGTGAATAAAAGGGAAATTAAAATAAAATAAACAACATAATTAAAAAAAAATCTTTTCTAAATTCACACAGAATTTCTATCCTGACCTGAAATATCAATGTGCAACTTCGGAAGGTTTTTTTTGGTTTGTTTGTGTTTTGAGGGGAGATGGAGAGGTGATGGGGAATGGAGATTTAAAAATCTGGTTATAGTGTAAAGCAAGGAAACAATGCCACTGTAAAGTGGCATTAACTCCCTAATAACCATCCAAGTTTATCTGTTAAATCTTTTATCCTAAATTGTGGTTTTAAAAATGAGTTATTTTTTACGATTCTTATTTGTACAGTAGACTAGTTGTAAATCTACAGTGGCTGCTGCATTGGTTTGGCCAAAGGTTATTCTTTCAGGTTCAGCTAAAATCAGTCCAGATCATCGTACGTATCTAAGCAATATAGGAGTCAGAAACTAAAAAAAGGTAAGTAGACACTTATTTTAGTTTGCTCTTATACCTCTTACATAGTAAGAGCTGAATCAATTTTGAAACCATTTTGAGTGAAGTGTACATAAATAACAAAGCAATATTTGCACCTCTATGATATGTTGTGCATTTCATTGTGTGAACCCCAACTTGTCCTCAGGCAGGAAGCTGTACCATAGGTGATGCCTTTTATTGGGCTAAGTATAGAGGAGTCGTAACTTCATCCTAACTGCCTTTCATTTCAAAGTAAATATATTGAGGTAGCCAGTCATTTTATAGAGCTTTATTTAGCAAAATTGAACAGGTGGTTTGGGTTGAGGAAATAAAATAAGCTATATTATTATAGACAGGGAAAATTCTTTTCTCATTACACAGTACTTGGATAGAGTTAAGCAGACAGCTCATGCTGAGAAACTTGAAACTCAGAGAATGCGGCAGTTAGAAAGATAGTCAATAAATGCAGTAGTAATTCAGGGATGGACTTAAGCAATTTTTTATTTGAGCAGCTAATTTAAGATGAAAACAAACACCTCCCTTCCCTGCAAAAAAACTATTCTGATGTCTTAGCCTGTAGTTTGGAAATCCAATTTATAAACCAAGCATAATGATGACTTCATTTCTCTGATTAAAGTTAGTCATCTGTTTATTTTTCCAGGGTTAGTTAAATTTATTCACATGGGATTATGTTAGCAATTATGTTTAGAATTAAATCTCTTCTCTTTTTACCACAGCTTTTGAGAAAAAGAGAGAAAAATATTTGTTTGTCTTTCAGTAATCCAGTCCAAATGTTCAACAATCCCTCTATGGCAAGAGGAAGCATATCATTATTAAGCTAGACTCTCTGCTGAACACATTTGAACAAATAAATGTTAGTTCACCAATATTTAAAGTATTTATTTCTAATTTTCTTACCATCTGTTCTAAGACTCTGGTTTACATTATACATGTTTCAAACTTGAAAGCCTTACCTAATTCACACTGAAATCAATTGCAAAATTCCTTTTAACTTTAGTGAGAGGAAGATCTCACTCTAACTTAGTGAGCAATTTACACTAGCAAGAATTACTAAATCTTATAAGAAGATCATAAATGTTCTGAATTGGATTGTAACTGTTTTACAGTGTACTATTTGTTTTCCTCATTGTTCAACAAAAGGGTTCTTGGAAGAAGTTAATAGTTTGTTATTGTATTGCCTTGCTACTATTTTTTCAAGTTAATTGACAATATAAAATGAGCCAATACATTCTGAGAGAGAACCTCAACAGTAATTTTAGACTGTGTTGATATATTCATATATTTTAATTTAGAAACTCCTAGACATGAAGGAGTGCTGTGCATTAAATTCAGCACCTGATCATATGCATGTTGGAAAGTATCCAGAGACTGGTCTTGCAAAGACTGCTACTTTCTAGTTGTGCCACTGAAATTAAGATCAACTCCCTAGAGAAGACAATTGAATTAACACAGCATGCTTTATGTGCAACTTAAACAAACTAATCTGTATTATTACTTTGCTTAGAACTTTCAAAAGCGCAGTCAGGTACAGACAGCTCTGACTTTAGATAAGCTGATTTTTTTACATTAAACATTTGTTGTCTTTTCTCAGTTATATGTTAATGTTACATTTTAACAGTTTGTTTAATTTTGTGCATATTATCATTACAGTCTAAAAGAAATATTCTAAATGTTAAGAGTGGTGGCTGTTTTAAATGATAGATTTATAAATTGATATTTGTCCCCATTTCTGAGGAGTTTGTTATAAAGATTTCCTAATCGAATTAGTGGTGTTAAAACATAACCAAAACTGAAAATACTAATTGTTTTATTTCAGATCCTATGCAACCATTACACATTTTATATAAAGAAAACAAGCATGCCATATCATTAGCAAACAAATAATAATCACTCAGACATGAAATAGTATTAAGACAAGATTTTGTGATGAAGACAGGAGAAAAAATAGAAATTTGCAGAAGGGCTGTTGTTGGGAATAAGGAATAGCTAGAAAATTAGATTAATCAAGGAGCAGACATTTGGAAGAAAGTTTGTGTGAATGCCTGACAGTCTTGCTCTTTCCCTCATTTCAAATGTTGGCAGGGTAGCAGGCAGCTCCAAGGGAAATGTGCTCCTTTCATACTTGAGTAATTGATGAATTGTATGCAATATGCAAATGAGAATCCATAAATCTTATGAATGACAGCTTAATTTATGTGAGCCTTAATGAATGCAGGATTAGATTTTAATTAAATATCCTCAAAGGCACCCTGAGTAGTAGGTTTTTTTAGGCCTTGTTTTTTTGAAGACTTGTTTCACATGCACTGCATTTTGTGAAAGCGAAAAATCAGGCAAAGAACTTAGTAAAAATGTTCTTATGTTTTAATGATAAGCATTGTTCTGTTTTGTGAGCAAATGGTACTTAATTGATAATAAGCATTTAACAAAATATCTACAGATCTTTTTATGCTTCCTACACATTTTCCCAAATTTGATTACCTTTAATTACTGCTAGCTTCTGATATTATATGCTATTTTTAATTACAGGAAAAATTATTAAAACTTTTCCAAAAATACACAGGAGCTGAGAAGAGTTCATTAAAGTTTGATTGGCTATATAAATGTTTTAAATGCTAAATCTAATTCCACTAAAATAAGGTCTTCCCACTCCTTTTTGAAAATTGCATCTCTAGACAATACATAATGAGATACAATGATAAATAAGAGAATTTTGTACATAACATTTAGTAAGCAGAATTCCATGATTAAAGTGGTTTGCAACAATATTTGCCATTCAGTAGTATTAGGGTATATCTACAGTGCAATTAAAAAGCAGCGACTGGCCTATGCAGCTGACTCGGGCTTGTGAGGCTCGGGTTAAAGGCAGCTGGTAGGGGCCAGCTCTGAGTGTCTAACTACAGTGTAGATCATGGATAGGCAACCTATGGCACGCGTGCCAAAGGCGGCACGCGAGCTGATTTTCAGTGGCACTCACACTGCCTGGGTCCTGGCCACCGGTCCAGAGGAGCTCTGCATTTTAATTTAATTGTAAATGAAGCTTCTTAAACAGTTTTAAAACCTTATTTACTTTACAGACAACAATAGTTTAGTTGTATATTATAGACTTATAGAAAGAGACCTTCTAAAAATGTTAAAATGTATTACTGGCATGCAGAATCTTAAATTGGAGTGATTAAATGAAGACTCGGCACACCACTTCTGAAAGGTTGCTGACCCCTGGTAGATATTCCCTTAGGGATGAAGGGCTCAATTCTTTTACTTGCCCCTGTTTTGCACTAGTGTAATGCCAGTGGCTTCCGCTGATTCCTTGATAAGAGAGAAAAGAACCCTGATTAACGCTGATATATGTTTGAAGAAGATCAGGCAGTAAGTATATGCAAGAAATGACAGATCAGGCCGTTATTCTCATTTCACTTCTGCTACTAAACTGGGGAGCTTTAATGTCCACTGTGGATCAAATCTTACAGTCTGTTCAGATAAACCTCCCATTGACTTTTTGCCTGTGTAAGCACTGGTGCTCACATTTTATTATGCAGGACTAGGCCTTGGGCAGTCCCTGTGGACTGCCAACATTTTAGCAAGGGGCTCCCTCAAAAAATGTGCACCTCAGTTATTGGATAACTATGATATTTCCTGGTAATAATATTTTCCACCACCTCTAAAACTAACAATCCATCAGTTTAACACTTTTTTCTTCTTTGCCCAAAACAATTAATCAGTTCCATACCCTCCTTTCCAAATAAGTCAGTTCTTCTATAACCCAGCTTCCTGTTATTAACCACCTTGATTCTTTCTCCTCAGTGCCTCATTGATGCTCCTGTTAGTGGCTCCTCTCTTAGGCCACTGTTCCACACACCAGTTGTAGTAGTGGAACATATGTTGGCTTGCAGATTCTGGGAGCAGTGAAGTCATCTTGTAGTCTCTCACAGTGCATTGGTTGATTAGATGGGGGAGTGGTCCCCTTTGGTGGAAAGTTGAGTGACCAGTTGAAGAATGAGTCCTGTCTGGTTCTTGAGATGAGCAGATCTCCCTTGACTTTTTGACACTTCTTTATCTGGTGTCTGGGGACATGTGCTATAAAGGAATGAGTTTCCCCTGACTAGTAGGATGGAGGACTAAGGCTCCAGGCTTCCTCCCAATACCAGTTCTTCAGACTCCAGGCTAGTGTGTGGCAGGTGACACTGAGAGAAGCAGGCTGCAGTGGACATTCACTCAATATATCATCTTCATCAGCATGATCCCGTCTCTTCTCTTCAAGCGTTACTGGACCAGTAGGCAGGAAATGGTGTTGGCTTGCAAGGTCTATCTGCACATCCCTCATGCACCGCCTGAAGGCATTTGTGAGGAATATAAAAGGAGTATGCAGATACTCTAGTCATGGGTGCATTCATAGAAAGCTGAACATTTAAACAAGCAGAGCTAGCCTCAGCATTTTGGTTGAGTTGCAAAAGATTTTTTTCCCCTGCATATCCTCCAAATTTAACTAAACTTTGTCAATAATTAGCACACTACAATGCACAGGGCTGGACTAAGGTGCGTGAAATAAATCTTCGGGTTAAGTGACTTATTTTACATAGGAACTTTGATGTATATCAGGAGGAGTGTACCACTAGTTCCCACCTCCCCAGCCTCCAGCAATTGAAGTGGAACCCAGCTGCATTCTTTTTTAATCTTTGCAGCTGGCTTGCATTCACTTGGTTACATTTTTAGGACTATCTTCTCAAGAAAAAGGGCTGGAGACTTTTTTAAAAATTTGAAATCTGAGTTTCTCCTTTACAAAGCCCAATGTTGGCCCTGTCAACAGTAGCCTTGTGTGAGTCCCCTCCAGCTCCTGAGAGGCCTTGGGAAGGGACTCCAGAATTGACCCACTGTGTAGCAATTATTAAGCTGATAAACTGGTTTAGATGAGAAGAACAGTTAATTCTCTATCAACATAGCTCTTTACAGCAGTACTTGTTTAATTCAGTAATGTCAAATGTTTGATGACCTATTTGGACTAAATCAGAAATTGCTTTTCTGTTTGCAACTTAAGTGATCTTTTTAAAATCAGTATTGAGCTTTCTAAATGGCAGTGGCACAGGGTTGAATGGTAACAGTTTACCTGAAACAGTTTGCCTGGAGGCAGTCCTCTCGCTGGTAGGCCATGTCTACATTACCACTTATGTTGGTATAACTTATGTCACTCATGGGTCTGAATAAGCCACGACTTGAGTGACATAAGTTCATCAATCTAAGCCCTGATGTGGACAGCGCTATGTCAGCGAGAGAGCATGGTCAGACCCCTGTTCAGTTAGAAGCTGGATTTCCCCTTTATTGTACTATTTTCATTTCACTTTCTCAATAAACTGCAGTATACATGAGAAATTTTTGGTCATTTTCACTTTCTGATACAACTACACTATCTTGCATAACTTTGTTGTTCGGTTTTGAAATGTTGGAATGTACGTGTTTTAATTGAAACAGAGATGGAAAAGTGGAATGAAAGTATTTAAGAATGATTTGGAGCTGGAAATGATCGTGAAACTCATCTCAGTAGTTGCAACTTTGTACAGATACAAATAATTTTACAACAAGCAAAGATTAACTTCAGTTGAAGCGAACTTGGAGATTTCTGTACGCAATCAGTTTTTAATCTGAGGGACAATAAGTAATAATGCTCATTGAACCATGAAATAATTATACGTATTGTTAGACACATTCTGAATATGTGATCAGATTGGTTAACGTTGTTCCAGACCTCAGTTTGTTCATCTCTGAAGAAGTAAACAATACAAACTTGATTTATCTTTTGATAATGTTTAGCCAAGTGCAAGCACAGAATTTTGTTCATATAGGTAACGCATTAGTTGCAGCATATTCATTGCACATAGAGGATTTTAAAAAGTTGTTGTAGGTGATACAGGCTATGGGAAAGTGTCATAAATCACCTGTAATCTTGTCATAACTGACATATGAGGTGCTTTTATAGTATTTACAAAACCATGATGAGGTGGAATAATATAGCAGTTGTATTTTAAGTGTGTGATATTAGATTCATCTGAACAACTATCAGCACTGATGGTCTACTACAGAAGACTCTTACAAAATATACAAAACCCCTTGTAAAATTTGAAGGACCATTGGTGTAGGATAAAGTCTTTGCAGTGACATGTATTTTAATGAAATATTTTGGGTCATACTCTCCCTTTATCCCACATGCATAACTCCAATTAAGGGGAAGAATCTAGCATGGCATGTATAAATGGCTATAATATGCTACCGATGTATGCTTTAATTAGTAACAGTGGGCCAACATCAGCCACTCCTATTGCACAAATAATCCCATTTAAGTCTGTGCTGCTGAACCACGTTTCATAATATCTGTGGGAGTTACATGCACGTATTGAGTGGCAATTAGAATGTAACAGTATGTAATACCATGCACTGTGGCTATACAATGTGGTTTGTTTCCTGTGAGTTTTAACCATAACATAACATTTCATGCTTTTTTGGGTTTAACTCAGATCCTTGATTTTAATAGTTTAATAAAATTTAACTTCCTTTATAGGGCTTTTCAGTCTTGGGTCCAATACTGCAAACAGGAATAACTTTACTAGCTCAATGTGTGAGCAGGGCCGGCACTTCCATTTAGGCGACCTAGGCAGTCGCCTAGGGCACCAGGATTTGGGAGGGCGGCATTTTGCAGCCCTCTGCGGCAATTCGGCGACGGGGGTCCTTCTGCGCTCCAAGTCTTCGGCGGCAGTTCTGCAGCGGGTCCTTCACTCATTCCAGGACCCGCTGCTGAAGTGCCCCGAAGACCGGGAGCGTGGAAGGTACCCCCCCGCCTCCGAATTGCCGCCGACCAGGAGCGCGGAAGGACCCCTGCCTAGGGCGCCAAAAACCCTGGCGCCGCTCCTGTGTGTGAGTAAAGCTATAGTTGTGTTTGCAGGATTAAGCTTGTAGTATTTATGTGGGGGAAGAAGGAGGGTTCAGTGGCTCATATTTTCCACCCCAATAATGTTGCCTTTGTTATTTGTTTTATATCTGGACTCATGAACTTCTGTTAGCAATTGTATGTATAATGTGAATTCTGCAATCGTTAAGTTTCTGCAAAAGTAGTCATTATAATTTTTAACAATTCTGAGACTCTTGGTTCAGTGAACTCCAGGAAACTGATGTATTCCATCTACAGTTTTGTTTCTGATATTCCTCCATCATCTCAGATTTACAGTAGAAGAATATTCTGAGGAATTATTTTCTCTCAGGATGTACCTGGGAGTCCTAGTCAGAGAGTGATGTTAGTGGTTGCTGAGATTTACACATAGTATAATCTATAGGAGAAATGGGTTGAGAAAAAAATTCTAAGGTCTGTAATTTCTTCAGAGAACCAATATTTGGTAAAAAGTGAAAAGAGGTCCTAGATTCCAACCATATTCCTGTCTCACTGTTCATTTTCAGTATTGCCAACACCAACTGTTCAAAAATTGTAAGTAAGGCCCCAGAAATCATATGATTGATTGATTGATTTAAAAAAAGCAATCCTCCCCTTTTTTAAATTGATTCTACTTTGTTTTTTTTTTGTTTCTGAGTGGTTACACACAACATATTATCAGGTTTTTCTCTACAACTTTGAGCAGGAGTCTTGGAACAATTTATATAGTGGTAGTGCTGAGAACCATTGAACAAAACTGTAAAAGCAGCAAAAAATCCTGTGGCACCTTATAGACTAACAGACGTTTTGGAGCATGAGCTTTCGTGGGTGAAGTGGGTATTCACCCACGAAAGCTCATGCTCCAAAACGTCTGTTAGTCTATAAGGTGCCACAGGATTCTTTGCTGCTTTTACAGATCCAGACTAACACGGCTACCCCTCTGATACTGAACAAAACTGTAAACTCTGTGTATAATGGAATCCACTTCAAGCCAGGTAGTGCGGCAGCACCCCCAGCATCCCTAGCTCCAGTACCTATGATTTTGAGGGCTAGAAATGTAAAAAAAAATTTTTTCACACAATCACAGGATTTCAGGGATTTCGGCTTCAAGAAAAATCACCATCTATTTTGAGATTTATAATAAAATTGAGAGTGGTGATACTGCTTATAGGCCCTGATTTCCTAAGGTAAATAAACTCCTGTTTAAAGTATTTATGTATGCATTTATTTGTATTGTATTATTTGTACCCTTGGCATGTCAAAGAACCCAAATCATGGACCAGGACTGTACTGGGCTAGGCCGTACAAACACAAAACAAAAAACTATCCGTACCTCCAAAGAGCTTACAATTTAAGTTATGCATGTGTGTAAATACCTTACTGAACTGAGTCATAATTTGTCCTTTTGAAGCTTAACTCTGTTGAAGCTAAGGAGTAGTGGTACCACAGAAATGGTTTATTTTTTTTAAGTTACCAAGAGCTAACTAAGCTAACTAAGGTTTTAATGTCATATCCTTGCCATATTCAGTTGATTTTTGGTTTGAGGGGGCTTTTTTCCTTTCTTTTTTTCTCCCAGTTATGTGACAAAAAATGACATGAACACTGGTTCTCTCATAGAGATAGTTTTAACTATCCAGAAGCTTAGCAAACATCAGATCTTCCACTGTAGCACTAGCTTTTTATACTTATGTGAATAATGGCTGTCAAGTCCATGCAGCTACTCATATCAATAAGAGCAGGATTTTTGGACCCTGTGTCAGTCCCGTAAATGACTCCCTGAAACACTGAAGAAGTCTGTGCAAAATGTAAACACAATTAGTAGAATCCAACCCAACACCTAATTAAAACTTCATTTAGGGGGCCTGATTCTTTTCTCATTTTAACCATTGTAAATAAAGAAGAATCTGTGGTGACAAGAGATTCAAGACCAATATTTTTTTTGTAAGTTGATTGACATCTCAGAATTCTCCGCTGCATCCGAAAATCTGTCGTGTTGCTAATGGTTTTATCCTGCACTGATGGAAATCTGAGACTCAAAACCTCTTCCATAGTCAGTAGTTGTACATTGTAGAGAGGGAGTTGAGTAGACTGTGGATGTGCAAGTCTGTAATGTGCAAAGCTGGGAAGGAAGGAGCATAAACACACTATGAGGTGAGAATGGTTTAGGTGTTTGCTGAGTTTATGGCTTTTATCAGAATGTAGTAATAATAGATGTATTTTGGTGTTTATACAGCGCTTAATTTGCCTACCATATACAAGAGTTGGCTGGTGCCAACTAGGGCTGGTATGGGTTAGAGATATTGAATATCTCTGGGACGTGCCAATTATATCTGAAGATGAAGGACGTCTTGGCCTCTTTCAAACAAAATGCTCTTGTTAAAAAGGCCCTGCTTGTTTTACTATTGACAAATTAAAATAATTGTTATTCTCAATACATCTTGGATTCCCTATTAGTTCAATGGCCTTTTATGAGAGAAAAAAAGTTGAATATTTTTAATTTTTTTTTTAATCAGAACACAAAATTGCCATTACAGAGAGAACCATCACCCTCTCATTGCTTTAAGGTACCATTCTGTATTGTGGCTATCTCTAGAAGGGAAAATACACCTTTTATTTTGGTCTTCACTTTGAATGGAAGATTTGTAATTTCAGTGTAGATTGGACTGAAGTCCTGAGGGAGCACCAAGTTTTTGATGCTGCTTTGCATCTGCCAGTGGGGAAAGATGAAAAATGGTGCTTCCCGGAATGCCGTTGCATTAGGTGGTGTAGGGATACGTACTATGATCACTGAGTAATAGTATTATAAAATGATACAAAACAGAATGTTAACCACCGCACAGATTCCTACAGAACAAGCTGCAGTGGTGTGTAACATTATTTCAATCTTTTGGGTAGTCATAGTTTCAAAGCATATGAGACAATAATTGAGCAAAGAAAGTTAAATATATCTATATCCAGGGTATTTGAAAATGAACACAAAATTAAAACACAGTAGTGCTTACCTAATGTATTTTTTTCTAGAATCCTATAGAAATGGTATTGAGTCAATAGCTTCTTTCAACCTACTACTGTATTTATGGATTCATTATGAATTTGATGTGAGTTTTGTGCACTCTTTCTTTATATACAATAGAAAGAATATGTGGTAATAGGAAAGCTCACCCACTATTATGGATCCACAAGATGGAATGTGATTAGGCATATTTTATATCTTCTTAATAAACATTCTCAATTTATGAAAAGACAATATAATTACAGAATTTTTTTTGGCAGCGGGGGTGGGCGGTGAGAAAGAGCCACATCTGTTAACAGAATGAACAAAAAACCATTAAATGTTTTGGCCCTATAGTCCATAGGCCTCAGTGGGCTAAAGATATGTTAGTATTTTATCTTCTTAGTGATAATTATAACTGTGTTGTTGGATCTCAACTCTTCTTTAATTTAGCTCCATCAGTATTAATCTCCTGGATGTTCACTTCAGTGGAACTCTATTTAATATTATCTAGAATAGGTGTACATTTCTGTGATTGAGAGAAACATTAAGAAAATATTGTGGCACTAAGCAACCATAGCGGGTCATATCATGCCACAGATTGTTTTTATCCAGAGCTCCCCCTTGTTTTGTGGGAGCTCTCCTTTAAAATTGTTGGTATGATAAAGCTCAGTCAGATTCAATGAGTCGATTTGGCCATCGTAACTGAACATTTGTGTTATGAATTTTCTTTATTGTTCTGAAAATATTTGAGGAATGCATTTGATGCCTTGCAACTTCTCTGTGTGTTACAAAGTGCTGGCAGAGGAATGAGAGGGTTTTTTGTTTTTTTTTTAGCTGGCATTGAAGGTCTAGGTATCTTCAGTTGACTTTTTCTCTTTAGTTTTTTTATTTACATAATCTCATTAGTATTGTTTGTTACAATGTAGGATATTTATAACAGGAAGCAGCTGTGGAACAGTAATAAAGAATAGTTTTCTTGAAGCAGTTTTACATTATCCCTCTACCAGTATTTGATAACAGTCACATTTATCTGGGTGTAGGAACGTTCTGACAGGTGTAAGGGATAACTGATTGATATAAACTCACTACTGCATGAAAATGAACCTTTTGATAAAGACATCTTAGTTAGAACTGATAAGTAAAGTACAGAGAACATAACAATCTGCTATTATGTATCATTTTATTACCTTTATGTTGATCTTGATCTTTTAAATGGTTAGTAAAGCATTGACAAAAGATGACTGAATATAGACATTTGTATAATGTACCTTTAGCAGAAGCATAATCTTTAGATCAAGGACAACTTAACAGGGAAAGGGTTCATATTTCATTACAATAGAGACAGTATCTAGTTTATAACATGAAAAACTTAAACAATGTACTGTGCTTAGGTAAGCAAAATTAATATGTTTTTCAGTTCATTTCAATATACTTTTATTAATATTTGAATGGATTGAGAGGCAGGTTCAAGTATCAACTAAAAAAAACAATATTAAAAGCATTTCTTTTCTCCTTTATCAATTCATGGGGTTTATAGAGATTGTTTTTACAGGCATGTCCCCATCAACATTCCCTCTGATATTAAATTTTAGAGAAGATGATTCTGTGAAAATTATTACTTTTCTAAATAAGATAGAAATGAAAGCTTTTCTCCACTTATACATTTCTTGTGAGCATATTCTGATTCAGTGTATTATCAATGTAGTAATTAGATACATTAATAAGATCATAAATGGAAATCTGTAGTCCTCTACAATACTGTAGAATCTAGAAGTCATATTGACTTGGTGATGCAACGACACCTTATATCAGCATGTTGTTGGCTTTATGGAATAAACATCATGTATTTTAATATCTTGATATGTGCTGATTTGGTTTGCATCAGAAATAAAGAAAGCCAGTGCATGTATTCAACTTAAAAAACTTGTCCAATTAATGGGGGAAAAAGACTGACCCAAACTGAAGGGATTTAAGCAGGTGCCTATGGTTTCTTATCCAATCTTATTCATGCTGTCAATGTGGTTGTAAACTTAAACAAGTAGGCATCATTAATTCAGTATTGCCTCACTGTTTGACCGCCCTGCGCCTATAAGTGTGGGGGTGTTTGGCTGGCTGAATGAAGAGAACAGTACTTTATGGTGGGGGTAGGAGAAGGAGAAGAGATGAAAACTGCTGCAAAAGGGTCAGCATGGTCACTGACGCATCCCCTAGGAATGCAGGGTTTAAAAGGGGCAGTCCTGGGACTGAAGCCTCCCTTTTACATGGAGCAGTCTGAAACTGAACCCACCCTCCCTCCCCTTTGTGTGGTAAAATACCAGGTTTGGCCAAGATATGCTGTGGGCTTATGTTAGCTGTCCCTTTTTAGGGGAGCCGGGAAGGAATTTTTCCCTTACCACCGTATTAGTTTGGGTGCAGCTGGGGTTTGTTCACCTTCCCCACAGCAAGTTCTGGAAGGGCTCTGTTCATGCATAGCATTACGGGCAATAGGCCATATGTCGCAACTCATTATTTAAGTGTAGGGTGGATGTCCAGTGCAGGTACTCCATAGGAAAGGTATACAGTGACAGGATAAATAGCTTTGAAAAGAACTTAAAAAGAGGAATGAACAGAAGGCAGTTGGGGATTCCTATGACTGGTACGACAGGAAGCCAACCCCCTATTCCTATAGCCCACCTTAACCCTCCCATGAGGGGGTGAATGGTAAGATTCTGGCAATGGATTTGCTGGAGGGACCTGGATGGCAAAAGAGGGGGAGCTGGTGGAAGCCCCTGTGTATGGTAAGGTCCCAGCAATAAATTTGCTGGAGGGACTTGGATGAAAAAAGAGGGGGAGCTGGTAAAAGCCTTTGGATAATTATGGAATAAATATGGGGTTACCTGCACTGTACATTTTTATCTGCTGGGTAGTCCCAGACATCCAATAATAAAGTAGAGGCCTGATTAAACCCATATTGAATGTCTCCTGTCCTTCTTTCGGTATAGCCAGACAATCCTTGTACTGCCCCCTTTGATCTATTTGTATCCATCTGTCTCTTGTCTTACACTTAAATTGTAAGCTCGGTAGGGTAGGAACTGACTTTCTGTTCTGTGCTTGTACAGTGTCTATCACTGTAGGGTCTTTGTCCATGACTAGGGCTTCTGTGCCTTGTTAATACAAATAGGAAATAATAATTATATGCTTGGATAATCAAAACGTGGTTTAGGTGGATTCCTTTGATACTTAATGTATACAGAAATATTTAAATAATCTTATTTAAATAAATATTGCTTCATATGTTAAGTTACTATCTTAGGTGGTCAGGTACCATGGTGGAAGGGACAGTAGAAGAACCTTAAAGATAGATGATTCATTACTTTTGAATACCCTTCCATCCATGTTCCTCTGCCACCTTTGTTTCTTCTTTAGTAAATATACAAATCTAAAAATAAAAATTACTTTTAATATAGCACTATGGACTACCTAAAAATTCTTTAGAACAAAGACTTGCAATTACTGTGCATGTGAATATCTTACTAATTGCTTGCTCTGCAATACCAGACAAATAGCATGAGAGATTGGAATCTGTTTACTTTTCTCATTAATGTTAGTATTGGAGAGAGTGGATGGCACATAACGCTTGTTGCTCGGGACATTGGAGTTATCCCTAGTCTTTACTATAAGAAGTGCAATGGGAACTTTGGTTTTCCAGATGTAAATTTAAACTGAGCAGAAGAGACATTGGTTAAATGGTTCTAAGCAATCACTTTAAAGGCATATTATCAGCCGGCCAAACTGACTTTTTGCTTTTTTCCAAATGAATGGAAGTGTAAAAACCTTTTTTGACTGACAAGAATTTCCTGGAAATGAAAAACCAATAGCCTGATTTGAGCAAATGGGACTTTCTAAGGCATCGGTTCGCCAAGTTTTTCATTCCATGGAACACTTGAGCTTTGTGAGAGAGTTTCTCTCTTGGACCATTGCTCCCAACTCAACATTTTCCATGCAGTGAAAGTGACTCCACAGACCACTGGTGGTGCCTGGACCAATTATTTTGAAGTTAATGGGACTTAAGCACATGCTTAATGTTAAGGACATACCTAAGCATCCTGAAGGATGTAAGCACATGCTTAAGTTCTTTCTTGAATCAGGGCTGTAATGTTTTCAAGGAGGATTCTAAATATGAATCATGGTCTATGCTGTGTAATTAAAATAAGTTATCAGGTTTAACTTAATTAATGGTAAAAGAAAACAAATGCTAGAGGTCTGACCCAAATCCACTTAATCAGAGTTATTCAAAACAAATGCTTCACTGCTATTCTTAACTTGTCATGTTGTGCCAGGATTGAAGATGAATGAATTATGTTACTTACTGTACTGACACATTCTTGCTCCTGATATGTTGTTCTGTGTATAGCATTTGTCTGAGTTAGACTGTAAGCTCATGTGCTGCAGAGCTTCATGTATTTTTTGCACTTGCAGAATTTTTTTTAAACATATGTGGGCACAATGTGAGTTAACAATGGAATAGAAACATTAACTCTGCATTGTCTTGTGTTTTGTAGGTTTAAGACATACCTTTGACAGTATATCAATGAAGCCGCCTGTGTGTTAATTTTTCCTGTCATCTTGTTTTAATTGAAAGAGGAAAAAAAACTCAATGAAGGTGTATGAGGCACACCTACGACTATGGATCATTGATATGACAGACTATAACAATTGTCACGTCAATGGAAGCTTGAGTATTTAAGAAATGTTTAATCTGCAAAAAGGGCAATTCCCATGTCTGTTGAAAACCATAATAATATTTAATTTGGCTTCAAAGGGAGGAGGGTCAGGCCACTAGCTATACAAAACTCTTGTAACCTTTCAGTCTATGCACTCTTCTCAGCAGTAGCAGTAGTGTCTGAACCCGACCAAATTTCCATTTTTAATTTACCTTTGTATTTAAATTAGAAATGATACAACAATTTAAATGAAATTGTGTTTTAAAGCAAACAAGAACAAACAAACAAGTCACCATTTTGAACTGGGTTCTGATTGGTAATGAGTGAAAGTTGATACCATATGACAGCTGTTCGGTGTCCAGTGTGAACTCAGTAGTCTAAATTCAGTTCTTGATGGACCGGTGTCCATTATCATAGTTGGCAATACATGTGAACTCAACGGAGAGGCTTAAGTTTGAGTCAGCATGGAGACTGCATTACCATTCCCTTTTGACAACATGATCCCTCTAGCTAAGAAATGAGAGACACTGCCTGAGCAAGGTGGGAAACTTGGCGGGATAGAGTTTTCAGTGTACAAAGCTGTTGGTCTGGCACCTTTCACAAGTGCAAAAAAATCACTTCTAAAAACTTAAGTAGCAAATGTATCTATCTTAGAGACTTTTTACAACAACATTTTAGCCTGGATAGAATTTTCAGAGTGGAATTAAAATTAAAGAAATCAATTTGTTGTGGATATATTTATAAAATCCTTGACTGAAACAGTACTAATAAGCACTTATATAATATACTTTATATCCTCATTTAAAAAAAACAGTTAATGATAATGGAAAAACATAATGGTGTAAGTGTAAATAAGAAGCAAATCAAACAGATGACACTTTGGAATGGTTCATTGGAATTGCATCCTGGAACAGACTGACTGGAATAAATGAACCTCTTCTGACCACTGACTCTCAGTATCTTAGAAACTGAATTCTGGAAGCATATCATGTATTAGCTTTGGTGCAATTTTTTTTTTTTTATATTTACAAGTCCTGGCAATATCTGAGAAACCTTGTTTTCATTTCTGGTCACCACCTCAGCAAACTAATCAATGAGGCATGAACTGCTATCTGCAGTGAAAGAAATGAAAAATAAACCAGAGATAATCCTTCAGTTAAAAGGTTATTCTGTGCGATAAAAGCTATTTTGTTAATTTATTTACTTACTGGTACAGTGAGATAAAGTGAGGGAACAATTAGGGAATTCTACTTGAAAGGATTTAAAAGGGCAGTGACGACTTAATATTTGATTATTTGACATTATAGTTAGGTAGATTTTTAAAAACTAAAAATATTCTGCTGAGTTAAATTTCTCATTGTTTCAGTTAATGTTTTCTTGATTTTTCTATTGACCCATTTATAGCTATAGTCATACAAATGTTATTTCTTCTGAAGAAACAACTTACTCTTTTAAAGTGGATTTGATTGTATGTTATGTTTTGGTATATTTAAGATAATTCATTTTGTTTAGCTCTATAAACTGTTTGCTCCAGTTACAGTTTTTAGACTAAACCTAAACCATATTTTCACATTTACCATTCTTCAACATTTGCTCAGTTGTAAATGTACTATATTAGTACTATAGATATTTTAATAAAGAATAGTGTAATTTAGCAGTTGTGAAATGACTTGGCTGTTTGATTTACTAAAGCTAATGAAAAGCTTACTAAAATAAAATCAGATAGTTTTTTTTTAAATATAAACATTTATAAGGAAATGAAAAGTTAAATTGGATGCATGATTTGTTCTAGATTTGTCAGTACATACAAGCAAGTAACATGGTCTCTGAATTGAGAGCCGTATAATGTTTAGGTTCATCAAAGTGTCCAATTCCAATTTCCAGCCAGAAGAGGAAGGTGGAGCCTTCCACCAGCTCCCATGACTACTAGCATGGGTCGAGCATGAACGGGAAACTGAGTGACCAACTCCTTCACTTCTGGGAAGGGGAATGTGATACGAGAATTCTACAAGGCAGTATTCCAGACTCTGACTGCAGTATAGGGTGGCCTGACTTCCACAACATCCTTGGCTTGTAGGTGTCTAATATATTTGGACTTCCACAATCCCACAGCGCTTGTCAGTTGGGAAGGATCAGGAGTTTTTGCAACAAAGAGTAATTTTCTTTTCTCTAGCCTCCTTATCACACTCTCCCCTGTTTGGTATCTTCTCGCCTCATCTTCAGGAGGGATCTCTGTTTCTTTTTCTCCCTCCACCTCTCAAACACTGGGAAGCCTCTTTCTTTGCCCCTGCTTTCTTTTTGTTTTCCTGATCAAACACCTCCATCAAGCTGTTCAGTACATCTGTAATTCACAGACTTTCCAGGAAGTGGCAGAGAAATCTGTTGAGATTTTGCAGCTGCTTCTGAAGTCAATAGGAGTCTTTCCTTTGCAAAGGAGCATTGGACCAGGCTCATTCTTCCAAAGCAGTAACATTTGCCTAAGGACTCTTGTCAGTTTCACTTCTGTTCTTAATTTAGGCAGTAGAAGTGAAATGGAACAGATTCTAGTCAGTTTTGTGCAACCCCAGCTGCAGCAAGCTATTAGTCTCTCTCTCTCTCCCCTTTTCCCCCTGCCTCCCTCAGTCCCTCCCTCCTCTGCTTTCTTGCTGTTTCCACCTTGTGGAGCTGGGTTAACTGCCACATATGGGCTGTATTGTGAGATGTCCCATATTTTACTGTATGGTAGCATAGAACATTCTACAAAATGGTTAGCAGAGAGAGATGGTGGCTAAGAGTACAAGTGTGTTGGAGATGGATCATGATAGAAATGAAGAGATACTTTAGATAGGATGCACAGGCTGTTCAAAAGGTTGGTCGCTTAAGTAGAAGTGGTAGACTCTACTTGAAGGGAGGACATGAATGTGGAATGTGGCAGGGAAGCTTGGGTGAGAAATAAAGGGGAGACATCATCTTACCTCCCCAACAGTCATTGCGCACCTTTAGCAGTCAAATACCATGCTTTCTAAACATACTGGAAGGAACAATATGTATTCCAAGGATCTCAGTCTAAGGACAGACAGACAACTAGACAGGTTAGGTAAATGAGATGTTACTGCCAACTCTGCATACTATAGCTACATATATGTGATATTTAACATTCACGCATACCAAATTGAGGTTTCCTTGTGATATATTCTGTGAAAATAAATGACCATCTCTGCACATAGTAAAATAGTTATAACTAAATATGCATGTGGAGATTAAAGGCACACAAAAACTTTAGACCTTTTTTAGGGCAGGAAAAGTTTTTGTTCTGTTTGTAACATAATAGGGTCTTGGTGTGTCACTTGGGTTCCTAGGTGCTACTGCAATTGAAGTAATAAATATTAGTAATAATAATCTGTTTCTATCTCCAAAACTGTAATACACTTAAAAAAACCACATATTGGTGCTTTGGCTCCTGCAAATAAAACTATTTTCATAAAATTGGTATTATTTAAAAATTGTCCACTATATACTTTAAACAATATATTTCACATGCTTTTTGATTGAGACATCTGAACCTGGAAGGAAACTCCTGAAAATAAGTATTTAAATCTGAAACACAGAGAATCTTAAACAACAGTGGCAGGAAATGGTGCTGCTGTGAGCTATGTAATACATTATTTATCATATATGATTGCAGAAATAACAAAAATCTCAATTAGTGGATTTAATCAATTATGCTTTCATACCTTAATTGCCTGTAGAGGAACATGAAAAAGTTTCTTCTCTTATTCTGCCTTTTAAAACACTTTTATCATACTCTTCTTCTTTCAAGCATTTAAGTCTTGATAATTTAATTACGTGCCTCATTCAAATGCAAGATTCTACTAATTTATAATGACTTAAATCATCTGTTTACTAATAATTCATCCAGTAGTGTTGTGTGTGTTTTTTGGGGGAAGAGCAGGATGGGAGGGGGGAAAGGACCTTATCTGCAATTACATTTGGTGCAGTATTATAAACGAATAACAATATAGTTGTATAGTCTGCCATTTAGTTCAGCTTTTGGGTGCATTCAGGCTATTGAATTAATCTCACTTTTAAACAATAGAAAATAATACTTTAATAGCTTGATTTTCACTGGCTCTGTGGGATGCTGAAATTAGTATTATAATGGAGTGTGTATAGTTTGTGTTGAATCTGATTGCTTTAGCAGCAGTCAGTTTGATAGTATCAGGTTCCAGCTTGCACTGCTAGGTCAACATGGACCCAGGCCATTAAAGGAGAAAGGTTCAGGGAAAGTTCATTTCTATTGTTTTACCATGGTTACAAAACAAAAAAAAGGAGAAATCCTGCATTTGTAACATATTGCTTCCTTGGGCCCTGGAGGTACTATGATTCCCCCCCCCTCGCTTAAATTGAACACAGAAATATAAACCTCATGATTATCTGTTGTGTAAACAAAAGAATATTCTCTGATCATTTTTGAAGTAAAACACAGATGTTCCCTGTTGACTGCTGATGTTATTAAGCAAAATGTTTATATTCATTTAATTTGATCTCCTAAACTGTCAAGGTTTAAATTTGTTACTAGGTCAATACAAAAATTAAAACTTCATAAAAGCTGTTATTACTGGCTTTTGTTTACATTATGTTAGGGTTAATTAATTAACAGTAAATCTTGTAGCATACATGTGTTTATTTTCTCTTTAAAATAACCTGTCCATTAGAACATTTTCTTTTTATTATGGTTATAAAATAAAACAACATTTTCAGAAAAGTATGTGTATCTTAAATGTCACCATGTGTGTGTAACATATATTGTAAGGTTGTAAACCACTTGTAATGTGCCATTTTGAAAACATTTAAATCCTACAATCTGTGTTTTGGTTACATACTTCAAAAAAGAAAAAAAAAAGAGAATCTTTAGAACAGTGTGTATGCTTTCTATTGTTTTAAGTGTGAACTGTTCTACACCATGGAGTACTCTGTTCTAAGGGAAAAGCCTTATAAAGTGGCACAGTATAATGGTCAACTGATTTACTATAGCAAACTATAGTAATTTTGTAAAGAAAAATATTGTACAAATATCCTCCCTTATAGGAAGCTTTTATGATTTTTAACTGAACTCTGTACATTATGATACAAAGAGAGAACCATTTTCAGCAATATATTTTTGTTGTTAAAGAACCTCATGCAAAGCTCCCATAAACTGGCTCTTTAGGAAAGTGCAGCTGTGTGTGCAGGCTCAACCAATTTTTAAGCAAGTTGGAGAAATGTGTCATTTAGGAGAGAGTCTGTATTCAGTCCCTGTGATGAAAACTAGCTAAGGGACTATGTAATTTTACAGAATTGCCTGCAGCCATATCTCCTCAGACAATGATCTCATTAAAAGATCTCATGAGTTAAGCAGGGTCAGGGCAGGTGAGTATTTGGATGGGGGATCTCTATGGAAAGTGTAGATAGTATTGTTGATCCAGTACTTGGCATTTTTCCCTCTGAGGCAGTATTGAGCTAATCCGTCAATGTGGTGGTGCTGCAGCTCATGGTTCTGTTTTCGGAATGCGATGTAAAACAGAAGTCCTGATCACCTGTGGTCATTAAAAGGATCTAGGGGCATTAATCCCACTCTACTAGCTAAATTCAGACTTAGTATGCCACAATGCCTTCCTAACTTTTTCCTGCATTTTCAATTGGATAAGGTAGTCACTTCCTGTCTTAAATTATTGTGTGATTTGGCTGTGCACTGCTAATCACCTGCAGTGTTTTATTGAAGTAATTACTGTATTCACTCGTGAGCTTTATTATACCTAAATATGATGTATGTATAAAGAGTGTATACTAAGTAAAGCTTGTAAAGTTCTTTTGGTTCTGTGTGAATGGAAGGCAGTGTATAAATACAAGATATTTATCACCAGGAGGCTGGAATGATGACACAAAGATGTTGCGTACTTGAAATGCATCCTAGGATGCAATATTACTACACAACATGTCCCATAGCTGACTGAGGTAAGAAGTTCTGACTATGATAAAGGGTTGAGGAGGGTTCTGGATTTATCTACACCAGTGCTTCTCAAAGTCAGGCCGCTATTGGTGTAGGGAAAGCCCCTGGCGGTCCGGGCCAGTTTGTTTACCTGCCGCATCTGTAGGTTCGGCTGATCGTGGCTCCCACTGGCTGCGGTTTGCCGTCCCAGGCTGTTGGGGTCTGCGGGAAGCGGCGCGGGATGAGGCACAAACCTGCAGATGCAGCAGGTAAACAAACTGGCCCTGAGCACCAGGGGCTTTCCCTGAACAAGCGGTGATCCGACTTTGAGAAGCACTTATCTACACTGTCTGAATACCACCTATACCCTCCTCTTCAAATATTGTTAAACCTGCTGGGAGGTCTGCCAGAGCTCACACCTCATTTAAGGTTAAGAACCTAGGCCAGTCAAGTGCAACCATCTATGAGAACCACTACCACCATCATTCTCACTGATGGAAATGGGAGCCCCTGTGTCCCAACCTCTGTTTGTTCTGAGGCCTGTATTGCAGAAAGTACGAATCTCTTCTCTCCCAGGCACTGTGAGGTTGAGGACCTGCTCCTTTACCACAAAGAACCATCTGTCCCTGGTGCCATGACCATGCATAAATAGCACAAACACTACTTAACTTAGCTCAGAGGACATTGTCAGCTGTGTGATAACCTTCACCTTTGGGTGAAAAAGGAGAAGATCACCAAAAATATACATGTGCTTTGTGGTTTGGCCAGCAACACAGGGTATTGAACATACTTAATCAGTGTTGCCAAATCCAAATGTTCAAAGATTGTGAGTCAGTCCCTCCAAAATAATGAATTTTTTTTATGTGCAGGATGCTTTTTATTTGACTTCTTGGTTTCTTAATGCTCTGGTACACTCAGGTCACATTTTCAAGCTTTTATCTGCAACATAAGGATTAAAAACTTTTTTTTAAAAATGGCTGCTGGGGCTTTAAGAAAAACACTGACTATCAGGAGACTCACAGTAAAATCATGAGTTCACAAAACTGCCTTAACACTTGCTTTACTGTGCTCCTGATTTTGGTATAGTTAATCCACCTCTGTAAGAGGCAATAGGTACGTTGACAGGAGAAGCTCTCCTGTCCACATAATGCTGTCTATGCTGGGGGTTAGGTTGGCATAACTGCTTTGCTCAGGGATGTGGATTTTTCAGACCCCGAGCGATGTAGTTATTCTGTTAGAAGTTTATAGTGTAGACCTGGCCTAAGTGTTACAACTAAATACAAAGTCGTTCATATTGTTAAGCATAAGGAGTTAACACATGTTGCAATGGTATGTCTACACTACCTGCTGGATCGACGGGTAGTAATCCATCTATCGGGGATTGATTTATCACATGTAGCGTAGACACAATAAATTGATCCCTGATCGCTCTCCTGTCGACTGCTGAACTCCAGCTCAGCGAGAGGCGGAAGCAAAGTCAACGGGGGAGAGGCTGCCATCGATCCCGCGCCGTGAGGACGCGAAATAAGTGATTCTAAGTCGATCTAAGATATGTCGACTTCAGCTACGCTACTGTCGGAGCTGAAGTTGCATATCTTAGATCGATCCCCCACAGTGTAGACCAGGCCCAAGAGACTACTCAAGATGAAGTGAGCAGTTAGCACCTTTGCAATTGTAGGAGGGGTTACAGAATGTGGTAATGAGCCATAAATCCAGTATCTTTGTTGAGTCTATGATTTTTAGTGTTTACCAAAGTTATGAATTTAAGCCCCTAGGCAGTGAGTGGTGAGCAACCTACAGCCTGTCAGGGTAATCCCTTGGGAGTGCTGCCAGACAGTTTGTTTAGATTTGCACGGCCACCCACAGCTCCCAGTGGCCATGGTTCACCGTTTTCGGGCAGTGGGAGCTATGGGAAGTGGCGTGGGGCACAGGGACGTGCTGGCCACCATTCTCACAGCTCCCATTGGCTGGAAATGGTGAACCACAGCCACTTGGAGCTGTGGGTAGCTGTGCAAATGTAAACAAACTGGCAGCCCTCCAGCAGACTATCCACTGGCCTAGGCTCATCTTTTGAAGATGGTGTGTAAGTTTCCTTTGAGGACAAGGACTCAGAGGTCCAATATGGAGTGATCGTTTTGTGAAAAGTGTTTGCCCATAGGTGCTAGCGTGTTTTTTTCTTTTATCATTTTTCTATGTAAATTTACTTGAGAGCACAGTGATTGCCTTATTTCACCCGCATGGTTGTTATTGGGGCATTTAGTGCACTGGATGAGGTACGCCAGATGTTGTGATAGGCCTGTGCAGGATTCATGAATCTTGAAAGGTGTGTTGTGGGGGTGTTGATTATTGTAGTAGTGGAGGTGTCTGCTGGTTTTGCATCTGTTGTTATGGCAGGATCTGGTGTCACTTTGAGTTTACCCGCTAACTTCCTTTGTTCTACAATTGCAGAGGTGTTAACTAGCCACTTCACCTTGAATGGTCTCCTGCAACATGTGTTAACTCCTTATGCTTAGCAATCTGTTCCACCTTGTATTTAGTTGTGATGCTCTGAGTACCTTTCCCAACCTGAAGAAGAGCTTTGGGTAAGCTCCAAAGCTTGTCTCTCTCACCAACAGAAGTTGATCCAATAAAAGATATTACCTCATCCACCTTGTCTCTCTAATATCCTGGGTCCAACATGACTAAAACAACATTGCAAACTCCGCATTTTGGGCATGGGAAGAAGAAGTTGTTCTAATTATTTGTATTTCAGTAGTGTTTAAAGATCTCAGAAAAAAATCTGGGCTTGTGCTAGGAGCAATAAACACAAAGCAAAAGGACAGTCTGTATATCTGGCATGTATGGAGCAGTTTCACGCATTGGGCATGCAATCAAGCATCACACTACCGTCCCAGTCAATGGCAGCATGCCCTCCTGAGAAAAGTTTGCTACTGCTGTCTGGTGCTTTTCTTAGCCCTGAAAGATGGGTAGTCATTCTTTTGCATGAAATTCTACAGTCATCAACACCATATTGCTGGAGGTGAGAAGATAAAAAGTAGAGATTGGGCTAAAACAAATTAAAAGTATCCCATACAGAAGAGGCTTGGAAAATCATGAGAATTACAGTGCATGAATGTGCTCTTTTGCTTTGAGATTTCTTTGCTCTTTTGATGATTGTGAGGTATTTGTTAAAAACACAATTGGATATAACAGAATTTTTCTGTCATAGTGTGGTAGTGATGTGGAGTGAATAACAAAAATATACTATCTATATTTCTCTCAGAATGGGTGTTGGAGGTAGAGGTGGTGGTTTAAAACATTTGTAAATTGTCCAGTCACAAAATAAGTACAGACTAGATCCATGATTAAGAAGTTTAAATTACATATTAAAACAAACTTCTCAATAATTGATGTATATCCTTCCTTAAAATGAGTTGTGATGCATTTTTTATAACTTCCTATTAAATCCTTCTATGTGCATCTTTACAAAATGGGAATTATCTGAAGTGCAAAGAAATATAAATAAAAAAAGGTTACTGGAGAGAGTACCATTTATCAGTTCTGTTATCCAAAAACATATTATTTGTACCACTCTTGACACAAATGACTGGTTATCTCCTCAGTGGTGCCCTGAAATAAAACTCTGGCAGCAGATTTATTTCTGCTAGGGAGAACTTTTTATAGAATAGTTTTGGGACAAATTTGTCCATTGGCTGTATTATCAGATGTCAGCAAATTTGGGAATGTTATGGCTACAATCACTGACCAAACAATTTTTGCAAGATAGTTAAATTTAAATTTGAGCCTTTATATTTCATACAACAACTAACTCTAGAGCAAGATAATATTATAATTTAAGTACAATGAAAGTGAACATTTTTACCCTTATCTTTAGGTGAATCAGTTTCTAAATTACAATTTTCTTACAGTTTTATCATTCTTTTCAATGTTTGGGGTATACTGGATTGAAATTCTGTGTTTCCCATATAGGAGAAAACTCTACTCCCACTTCTGTGGCTGCAGAGGGTTCTCTGCAGCAGAACAAGTGTGGATCTGCAATGAAAGGGGATTCTCCTTGGGTTATGCAAATTGGGCACAGAGAGGAAAAAGTTGAGGAGAAGCAGAATAGAGGATGGTGAGACAGGTCCTTTGCTGCATGGATTTTCTGGCCCTTCATCCAAGGGGCATAGAGAGTTGCTTCAATCTGTTGGCTTCCTCTTCCCTTACCTTCCCCCAGCATCCAGCTCACCTATTCAGACTGGTCACTGGCATGAAGATTTTGGCCATGCTACACACTTGTAAATGTATTATGAATTTAGATGTAAAGATTTATTTATTCAGGTATTTGTGAGTCTATTTATATGTATATTAGAATGATAGACACTGTGTCCTCTTCTAGAAGTAATTTTTTCCTAACCTTCTTTTTAGTTAAATGTGCGTAGTCTTTCTCCATCGACAAAAAACATTTTTTAAATTGATCTTCCAGCATGTCTTAAAATGTATATAGATTAAGTTCTTAATTCTCATTTCACACAAGTGTAAATTAGAAGCAACTACAGTGAAACCCATCTCTTTGTCTGCCTAGCTGTCTATTTAAACTATTTCCAACCTTTCCCACCATAATGTTTGATGACTCATGGAACGGTATGTGAAGCAGCAGAAATGGGTTTATGAATACTGTCAATGAGGGGAGGACATGAAGAGAGATTTGTAACTTATTTTTCAGTCTTCCAACAGTCTTGGTGTCTGTTGGTCTCAATCTTGGCCCCCTCTAATTCTCCACTCTATCTCTGGGGAGCCTCATTTAGTCGCACTGTTTAATATATTGCTTCTGTCCTGATTTCTCAAAGATCTAACTGTACTTTCTTGACTACTCCCACTCTGTTCAGAATTGTACCTCTTTGACAACAGCACATCTTGGATGCTGTCCCATTGAAAGCTAAAGCTCAGCATGGCCAACTCCAAAAATTGACTTTCCTTGAAAACTTCCTCATCTTCATCCCTCTCACTTACTTCTGGCAATTCCATTGCCAGCTCTGTTCCCCAATCTTACAATCATTTTCCTTCTGTATCTGAAATCTATCTCTCCACTCACTCTGCCATACCCTTAACCTCTCCTCTGTAAACCCCCTTCCCAAAACCCACTTCTTCCATAAGCCCTATAAACCCTACTCCTCCCTGCAAAATTTAATGCAAAATAATTCAAAATTTAAAAACTTATTATAGGTATTTTGGTAGGAACCCCAGTCAGTGATCAGCACCTCATTGTGCTATGTATTGTACAGACACGCGACAAAAAGATGGTTTCTACTCTGAAGAGTTTACAGTTCAAGCAAAGCAGATGAAACTAACAATGTGCATTCTCGCTTGCTTTTAGTTTGTGATAGCCTTATTCACTGTCAGTAGAACCCTATTCCATGAATGAGCCCATTGACTTCAATGCAGTTATTTGTGGATTAAGCTGGTACTTAATGTGAATTATACAACATGACTCTAAATGATTCTTTTAGCATGTAAGCTGTTTGGGGCAAGGTCAATCATCTTGTGAGTCCCACAGCCTTGGCTCCAGTTTGAGCCTGAATGTCTGCACCGTAATTTTATGGCCCTGCAGCCTGGCCCTGCAAGCCTGAGTCAGCTGACACAGGCCAGCTGAGGGTGTTTTATTGCCGTGTAGACATACCTCCAAACTCCTAGTGACTTGAATGAGATTCATAGGTGTTTTTGTCCTGGACACACGGGAGGAAAGACAAGATGCTAGGGATGTGGGTTAATTAGGCCACAGGTTTATGGACTCATTCGGAAACTATCCAGCAATAACTTGTACTATGCTGGTCGTAATTCCTTTCTGAATCGTTATCACTTGGTGAGGGCTCCTCTCAAGCCTCCACACCATTTCTGGGTTGCCATTGTCCCACCATATGAGGGTTAAGGGGGGTGAAGTGCTATGTCAGACATTAGAATCCGCAATCCCATTCCTCAGCTTCTTTAGGGATGTTTTCTCCTAAGTCCTCATATAGTTCTGGTTTCTTCTGGTACTGGACCTCTATGGAACAAGTACCTGCATTGGACATCTGCAACCAGGAGGTGCCAGTAATTTCTTGCATCTGCACAGAGCAGTGGAGAGTCTGACACTGTCTGTCACCATTGTGAATCTCACAGTTATGATAAATAGAATTACTTTAAGAAAATATAGCATTAAAGTTGATTTTCTATTTGGGCGACTAGGACTACTCTTTGCAGTATATAGTCAATAAGTGAGGGTTTCAGATTAATAATAATGATAATATTAAAAAAAAAACCCAAAGGGCAGGGAACATTAATCACAATCTCTGGCAGAAGATTTTTTTTTAAAGGAAAAAGGGTTTAAGATATAGGCAGCTTCATTAAAAAGGTGACAGTTCACTTGTTTCATGTGAAGAGTGTGGCCTATTAAATGATGAATGAATTAGAGTACTACAATGGATACACCTACATGGTGGAGCTTCATTATCAACTGTTGTGAATAGGAGTGGAATATTTATTAGCAAACCAGCAGCAAGACCAGAATAGCCTCAGAAAACACAGACCTTGAATAATAGGAATATTTGCCTATGCCTAGTATGGTAGTAATTTGGTTACCATGCAAATATGAAGTGAAATTTATTTGCTATGTAACTTTATTTGAATATAGTAGATAATGAATAATAAGTTTGAGATCCACAGTGGAGTTTATCAACAAATTCTTGTGTGTGTATGTGTGTGTGTTTTAAGAGGGTCTCAAAACTGAGTGCTGAGATCTGATAATTTTTGCAGATACACTAATAAAAATGGATTTTCTAAACTGCCCAAACAAAAATTCCCTATAAAATATGCACATTAATTGTGTGTGCTTGTACAAAATGGATAATTGTGCAGGCAAATGGCTTAGTTCTCTTTCATGAATCTTATGGGCTATTTGCACATGCAGTTATCTGATTTTTGTTCACAAACTAGTGAATGTTTGAAGATATATGCAAAGTTCAATGCAGATGGTTTAAAAAATGCAGATGGCAAAAAACCAACCAACCAACCAAAAAAACATAAACATTAGTCACATTCTCTGGCAGAAGCCAGAATAAAATCTTTTATTTTAAGCATAGTTTTTAAAGGATAAATGATTTAATGAAATCAAGTCTCTAAGCAGAACAATTCATATGAGACTATCAATGAAATCAGTGCTTCACAAAACAAATATATATATTTTCAGATTTGTATAACACGGTCATGCTGTTGTGAAGAACTGTAACATTGTACTTCGGAGGTTCATGTCACTCCTTGTCAGGGGACACAACAGGCAAAATGCAATATTTTGTGACAGACACTGAACATAAACATATTCTTCCAGCAGCTCCCATTGGCCTAGAGCAGTGAACCGCGGCCAGTGGGAGCCGCGATCGGCCGGACCTGCGGACACAACAGGTAAACAAAGCGGCCCGGCCTGCCAGGGGCTTTCCCTACACAAGAGGTGTCCCAAGTTTGGGAAACACTGCTCTAGAGAGATTACATACAATCCTGACCCACAATAACACATATACTTAATACAGTAAGGATGTTGGAGGAAATTGCCATATCTATCACACCTTCTTCATTTCATCTGCTAAATGATCAGCAATGAATAGTTAATATTTACATTACTGTCTCTTCACTGAGACTTAGAAATGTCACTCTTGTGGGATTAATGGTAGCTGGGGGAGTTCATATATTTGACTCATTGTTTCAGGCTATCTGCAGACTCTAGCAGACAGAACTGTGTCACATTTGGTTCACATTTGGAAGGTTTTCATCTCAGCCGTGAGAGCTAGAAATATTTTTTTAATTAAAATTTAAAATTCACATAATCTTTGATTGTGATATTGTTTGGATTCTTATGCAGGTGCATAATACTGCTGGAAGTGGAACATTTTTTAGTTAGTTAAAATTGGAAGTTTCTTGCATTCTTGATTGCACACATTTGTCGGACCCACATACTTTAGGATCCTGCTTTTACCTACTTCTTCATTATTTTAAAAATGGCGTCTGATGGATATTGAACTCTTTTGTTGTATTATTACTAATGGTAGAGAAGCTACAGAATATATTTGGTAAAACATTGCAAAAAACCAAAAGAAAGATGGTGAATATGTATGTTTTACAAATTGTTGATTTTATGTACAATCTTCTTAAATAATTTTCCTTCATGATCTCCAAAACTTGTGTTTTCCTTCACTGCTGCATTCTCTTCCTATTACTTTGACAACTCTTTTTGAATCAGAGTTCATTATTTTATTTTAAATGAAAAAGTAGATCTTCAGTGAAGTATGGTTAGAATGTAAATGAGTTTTGTTTCATATTAATTTTAGTCTATCACTTAATCAGATGTATTTCCTTCTATAAATCGTATGGCTTTGATGTAACAAGGGTTTTATATCTCACAGCTGCAACATCAAACGTTCCACATGAAATACGAATCGGTATTTTTAGACAACTGTTGTAGCATTTCAATCAATGGAATGACGATGCAGTAGTGAACTGCTAGCCAAGTCAGCTGTGACATCACAGTCTTACGAGCAAACAATTAATGTTTGTACCTATCATTTATGATATAGATTAAAAACAGGGTGGCTTGCATGTTACTTGTCATCTGTGTTAATCTGTTAGGAAAACCATAATGTTTGAATAATCTCCCCCAAATCTTGTACCTTTAACATCACAGCAAACATGCAAGATGCAAAATTATAAACATCATGGCTTCCACCAATCCCACCCTAATTGTCTCAGCCAACTAGCAGCCATTCTTGTTACTGTATACATCCAGTCACTCTGGTTGTCATAAAGAAAACAACATTAGTTAATGGTGACACACTGCAGTCTGTGAGATCCTGCAGTTATTTCCTGTCATATTTTGGACATATATGTACTATTTGTGTGGTAACTGTTTGGAAGAATATTAACTTTTTAATGGTGGCCACTGTGTTTGAGAGGCAGTCTGGTCTAATGCATAGGAATGGGTGTCACAAGATATGAGTTCTAGTCCCAACTCTCACTGAGCTGCTGAGTGACCACTTAATATTTGTGCTTCTGTTTCCTCTCTCACCCTTTGACTTGTGTATTTAGATAGCAAGGGCAGGGACTGCTTCTTACTGTGTATTTGTAGTGGGTCGCCCGACTTGAACTGGGGCCTTTACGTGTTACAGTAATACAAATAATAATATTCTACTTAGGGTTTTCCAGATATTTCCAAGAACAAGTTTGGTATAATATATGATAGGTTTAGGGGAAACCATGATATTTGCATGGGGGTTCGCAGCAAGGGAAACAACCTAATGTGGTCTTCTGTGACCACCAAAGAAATGTAATGTGTCTAGAACCAAACAGCTGATTTATTAGTGCAATGAGTGGCCTTTGGATAGGATATAGCATGCGGAGTATCCTGTTCCATTCTGTCTAATTATTTTTAGCAGTTATAAACTGGTACTGCACACTGGGCCAAAGATTCATTTCTCAGTAATTTAGTTATAAAAATAGAAGAAGTATATTCTTAAGTCTGTAGAATACTATTGTCCTTTCACTTTCTGGAACCACTTTTATGGCACAGTCTCTCCCTTTCAGAGATCATTGGTTTGTTTCTTTTTCCCTTGTGAAGATTTTAAAATGCACCTCTGTACTTTATTTTTTTTATCAGCATTGTTTGCTGTCTCAATAAATCTTTCTAATACATCATGAGAAGTTCAACAGTAATTATTGCGTGAGAAGGTTTTCTGCATAACTGTGGGAAGAAAAATAAATTTAAAGTAATTGCTCCGAGAGTTTTATTGTTTTATACTACTGCTGTAAGTAAATAGAACACAAAGTAATCTTTGTTTTACTAACTGCTAAAATAGAAATTTATCTAATCTCAGGATTACATTCTTGCTTCTCTGTTCTTGGACATGCTTTCAGTTAACTAAAGTTGAGGGTACATGTTTAAGTGGAACTTGAATTGACATAAATGAACATCGAAACGTGTTGCCTTTTTCCTTTAATACTGTAGTGCAATACATTTGAAATATTCTGAAAGATGGTGACCTTATAAATCAGGCTTTTTCAAAACTGAGGAATGAAGTTACATGGTGGTTTGGTCATCCGTTGGCATTTTCCTTTGTTTTAGTTTTTTATTTGCACGTTGATGCATCATTATAGTGTTCATGAGAGGTGCTGGTACAGCACTGGCAGCAGCAGTGCAAGGTATCCCAGGAAGGAAGGGCTGCTTTTAATGGTGGGAGATTCTCAATGCCATTCAATTATTGAGCTCTGCTGAGACTAGGAGGATTTTCTGTTAGTACCAACATTGGTCATGCTTTTTGTAATACAGATACTTATTCTTTGGGACCTGGGCAGAGACATCTAAACTAATTTCACATAGAACACCAGCTAGTCAATAGACAGTAATAACTTTTGATAACTGATTAGCTATACTGGATTCAACCAGTTGCCTTGAGGTAAAAAACTCCGTATGCCAGTATCATTCCTTTGCCCTATCCCATCTCTTCTACCCCCCCAGCAAGATATCTTTCTATGATGCCAGATTTTTAACCATTGCAGCGTAGCCTAATACAAGAAGCACTTGGGGTGTAGTTGTGATCCCCTGTTGTTTTGCATACCTGGTGTCTCCTCATTGAGAATGTTAGCACTTAAAATGACACTGCTGCATTCCAGAGCATGGATGAGAGTAGCAAAAGTGGTTAATCCATTACTGCTGCTGTTAATAAGTGACACTGTATACTGCGAAGAGAAAGAAAGAGCAGTTGAGCTCTACAGGCTTGAAAAGTCTACTATAAATTTGGCATGAAAGGGCTTATTGAATGCAAAATGAATTTAAGGAGATAATTTCTTCTGTTGTCACCTTGAAAAGAGACCTGAGTTTGGACCAGATTCTTTGCTTTGATTGTAGTGCACCTATGCATGAAAGTCTGGCTGAACAAGGAGTGTCTGGAGATGCATTTCTGCCAAACATGATTCATTTAAAGTCCATACTTGTTCTCAGCCCATAGGGCAAGATTCTCAGCTGCATAGGCCAAGACTGGCCAGACTGCACTGAAATTGATGGTGCTACAATGATATAAACCAGCTAAGGATGTGACAGAAAGTTCAGAAATGTCCTCTGTGAAAGTTTTAAAGAATAAAAAAAAATATTCTTCTCTATTTTTACCTTGTTACTTTTCCAGTTTGAGAGGAGGCAGACTGAGCACTGGGTGCATACTCTCCTCAGGCATTTATTATTTGTCACTTCCCAAGTATGATTTCTTCCCCTGTACTTTTTCTCCTTTTCATAATTGAAAACTACCTGCTTCATGGCTGCTTCACTGCAACATGAACTATGCTCAGTTTGGGGGAAAGAATGGATTAAAGGAGGACAATCTATTTGTGGACTGAGCCCCTCTGGCAGGGACGGTTATACCAATTAGTAAGTGGAAATATGGCCCTGTATACAGACATCTGGCCCTGAGAGCCGTTAATCTTGGTTAGCTCTGCAGGAGAGAGCAGCTTACATTCTTGAGTCTGGCCATAGTTATTTTTAAGATTTTATAATAAAACTAGAAAAAAATCATCATGGACTACAAAGTAGTGTGGAAGGTTTTTGGCTAGGTACAAAAACTTTTAAAAAACGTTATTGTGACATTTTACTTTTGCTGAACTGTAGGAATGAAAGTCACAAGAATATTTTTTTCTCCATTCTTTGCTCAAAAAGCATTCCTGTAGCTCAGGGGTTCTCAAACTGGGGGTCGGGACTTCTCAGGGGGTCAAGAGATTATTACATGTGGGTTGCGAGCTGTCAGCCTCCACCCCAAACCCCGCTTTGCCTCCGGCATTTATAATGGTGTTAAATATATAAAAAAGTGTTTTTAATTTATAAGGGGGGGGTTGCACTCAGAAGCTTGCTAGGGGGTCACCAGTAAAAAAGTTTGAGGGCCACTGCTATAGCTTCTTTAAAAACAGAGACAGTCATGATTTTGCCATTATATGCATGTTATATATTCACATAATATAAAGGATTAACTACTTTGGTGGCAAATATAAAACAGAATTATTGTAGTTTAGAAATTTGTTAGTGAAACAAGTGTATAATATAATAATAACTTAAAACAATTGTTATTACATAATCAGTCATTTGGGGAAGTCAGTGTATGCTTGCTTTATCCAATCAGTGGTGTACACATTTTAATTGGGTACTAGACAGTCTGCAGTGACTCTAAATTAGGTCTTCCAGACTTATTATTTTAGAAGTCTGAAATTTATTTACCTGAATTTTTATAATTAGCAACTATTTCTTAAACAGATAAAAAAGTGCAAGATGTTGTTTCTACATTTAAAAAAATGTTATCAGGGAAAAGAACTAGCCCACCAAACTGGCATTTAAATAACATCACTCTTTGGGTTTTGAATTGGAAACTTAGGCTTTCATCCTGCAAACACTTATCTAGAACATTGCGCTGTTGGGCTAGTTTGTTACTTTGCGGCAACCCGCACTGTATGGCACAGTTCAAGTTTAAGTGCTGCATATGGAAGGAATCATAAGAGCACAGCACTGTTTCCCCTGTGTGCCCAGCCCCAAGGTCTGGGTAGCTCACACCAAGTTATAAGCCTCTTACTTCCCCTGAGTGACTTGTATAGGCCTCGCAGCCTATGGCACAATCAAGCTTGCTGACTTCACTGAGGCTACGTTTGTCAGTAAGCGCTACCTCCTGAAAATGAGTGTTTGCAGGTGTAATCCCTTACATTTTAATGGGCCTGAAGAGCTCTGTTAACACTCCCTACATAATATGCTCTATAATGGGCTGGTAAAGCAACACATAGGCTATGGCTTGTATGTTGATGTCAGACTCCTGCAATACCCGGGCTCACCACTGGGAGTTGAGAGGAGAGTGTCGCCACTGGTATTTAAATTGAGTCATTAAAGTTTGCTAACGCCGTGGGCTTTTTTTTTGGTGAATATTTTAGACACACTCTATTGAAATCAGATGGTTTTTCTGTGTGATTTTTATCAGTTTCAGGTGTTTTCATGGTATGTCTATTTTATTATCACTCATATAGAATGTTCCAAAGAAAGTGAGGATTGTTGATTTGCTGATGTGATGTCTCAGTGTGATATCACTGCAAAACAATCTGATTCTCATTTGGATCTTTTTTCAGTTAGAGTAAGAAATAAGGATTTTTGTTTATCTTTAAAAAAAAAATCCCTGGTTTATAATATTAATAATGACCTCAATTCAGGACAGTAACTTAGGAATTAATGACCAGTTAAGGTTAATGGCCGAAGGCCCTGAGTCATTAAACTCCAAGGAAATATCCTGAACTTTGATTGTCATTAGTTTATTAGAAATGGGTTGTAGAAGTTTAAAAAAAAATGGATGTTTCCAAACCCAGGGATGATCTGATGGTCACAGGAAAAGTGTGTGTTTTATTATGTGCTTCCTGCTGCAGTCCCGGCATAGATAAAAATCCCAGCACAGGCAATGGGATTTTGGCCTATGCTAGGACTGCAGAGGCTGAGCAGCTCACCATTTTCTGTCCTCCCCATTCAGAAATAAACGAGACACCCTTATATTGGGCATAGTCTATAATAAGACTGCAATGTAAAAAAAAAAAAATAGATTGCCTGTTTCTGTAAATCGTCCCTAAATAACCCCCAAGTAGATAGCTACAGGAACGTACAAGAACATAATGGTTTGGTCTGTACATGGGAATAGGTGCACTTTGGTGAAGCATGTGTTGCATATCTATTCATATGTGGATAAGCAGTAAATAATTTCATTGTAGTCCATCTCTAATTTGTAGGCTACTTATACACCTCTGGAGGTGGAAAGTCGTTTATGTGAGCAAAGGACAAGGAATGTGTAAACCTGAAGCCCTTTATTTATTCACACTGGGCATATGAATGCTGCTATGATGATAGTTGCTCAACAGTGTCCTACAAATAATTCTGAGCCCTTTCTGATGTAGTACATTTAAAGTAAGTTGACTTAGTGTGATTTTCACTTTAAATAGAATAAGGGTTAAATGATAACTTGACTTATCTTTTAAATGACAAAAAATAAAGAAATTGCAAGACCTTTTCACGCATTAGATATGTATTGTCATTTATCATCTAGATATCAGGCTAGCAGTGCAAAGTAATAAAACATATCATCGAAAAATGTGCTATAGGTCTGAATCACTCTTTCATTCCACCTCCCAGCTAACTGTAGTATTAAATCAAACAAGCAGAACATTTCCTTAGGCAGCCATTGCCTTTTAATTTCCTGAAGAACCTTAAAATATCATTCATTACAAGTACTACACATATTTGGTTTTTAAAAGTCTCATAAATCAATAGCAAGCTGACTGTAATAATTATTACAAGTTAGTGCATAATTTTTGTGCTGAAGGCTGCATGCAGAACTTTAGCATATGCAAACGAGGCAATTCAAACTGTGTATAGATATTAATATGAGAAAGCAGGTAACGAGGTGCCGGCTATGAATTATGCATCAAGAGCAGCTGATCTTCAATGAGGAAAATGAATTCAGCATGTAATCTAATTAGTGATGGAAGTCTATTACATCTAACTGCAAAAGCAACCGTCCTTGAAACAAATTTATTTACAGTCCATGTTACCACTTGAAACAACTTTGAAATGATGTGTAAGACAACAGCTTAATTGTAAAAAAAAAATTTGTTTGTTTGTTTCAGTTCTAGACCTGGAAGGCCTCCTAAGAGGACTCAAAGTGTCACCTCCCCAGAGAATTCTCATATCATGCCACACTCTGTCCCAGGTCTAATGTCTCCTGGAATCATCCCGCCAACAGGTAGGACTGTTAGTAATGCATTAATACTTGAAATCTTATGGCTGGTTGATTTACGTCCATTTGTTTAATAATCACAAACAATAAAAAAGGAAAAATATGCAAAACCAGCACCATAATATCACATAACTTATGCTGCAATATGGAGTATCTTATTGTCATGTCAATGTATTGTCTACTAGAAATGTTAGCAGCACAACTTTTTACAATACAAACTCTTGAGTAGACAGTAGCCCTTTATAGTATTTTCTCTTTTTTCTTATTAAAAAAATTGTCCTTTGAAGCATAGTATTTCTTACCTTATTGTTCTTATCCTCCACTTGGCAAACAATGATTCCCTCAGTCCTTGTGTTTTGAACAGATCAGTGATCCTTGTGACTGCTCTTTTTCGCCTCTTTATCTGACCATTTGTACAACAGTTGATATCATCAGTAATGTGCCTGCTCCAGAGAACTGAGTTTATTAGTTTGAGTAACTACTTGTTGCCGAAACATCCCTTATGATTTCTCACACTCAAATCATGCCCATGTTATGTTTCAATGGGAAGAATGTCTGCCTTCCTTTTGATTATAGTAATGGCCACTTAGGCAATGCTTTGTCACTTAATTAAACTGCCATCATCTTTTTTAAGGTGAAAAAATAATCACTGTGGGTCAGATTCTGCCCCTTATGGAGGTAGGATGTTACTAGGATAGTCCCACTGAAATAAACAGGAGAGGCCTACTACTGTACATAGAAGACCAAATCCATGTAGATGGAAGATCCTTATGGAAGAGTTGCTATGGAACCCTTGGCCCTCAGCCTCATTCCATCTCCTTACTTTTCAGGCTGGCAGGATCCCCTTTATACTCTGCAAGGCTGATCTGAATCCCCCCACTCCTTCCCCAGGTACCCACTTACTTCCTCATCTTCATCTTTAGCACTGACTTTTTCTTCAGCAAGAGACACATTGCTATAGACAGATCTAAGAGGAGAAGGCTGTGGAAAATAAGGGATCTTCGCAGCCTTGAGGAGAATAAGGGATCTTTGCAAGGATAAAGATTAGGAGAGAGGGAAGGAGAGAGAGAAGGGAGACAGACGGTAGGAGGACATTAGGGGAGAAGACAAGAAAGGGTGAGGGCAAGATTGGTAGCCATTGGTAGCAAGGATGTAATGAGCAAGGCAGGCATATGTTGGGTAGGCAGGACTGACAACATTTTGTGGGATAAGAGAAAGTACTCTTGTGGGGCAGGGCTAGGGAGAAACGGAGAATCAGGTTTAGAGAAGGGGAAGGAATAGTAAGAGAGAGGAAAACTGGTGAAGAGGAAGTATGGTGGATTCACAGAGAGAACAGTGTGGGAGGAAATTCTAGCATGAGGAAGAAAAGAGAAGGCGGTAGTACCCTTCAGGGAAAGAAAATGATTTTGGAGAGGGAATGATCAGAAGGGATAGAGAGAAAGAGAAATTTGTCAGGGATGGAGTGAGAGAGAAAGAAGAAATCAAGGAAAAGCAATCAGAGGAGAAATATTTGTTCAAATTAGGTGGTGTGAAAGAAGTTGGAGAAAAATACACAGAGGGAAAAATAGAGAGGAAGGCGATAAGAGAAATAAAAAATCAGGCAACATGATCATTTTTTATTTACTTTTATTGAAGGTTTTCTGGGTGATAGATAAGAGCAAATCCCAGTTCCTGGTGTCACTATTTCTGGATTTTGTGGCTTCATTATTTCAAGCAACAATTTATGAATTAACTGTAATAATAAGAATTATTTATATAGTCCCCAGTTCCTCTCTTGCTCCCTTCCAAAAGTATTCAGGATAACAAATTAATCATAAATATAATATAATAAAATATAGAATAACAGCTCCTTAAAATACCAACATATAAAATCAAATGAGGTGTCCAGAGTAATAAAAAAAATGGGAAATTGTTTGGAAGGGAAGGCAATAAGTATAGAGAGAACAGTGGTGATTCATAGGACATCTTTAGGGAGGATGGGAGCACTCTAGGTTGCTTCATAAACATGGAGTGAGATGGTGAGATCCTTAAACAGTAGGTGGAATATGAGGACAAATATTGGCAGGTCTTGTATGTAGACTGAGGCAGCCAAGATAAGAACCAGCACTACCAAGTGAAAGTCAATCCACCACTTTAAAGACAGCTAATATAAATAAAGCAGGGCGGGCTTAAAATATGATCACTAATAGCTTAAATGAGTGAGCAGTTGCACTGCTATATTCTGAATCAACTGCAAGTGACAGAGCGGCCCCAGGGAGAGGTCTGCCCAGAGGGAATTACAGCAATTGTAATTAACTTTGTTAGTGCTGATAATGAAAACGCACCATTTTACATGCACTGAAAACTCATATTGTGAATTTTGTTCTCACACATTTCTTGGTTAGGATGTTTAAAGGTTTCTAAAAATAAACAAACAAAACAAAATCAAGCCACTCTTGGAGTGCAGAATAGCTAGGGTCTCTTCCTTTAGCTGATTCTCCACCTTCCTTAAGTTCCCTTTCATAATGTATATACCCAGTGTTAGGCCTTGTATCTATCCATTTGCTGCTCTCTGTACTGAAATTCTCTACATGTAATTTTATTTTGAATGTCTGGGTGGAATTTGCTTCCTTGTCTTCTGCTCTCTTCCCTATTGCAGCAGTTCTCAAACTGTGGTCTATGGCCCACTGATGTTAATTCCCCTTGTTTCCACTTAGCAAATCACAGTCACATTATAGGAAGAAAAGGTAATGCATTTTTAGCTAAAATTATTTATCCATATAAAAATTGGTGTTGTTGCCACAGGAATGTAAGACGGTCCTGGATAGAAGTGGCAGGGGTTTTGCACAATTTCATTTTGGAGGGGAGTTGGGTTATGAGACAATCTTTCTGTTAAGATGTAGTTCATATTGCAAAAAAGTTTAAGAACCCAGCCCTTTTGGCTTCTACTTGACAGATAAGATATTTGAATGTTGGTATTTGGAGGGGAAACCTTATTGGGTGTGTCAGCTTTGCTTGATAGTTACTGCAAAGGGAGCAGGTGTGACTGTTCTGATCTGAAAGACAGAGTTGTCATGGCCGGTTGTCACTTATCCATAGGATTGGTGTTACATCCCTGGCTTTGGATCAGTCTCTTGGAGGACCCTCTTCTATGTGCCAGACCCCACGGGGTCTCACTCTTTCTTCAGGGAAGGCCACTTGGCCTCACTGCCTTCTGAGACTGAACCCATTGGTCTTGAGCACTCCTGCCTCATACCATGAAGTCTGTTTGGCAAGTCCAACTGAGACAGACTCCTGGTAGAGACCTGTACACTCTTTAAGGATTAGTGAACCTCACCCAGTATTTGCAGTGACAGTCAGGCAGAGCTTTCAAAATAATAGGGTCTATTAGTCAAGTGGAAGACAGCATAGGAAATCCTTAAGGTAGCATAGAGAAAAGAAAGTTAAAGCGAAGGCCATTCTGGTTCACCCAGAACCCCAGCCAGACTTTAGTAAAACTCCATTTTTAGGTTCAGTCTGTCTCCCAGTCTCACCTCCTTAGTCAGTTCCCAGGTGAGAGAGAGCCCCCAGCTTCCTTCAGAACTCAATGCTTATCCTCTACCTCACACCTTTCCAGTCCTTTGTTCTTATGCTGGGGTCTTTGCTCAACTTCCCTGCTGAGAGTTGGGGAAATCCATCCCCCTCTGGTTGCCAGGTGTCAATGTATTGGTGATTGGGTTTTTCATTGTCTTCTCAGATTTTCCATTGATATGGGGTCAGCCTCGGCCAGTCCTTTTTAGTGACCCCTTCAGGCTCAGATAACTAGGCCGCACATACACCTATGTCTCTTAGCCTGCCCTGAGCACAAACTTAGTCCTTTTTCTCCACTGGGTAGCCATGCAAAATATAGTGGAAACTGAGTCTTACATTAGATTCATAAAAGTATTATAGAAAATTCCCAATTTGTCAAGGCATTCCAATTCACAATCCCAGATTGGGATCTAGAACTAGGAGTCATGCATCTGTTGTTTGGAAACCTGTTCTTTCTTCACTGACCCAATTCCTTGCAATTTGTTAGGGAAAAAAATACTTCTTTGATTTTTGATTTTGATACTCCCTTGCATAAGGAGAAAATTGGTCACTCTCTTTTTGCAGAAGTTCTACTGGCAAAAGTCATGTCCGCTTTGGAGCCAGCTGCTTGTGTGATGCCAAGAGAGATTTGAAATAAGTTAGGGACACAATAAATATTTATTAAATTTTAAAAGTAGAGAGTAAGCAAAGATCTAAGCAAAGCAACAGGCTGTTCAAGGGTAGTGCATAGTTATTTAATGTAAGTACATGCCAGTCTATTAACGGATAGCATGTTGAAAAAAATCACTTGAGGGCTTATAGTAGAGTTATGGGCTAATACAGCTAACACACAGGGAGACATGGTAAGCTGAACTTGCTTTGCCTCAAATTTCATAAGTAGGTATGTTGCTGTGATGCATCATGGATGTTTACCTCTGTCATCTTGCATTATACCATATAGTGTGAGGCAATGCCAACTTTGTTGGACTTATGGCTTCATTCCAATGATAAGCTTAGCAAAGGATTTTTTGTTAAATACAGTTTTCAGAACTCCCTCCATTTCCTCCCTCCACTTCCATTATTATTTTTTTCTCCAAGACTTGTTATTTTCAGTCAGTGATGTTGTGGTATGCTTAGATAATATGAACATTACAGAAAACAGAAAATATACAATATGATCACTGGACATTTTCATTTGCATTTTGTAAAATGTTTGGGTAAATGTTTTATTTTTAATCTCAAATGATCATTTTTGTTTAATGTAATGCCCCAAACCATTGTCCACACCCATTTATTAAAATAAAGTTTATGGGGGATGTCTCTTCCTTTTTTCCTCCTTTCTTCCACCAATTATGGGAACAAGAAACAGGTACATTGCTCACCTACAAATGGTTTTAGGTATCTAATGCACTTCAGGGAATTTGGCATTTGGAATTCTTTTCCCCCCAGAAAGACCTCTATATTCACTATTCTGAGAGATTGAGTAGTTTTAACCATCTGTTCTTGGGAAGCGTTTAAAGATACTGGTGCACATCTTGCTCAGAAATACATGGCATCTAATAGTAAAGCCTAGAAATGATGACAATTATTATTGGTACAATTATTCATGAAAAATTGAGGATGATAGAACTACTTAACACAGCTTGATTGGGTTTGTTTCAAAATCATTCTTTTTATATGGTTCATTTTTGATGCATTTCTGGTTATTGGATTTGTTTTATTTGTCTGTGAATCTTCCTGGGTGGTGTGGTTAGTGAAACCTTTAAAATAACTAAATCAGTCTTTCACCCTCTCATAGTTCTGTTGGACCACCCTCATTTCTGATCTGAAACACCCATACATTTGCAGCTGTTGTCCCTTCCTGAGCATAATATGCCAATTTGTGGATAATGTCCAGTGGCATCTGGACTGATATATTAATATGAAGGTACAACCTATAAAGTAATTTAGCTTCTAAAAATGTCCTTCAGTTCATGGTAATGACAACTCTTATTCTTCACAAGAGGGTAGCCGTCTGTAATAATGAACTTTGCAGTAGATTAGCAATGGTGAACTTTTTTGAATAGTTAATAGTACTTTTCTTCTCCATTTCCTCATTGTTTTCCCCATTCTGTTTCCTCTTCATTACTGTGACTCTGTCACTGGGAGCCATCCATACTTAGTGCCCTACCAATGGCCTTGTTTCCCATGACACTGAATGCATCATGTCATGGGTGTGTTGACTGTCTTTGTCCATAGCCCTCTCTACCAAAGAGTAATGGGAGAGAAGGTGAAGAAAGGATGGGTTCATAGTGAGAACAGAGTGAGAGAGAGTTTGGATTCTAACAACAAGAAGAAGAAAAGAGGAGGTGCTGGAACCCTTTAGAAAAGAAATGATTTTGAGAAGGAAATGATCAGAAAGGGCAGCCACCTGCTGTCAAAAGTGGTCACATGTGTAATCCACTTCTACTTCCTGGCCCTTCTTCTTCCCTGTGGTATGAGGCATGTTGTAGTGGAAATGATTGTGTGCCATAGTTTGACCATTTTATTGTCACACTATATAGAACTTCTGTTATTGATATAAAACTCTACAAATGTTACCATAAAACAAACAAACAAACCTAAAGATAGGCAGTGTATTTTTACTTACAAAAAAATTGGTGGGACACCAGCAGGGTTAGCCTGTATAAATATGCATCTCAAAGTCCTCTCAATTGTATGCCACTTTGTATTTAATACAATGCTGGTATCACAAGTACCCCATATATTCTATATTTAAAAAAGTTGACCTGGGAACTTTCTCATCAAGTTTCCCTTCAAATAGTTTTTTCCCATCTATGAATTAATGTGTTTAATACTGCCTGAACCTCATTTATAGTAGCCTAACCAGCCTTCTTCTAGAGTCATCTTCCATATGCCTTTTTCACACTTCCACTGCTTCTAGAATGTGTCTTTTCTTTGTGTGGTAAACTCTTATTATCTCCTTACAATTTTCCATTGAAACACACTAATTGGAGGACTTATCAGTGTTGACCCCCCACTTGAGTTGTTAAAATTAATTAAACACTAACCACAGTATTGAAAAAAAAAAAGTGTGTCTCCAGCCCATAGTTGACTGGTGTGTTTGGGTTTAATTGATGTTTATTTTCTTTTTTTCTGATAATAACCCTCCTGATGGAGGGATTGTGTTCTGTTGTGTACTTTTACACAGTGCTGAGTTCATTGATGGTGCTCAGCGCACACTTTCAGCAAACAAGGTATCAGTATAAATATTAAGAAAAGGAGCAGGGCAAGGAACTGTGGGAACTGGTGAGGTAAAACTGGGGGACTGGGAAGCTGGTGAGGCAGGTTGAAGCTAGCAGTACTACATGGACTATTCCCAGATCACAATAGTCATTCTCTTAAATGTAAACAGCACTGTATTCCACATTTTTCAGTGCTTGGGATAAACAATTTATTGAAGCTGAATCTAGGCCTGACTGTGGTGATGAGGATGAGAAGAGAAAAGGACTTTGAAGAGATGCCTCCTCAAGAACAGATTGCTCTTAAATTATTTGCAGTGTTGTTGTAGCTGTGTTGGTCCCAGGATATGAAATAGAGAAGGCGGTACAATAAAAAATCTTACCTCACCCATCTCTACTCTATAATTGTTAGCTCAGTTTTGAAGCTTGGTGTCCTTTTGAACACCTCACTTATGTTGGACGTCAACTGAAATCAATGAAGCTATGAAGCAGAGTATTTGTTATTTTGATTTTTAAAATCATATGTGGCACAGAGTATAAGCACCTAGATAGATGAAACATACAACTCTTGCAATCTTAGGTCATAAGACAAGAGTAATAGAAATTTCTTGCTGCTATGCAAGAGGAGAGAAGTGGTCAGGAAAGATCAAATTCTTTAATATGTGACCTTCATGAACCTCTATGATTTTTAATAATGAAAAAGATCACCATTTTCCCTGCTCCTGTCTCCCCAGTCATGCTTCTGGTCCCTTTTCTCCTGTCTTCATACCACTCTGTATTCTGCTTCCCATTGATTATGTGATGCTGAATATCAGCTGGTATTGAGTGACAGAGCTGACCATGGAAGATAGAATGATTAAGAGGGAAGGAGCCGTATCTGAAGATAAGGAAGATGGTAGCATGAAAAAATAATCAACTGGTTTTCAGAATTTAAAAAAAAAAGTTCAATTTTAAAAGTCAGACTTAGTGGACATATTTTGCAATCAACCAACTCGAAACTCTGTGTTTCACACAAAGTATTCCAATAGACTAGCAGTTCTCCAACTGTGGGTTGGGACCCCAAAGTGGGTCACGACCCCGTTTAATGGGGTCACCAGGGCTCGCATTAGGCTTGCTGGGACCTGGGGCTGGGTCTGAAGCTGAAGCCCTGAGCCCCAGCGTCCAAAGCCGAAGCATTTCAGCCCTAGGTGGCAGGGTTCAGGGTACAGGTTACAGATTTTTATAGGTGCTGAAACTAGGGGTGCATGGCAACTATACAAATTGTTCCAGAATGCCTGCATATTCTTCAGTCCTATCCTCTTCTGTAATCATGTCTCATGTGGTGTTTATTTATGATGGGTCCTAACTTTCTGGCTTTTTTGTATGTGTTTTTTATTGTCTGTAACTACAATATACGGTGTAATATAAACTCTCCATTATTCCACTTCCCCAGAAAATTGAAAAGCAATTGCTGTCACTTTTCATATTGTCAATTAAGCATTTTTTAATCAATACTTTTAATCAGCAGAGTATTGTAGGCACAGAAAGCATTTGGTAAAGCTCCCTAATTGAGTCTTCTACTTGGCCCACTGAGCAACATCTTTAATTTGAAATGTGTGGTACTGAAGCAGTGATACTTCAAGTGCTCCTCTTACCTCTCTTAGTGACTGCACTTTTCTCTTGTTTATAGACATAAAATGCAGATGTAGAGTGCTTTCAGAAATCAGAAATATATGGCATATTTATGGAGAGAGAAAAATACTACTTTTCAGTTACACGGCTTCGTTCATCCCATAATTTCAAAGCACTTTACACACTTCATTTTATTACATTAACTTAATCACAGTTTTTGTCTTATTTCTTCAGTAAATTTGTTTTATGAGGGATGAACTTTCCTCCGGTTATTACTTATGCCCCATCTGATGCCAAAATCCTTCGTTTCCAGTGTAAAGACATTATAATGGGCTTGCAATACACTCTGCTATTTAAGTTGCTTCCTGTCTTACTTCGTTTTTTTCCTTTTTTTCTCTTTTACTCATCTTTGAATGATAACCTGGCACTATAAGGGTGATCTCTCCCTTATTACTACCTCTTATTTTCTTGGGCCTGAGTCAGTAAAAATGTGTTCCAACTTCCACTGTCTTTTCAAAGCCTACTGAACTCTGTAACATCATTTCCACCACTCTTCCCTGGTTTTGGAAGTTTTACTTCCTGACTATGGAGGCCAAGTATGGAGTTAACAAAGTACAGCTGTTGGTATGGTGTTGCAGTGTTTTTCTTAAAGTAGCAGCTTGGTGTTCAAAGCCAGTTAAACCAATCATGGAATAATTTCATGTTAATTTCTTCATCTTTAAATTATATTTTCTTGGCATCTAAACAAACTTTATCAGTTCTACCTAATAAAGTGTCATAAAGTGTCATTATTATTATTATTATTATTGTTATTATTTATTTATTATCCCACCCAAAAGCACACTAGTCATGTTATAGAAGACATAAAAAGACACAGTCTCTTACAACGTAAAGACCCGATCTTGCAAATGCTTATTAAAGGATTTAACTTTATGCAAGTGATCAGTTGAGTTGAATGGGAGTACTATGAGCAAAAAGGTAAACTTGAGAGTAAATTTGTGCAGGACCAGGACCTAGAATTTCCAGCTAATACAATGTGTGAGTATGAGAATTGCCAACATGGGAATGGAGTAAGGAAGGATGAAGGTTACTGTATTGCCAGTTACTTAGTTTAGGCATGTACAGCTTTTAGAAATAAGGAAGATACTGATGGTAGACAGTAAGTAACATTGACAAATTTCTTTCTAAAATAGGTACTTATTAACACAGTATTAGGCTATTTGTAATTTCACGAGTCTTAATCTGAAAAGTGCTTTCAGTTGATTACTACTGTATATTGAGCTGTTTACCTGTTGGAAATAAGATAATATATTGTAAACTTAAGCAACAATGCCTATTTTTAGAGTGATAAACTGTAAACTAATTCAATAAACCGAATCAGATTATGCAAACATTTTTGCACTTCATTAAGGAAATAGTCACTATAATTCATGTGAGAGCTTTTATCATGTTCACTTTTTGACATATGGCTAGGAAGATATAGTAGACTAAACTCTGTAAATATATATTTCATAGCTTTTTACATTTTAGTTATGGTTTTAATACAGGCCACCTGTCCTGATCTGAAAAGATTGTCTTGCTTTTGTCATCTTATTGTCCTGTTGAATGGCTAGCTTGTTCTACTTTATCACAATGAGGAGTTTTGACAATTAATTGAAAAGCAATGCTTTCACTGTTCATCAGTTTGTAAGTCTCACTGAGACCATAATTTTGTCAGACTAGATGTGGATACAGTAAAATTTTGCTAATCCACACATTTCATAAATCCCCACTAAAATTTAAATGCAAAATGGTCCTGGCCCAGTTCTCAGCAAAGATTTAAGGGCCAGATTATGAGGCCTATACTCATCCTACTGAGCACTTATTCATGCAGACAGTCCCATTGAAGTCAAAGGGATTACTGAAAGAAGTCAATGCTTAGCAGTGTGAGTAAGGGATCTACAATCTGACCTTTAATTACACATAGTCATGTAGGAAGTTCTTATCTTAGTACAACATAGTTTTTCAGGGCTGCCGGGGGTGGGCAGGGGGGGAGAGAAAGGGGCAATTTGCCCCAGGCCCTCACGAGAATATAGTATTCTATAGTATTGCGACTTTTTTTTATGGAAGGGACCCCCGAAATTGCTTTGCACCAGGCCCCCTGAATCCTCTGGGCAGCCCTGTAGTTTTTACAAAATATACCATTCTATATTGCATATGAAATACTCTGTTAAAAGAACATAAAGCTTGCAAAGTCAAACACACTAAAGTTAGGCAATGCCACAGTTAGGGTTGCCTGTGAAATTCTGATTCATCCCTCTTGCTCTTCGGGGTCCCAGTCCAGGGCCATAAACACAAGAGAACATTCTTTCTCTTTTTGCAACACTGCCTCATTCATTGTTCATTTTGTGTACTTAAAGAGGATGGTTTCCCTTAAAACCATATATTATAGACTGTATCATAATGCACGGGAGATTGGGAACTGACGTAAGATTGCAAGGGCAACCTTAATTCTGGCAATTCCTGATTTCTGAGAGCTTTATTTTGGAACCTTCGAGCTTTTGTACTTGAACAGTTAGTTTGCAGCAAGCAGGGGTGTGACTTTGCCCTGCACTAGCCTGCCACCAACTGTCCACTTGGTCTCTGCTGACATGCATTAATAGTTTGTTAATGCAGTTTGATCTAGTCCTGTTTCAGTAAGGACTAGATCAAAGCGTACTAATAAACTGCTAATGTGCATCAGCAGGGTCCACATGGACAGTTAGTTTGCAGAAGGTTAGTGCAGGGTAGATCCACATCCCACCTTGCTGCAAAGAAATTGTTCATGTAGACCCGTGGTTCTCAAACTTATTTGTTTGCACCACCATTCTGTGCCCCCCACCAGTACATATACCTCTGCCTATCTCTGAAGGGTGCTTCAGAAATAAGGGTGGTAATGTGAAAAGTGATATTTGTCAGTATCTCTTTTCACAGCAGATTTAGTGCCCCATTGCTACCGTTCCTTGTGCATTGCTGCTTCCACTCTGCGTCTGACAGCTGGAGCCCCACTGCCCTCTACCGGTGAGGGACTAGGGGGGAGAAAGGAGAGTCTGAGCTAAGACTGCCTCCCAGTGAGGTATTGGTGGTGGGGAGAGGGAAGAAGAGCCAGAGTTTGGGGCAGTGCGGCTGCAGCTGTCAGCCCCGGGGCGGCGGGGCTCTGACTGCCTCCTTTATCCAATCCGCCCCACCTCCGCACTAGCCTTTCTGTTCTAGTCTCAGCCCTCTGGGGCTGACAGCTGGAACTGTTAAAGAAATAACAGCAAAAAGGCACACACCTCTTTACTCCCCTGGGAGGCCCACCCCATAGTTCGAGAACTGCTGGTGTAGACAAGACCTTTATGTTCTTTTAATTTATTTATTTTTGTATGTAATTTCCTAAGCTCTCAGTAAAATAAAAAAAAAAACAAACAAATTACATTATGTGGAACCATATAGTTCCACCCTATGGGTCATCCTCCAAGGTTGGAAACGAGGAACATTAGATCCACAGCATAGACCATTATCACTTCAGCTAAAGGAGAAGCTAGTAGCATCAGTAGGCTGGTACAATGTGTGTGGACCAGCCAATAGAGATGGACATGATACATTTTACTAGTTATTTGCACAACTATTTGCCATACAGCAGTAGAATGTGGGAATCAGGATTTCCAGGTTCTATTCCTGTCCATGGAGGGGAGTGTGATCTAATGGCTACAGTTCAGCCAAATAGCCTAGATTTGTCACATTCATCCTGAAAGGCAATATGACTAAGTGGATGAAATTTCAATCCACTGAGCATCTGTAAATAGTGTCTTTCAGTGGCTCAAGTTTGCCAAATCAGGATGGATATTCATGTGAACTGTAAAAGGCGCTTCTCTGACCCCAGAATTATCCCTCTACCAAATTTACAGTTTATGCTTCAAAGCATAGAGGTGTGCTAGAGATCTTCACAAAAACTTTTTTTTTTTTTACATTGGCTTAAGAACCCATTTTTCCTGAAGGTTGTTCTTGGAAATGGCTGAACTGTTTTTGCTGAAACTAAAAAAAAAAAAAGAAAAAAAAAGAAAAAAAAAGGAAGATAGAGAAGAAGCAATTAAAATTTCAGATCAAAGTTATAAGCAATTGAAATGGGTGTTTGTACTGGGAAGTTCTAAGCGACCTTAAGTATAGTGATTTCCACCAACTCCACATACTATGATAAAGTATTATTTGTAATTGAAATGAAACAGTTGTTACTGGATATATATTGTGATGTTTATTTTTATTGTTTTATCATTTCATTATTATTTTTGTTATTTATTGTTTTATTTTATGCATTGGTTCACAATGGGAGTCTCGGTCATTTGTATGAATTAATGAGATTCTCCTGTAGTTTAGATTTCATGCAAAGGTATTCAGTAGAACAACAATGAGGAAATCAATAGATCCCTTGTTTGTTTGCAGCCCTCTTGTTCTGAATGTGAGAGCTTTCAACAAAGTTTTCTATTTGGTATCTGTGGTGGATGTCCACCCAGCCTACTTTTATATGTAATCATTAATGAAAATAATTTTTTGCCAGATTAGCAGTGGATGGTCATTTTCTCCTTCAAGCATGTAGGATTTATCTTAATTAACACTACAGTGAAGAATAAGACTGATCTGCTAAATCTGGAGTCACAGAGTGATCTTAAAAACACTACAAATTTGGGTATCTTCATATTTTGTGTTTTTCTCGTTATGGAACTGGTTCTGCCACCTTCTGCCAATAGGAATATTTGTTGAGTAAGTTACTACTCAACTGAGTTAGGGTAGCAGGATTTGGTTTGAAGCTTGTGGATGTTCTGCTTGTTCACATCTCTTTACTGCAATTCTATTTCAAAGCAAAGAGATCAGGTTCCTGAACGCTAAGAAGCCATGGAGTTAGAGTACTATCTTTGAATGACGTAATCAATGAAGTGCAAATGCATTTTTTTCTTCATTTATACATGATCTATTAACTGTGTTACATATTCTGTTCAGTAAGGATCCAAGTTTATATGTTTCATAAAGATAGTTCATGTTTTCATTAAATTTATTTGGGGATCGATTCTCTAATGCAAGAGGGAGAACTGTGACTAAAGGCTTACATATGAGTTTATACTTTTTCTATCAAATATAATTTTCCAGCTTTTGCCCAAGAATTTAAATGTTCAAGGAATATCGGCTCTATATGTGTAAGTGAATCAGCATGGGAAACATTGGCCAGCCATACTGGAACCTTGGCATAGGGCAGGGGAAGTGGGTGGAGCTCTGATTCTAGGCACACAAATGAAATCTCTGAGGAATAAGCAAACATCAGTGGAGTTGGGAACTCTAGGTGACTGAAATGTCTGCAAGAAAAATTAGAGTTTAAGATTAATAAAATACAGCTGGAGCTATTTAAGTCATTTATATTAGAAAATAAAATGCCTCTAATGGGTTGCATTCCTGGGGGAAATAACCCTTAAAGGCCCAGGAAGGAGGATCCCATGAGAGCAAATTGATACACAAAAATTCAGTTTCTAGTTGTTTTTGGACCTTACAAAAGAACAAGTACATGAATGTATAACACACAAAGATCATTTTATATCTCAATAAGCAGCCTGGAGGGGTCAAGCACGTAATCATCACATCATATCTAATGTTTCAGGCAACAAGCTTATTGAACACAAAATGAACTTAGAGCTACTTTTTCAAGGAGAACCAGTCATCATACAAGTTGTCCTTTTGACTTACATCTGCAATAGCATTTCCTGCATGAATTTGCTAAGACCTGATAGAATACTACCAGAATTATAATGAATCCCTTATCCACAATGCAATATATTATTGTTTTTTGCTAATGTCATCCCATGCAATATATAAACTCTCTCAGAAGGCAGACCAACTGGAGACTGTTTTTAAAGAGACAGAGGCATATGTTATAGAGGACTGAGAAGTCAAAGGCCTGGTTGTTCCCAGACTTCATCCCAGACTTTGGGCAAATCACTATATTTTTCTGACTCAATTTCCTTAACTGCAAAACAGAGATAATATTTATCTCAGAAGTATATTATGATGCAAAATTAATTGATGCAAACCACTCATAATTGGTTATAAAACCATGTGTGGGTAGATATGTTTTGTCAGAGTTTGGACTCTTTTGAGTCTGAGAGTCAAAAATGGTGGTCCTAGCTTTCATGTGTTCAAGTCCTTCTAGGTTTGACAACCTGTTTGAGTTTACTTTCTACTTTCTGCTTTTATGGGTTAGTTACCTTTGGGTATGAAAAGATACTACCTCCTCCTCCCTGATTTGGAAATAATGAGAGATCTGCCTTTCTGAGCCATATATTGTCTGATGTATGCCTGAGACAAAAAATGAAATGAGAATGGAATGGGGGGGGAGGAGCAGTCGAAAGAAAGGGAAGATAGCAAACAAACAAAAAAACACCCACTCATGTAGTTCTGTAAAAGGATCTGAGGTAGATAAAAATTCCCCAATTTAAACACATAACTTCTGCAAGAGGAACAAAGGAGAGAAAGAAATACTGATTATATGTAGGGGTTCAGTAAAAGAAGCAGACTGGTGGAGAAGAAAATCCATTATGCCAACCACTGTGTAGTAAATGTTGACTTTTTAATAGTGATCACTATAATATCACATTGATAATCCATTTGTGCCACCCTACCTATTCGTCTCCATTTGTGCACCAACATATATTTGTCATTATTATTTATTTTAGCTTCAGAATAACTGATACTGAAAGTCTTTGGTCAACTTCTGTTAGTGGGAGACCATATACTAGCTGCACTGCATTATACATTCTTCAGTATTTGAGGCTCTGCTGAGTTATGGAGCTTCTGCAAGGGTACCCACTTGAGCCACCAGGGCAGTCACTGGGGTTATCACTGTAACATGTTCATCACCCTTTAAGATAAATGATATTTATTGTTCTGGCCCTCCCAATGCTGCTTTTCAGTTGTACATTTGCTCTGTTAAAAGTGTACCTAAAAGAGTACTGCCCTCTGTGTGTGGGTGTGAGAGACTGAGACTGTGTTATGGGCAGCTGTGGAGGATGCCAATGAAGGGTTATTCACTGGGAAAGAGGTCTCAAAAATGTAAGGTTGAAGGAGAGAAAGAGGAGTGGAAATAAAATTACCATTATAGCTTACACGAAAGCTGGGCAGAGGGTAGAGTAGGTGTAGAGATCCCCTCCCCAGACCTTCCTAGAAACCAGGAGACTCTACAGAAGGAGGAGTAACAGAGATGCAGATAGAGAGTGATCCTTTTTCTTTATGTTACTGGTGAAAAGTAATAGTGATTCCATTTTATGAAACTACAATTACCAGGATGCAATAGCACAGATATTTTTCCCAGTGGCTAGCAGGTTTTGCTTTGAGTACATAAGCATTATATACAGTTTTCAAGCCCTGCCATCACTTGATATTCCCACTGCTTACCACCGTTGTGTCACTTCTGTGATATGTTTTCTTCTGTAAGTAAACATGTTCTGATTCTTGATGTATCTTTTGCAATACACAAAGTTCCTTCCAGTAGCTGGATTCAATCTGCTGCCTAAATTTTGAATATACCCTTGTCATTAAAATCGGTTGCAGTACAACTTTTTGTTTATTTACTTTCTTCTTTCTTATGGGGGAAGGATCCTGTTCCTTTAGTATCCTGGATGCTAAGCCCCACTTTGCCCCTGCTTTATAGCTCCTCCCTTTTAGACCTTACGGTGGCCTTATGACAAAGAACGAATTAATATATATATCCATGTTATCTTTCAGTTGCCACATATATGGTGCAGTTCATCTTGTGAGCAAAGTGTGGTACCCTGCCTGCCCCAGATTGTTTGCAATATTTCTACAGCATTGACAGATCTATTAGGTACAGTTAGTTATTTGTAGTGGAGTCTTAGGTATATTTAGTTCTAACAGTTTTGAACAAAGTAGTTTGGATATAAGTAATCACAAGATCAGCAGTTGAGTATTTGTTCCTGTAAGATTCTAAGTTATGGACAATCTTCCACAACTCTCGTTTTTCCAATAGACATTAAACCATCTTTATCATTTGCTTAAATTAACAGTTTTTGGATTTTTCTGGATGGTTTTACCCTTTAAAAAAACTTTTACTCTCTGTGGAATGCCATGATAGAGTGGATTTGGTGTGACTGATCTGTATTTCATTTTGTATTCAGGAATTAAGCTACTTCAAAATATCTCGAGTTATAATTTACTATGAGTAAACATTCACCCTCATTCCATGCGAACAAGTCTGATCCAAGAATTTGCCACTGGCAATCTGGTATTTCATCTTAGTCTGTGTCTTAATCTCAACTAGTTCCCCCTCTCCAAACTGACATATCAAACTTGTATGTGTAATACTTCATGCATTTTGACATCCATATATGTGACATTTTAATTAATGATCATTGCAAATTTCACTAGGTCCAGATTTATGCAGTTTTAGCCCTGGCAAAAGTTCCTAACACAAGATCTGCTATATAAAATTCCTGTAATGTTGGTAGGAATATGAGTCTGAATTCACTTCCAAATATTTTTCCCTGCCTCTAAATTCTGGAGTTCATATGATAGACCTGAGTGTTCAAGCCCTTGGCTATGTAAAGAAATGCTGTTGAATGAAAAAGTAAGGCTATGATACTGTCATGAGCTGTCCTGGGAAGCCCCAACTCCTGCCACCCCTTAATTTACATCTTTCATCCTGGCTGTCCAGGCAAAGAGTTCATAGCATTTTTCTTAGCCAACAGACTGGGTACCTGGATGGACAGAAATCAAGGATAAGAATGTGGGGTTTGTATCAGAAATGGTGATGTGCTTCCACAGAGTTCCTTCTCCCCTCACTGCTGATTCTCCATGAGGCTGATAGATTCTAAAGCCCAAACACAAGGCAGGACACAGGGGAGACAGCATGATAGTTAATCCTAGTTCTTATACAGTTTTTGATTAGGTGGGTGAGGGTTACAGTCAGCTAATATAACTTTATTCATATCTTCCAAATTCAGATACAGAAATTCTGCCTTAATCATGGACTTTTTAGGTTGCAACAGACACATTGGTACCTGGTTTTATCTTTGTGTAGAAAGTGTTTAAAAAGTACCTTTTTTCCAATGTGGTTTATGTAACCTCTTGGATAACATTGTCTTCTGGAATAGTATTTGAATCTGCTCCACTGCCTCTTTTGGAGTTTTTTGTGACTTAATTATATTTATTCACTTAACACAGATGCATCTGTGTCCCATTCCCAATAGCACGCTCCTCATTTCATCCTCTGTCACTAAATGCTAACATCTCATGCAGTGCTTAGCTCCTACACACTTCTATTCAGTTTGGTTCCTATGGTTACATGATGTGATTCCTTTTAACAGAGCTTGCAGTATAATCATTATAGTTTTTATTTGTTGTGGTGGTGCAGTTTCTGCTCCCCTGCATATATATCCATGGACTTATAAGATGTTTTATAATTATCTCGCTGCATACACCATCCACAAGATATCTGCATCTCTCTTAGAGGTTGGAGTGAGGTTTTGAGGGCTTGTTACAATGTGGCAAATGTTTCATCTGTTTTTTGTTTGTGAGTGTTGGTAGCATGGTAGTCTAATATGATATTTCTTCAGATCCTCAAATCTTTTGATCAGGCTATTGATTTTGTGTGTGGGTATGTGTGTGCATTTCGTCGTCTTTAAATATGATCATATTGTAAACATCTTCTGCTCTCTGAAATTAAGTAGTTTTGAGCATTTGTTTTTCTGATAGGTTTTTCCTTCTCTTACATTCTTGCGCATTTTTAAGTGACGCATCTTCCTCCTTCTTCTACAAAACAAACTAGAGTAAAAGAGACAAGTTTAATTTGAGGCTCCCTCGGACTTTACTCTGTGTCCTCATAACTTCAGAAGTGTTTGAAGTGCAACCATGTTCTGGCAAAATCATTAGATTCATTTTATTGCTGCTTCAAATTAGACAGATTTCTTTTTGCCTTAACCCTTAGCACATTGACTAGTCTTGTATTAATCAGGACTGGCTAATGTATTGGGTTTAGGCAGAAGCCCATTAGGCAGTGCCTGTTTAGGAAAAAATAATAACTAAATGCTGATAATGGAAAAGCTGCAGCCAGAGAGCAACATAAAGGGGATTTGTGGGACTAGCCCCTCTAGTTACTTTCCCACCCAGTTTAATGATGGTCAATTTGTTTTAAACAATTTGTTTTGTACTAAAATGAAACTTGTACAAAGTAGCAGCCTGGTTGTATTCCACGTCCGTTTACTGTGAACAACATAAAATTATTTCTTCCTTATTCTTTAAAAGTAAACAAATCCTTTTCTTCTTTTTCCTAAGTGTCCTCATACCTTTCTCAGTATCCTCTCCAGTATCTGTTATTCCTTGCACACGCACACACACACACACACTTGCATCTATTAGAAGAAATCTCACTGATTGATAAAACTGATAATTTCTGAGAACCCTTTAATTGTTAAAACCTGCCCAAACCAATAATTCTGGAACTTTTGGACAAATTGCTACAGATTCTCCTGCTCATGCCCTCTTTGTTCTGTCTGTTTTCAAGTGGAAAGAGTTGGAAAAGTCCCTGCTAAATGCAGGACCACCTTAATAATATTGTGACACGAAAAGATAATATAACCTGTTAGCTGCTGCATAGGGACCTAACAAGGCTAATCACACAGCACAGGATTCTTAAGAGTTTGTCAAATTTTGATATTTTTGAAATTATTTTTTGTCAATTTCAAAGTATTATTTTTCCCCTGTTATTTGCATATATTTTTCTATATTTTATTTCTTATGTAATTTAGACTCCATAGACCTGCCTACCTCTAGGAATGCTGTGTCAGGCTGCAGTGAAAGACATCATCCTGGTGCTGGGGCTTTCAGGGTAACATCACCACTCTATTTCTCTTCTGCTGGAAATCCACCTCCTACTGCTGCAGCCCACTCTGTCTTGTGTGAGGAGCCATCTGTTTAGAGAGCCAGCAAAACCTGGGCCCAGAGACTTCTGAGGGCAGATACTAATGCAGCGTCATGGTGGAGTTAGCCAGAAGCAGCGGACAAGGGGACTACGGGATGGTGGGCATTGTATCAATATTCAGCATCTTATTTAACCACTTAATGAGTTATACAGGGTAGGTCACACTTCTCAGAGCTATTGTTTCAGGCTCTCTGCAGACTCACATATCAGTTCTTCACAACCGTGATAGCTATAGATTTCTTTCCCCTTTCAAATATAGGCTTGGATTCTGGGGTATGTGATGGAAACTGGGAAACATGCGGATATTCTATACTATAGCATGCCTTCTGGCCCTGACGTAAGCTCTGGAAATGACTTTGGGATCAAATTCTGCAGTCCATATTTAGGTAGATATCTGAGTGTTAATGCTCAGTTTCTACTGACATGAGGCTAATTTTAATCAGTAATCCGTTTGTGAAAGGCTCTGTATATGTTTACCAGTTTTAAGAGACATCTAATCCAGCATTAAATCTGATTCTTTATTAAAAGTGAATGTTTATATTGTGAAATCAGTTGCTTTTGGTCATATGAATGTATAGGAGGTTGAACAAAGAAAAGCTATAAATTATTATTAAAGAACATGACCGTGTTAGAGAAGTAAAGAAATTCAAAGTGACACTACTCTGTCTTTTATCCAGGACAATGTGCCTTCTTTACTTTTCTGCTTCGCAAAATGTATTTTTACATTTGTGTATTTTCCTGTTCGTAGAACTTCCCCCTCCGACATTTTTTTCCTTTAAGGAGGGACAAGAGAGCCACCTTGAAAGCATAGCTTTGTTAAAGTGATGGAGTGATTACATGTTGTGCCCATATACAGATTATTTAAAAAAGAAGAGTTATTAAATGTATGGTTGCAACTGCTCTGGATGAGTTATTCATGCATGCCCAGTCAATGGAACTCCACTAAGGCATATCGGTCTGCAGTGGCTGTTTATGGTGTCTGGGCCCTAGTAAGCATTGGACATGTGCATTAGCCCCTCTCTAGTCCTAGCACATTAACACATTTTAATTTTGTTTCTAAAATATTCTGCAGCAAATGAAGTGGTAATGGTTTAAAAATTCCACTTTTTAAAGAAAATTATTACCTTTGATTGTATTCCCTCTTGGATTGGGTATGATTAAACAGATTTGGGGTTTTTAAAAATTTGGGGTTTTTAAAAATTATATAAATAACTGTAGCTTAGTTGTAGATTCCTTGTTGGGACACACTTTATCTTGAAGTTAATTTAAATGATCAAGTTTCTCCCTGCCCCCTCAATGTGAATGTAAATTCATAGACTACCAGGATTGGAAGGAACCTCAGGAGGTCATCTAGTCCAACTCCCTGCTCAAAACAGGACCAATCCCCAGACAGATTTTTGGTCCCAGATCCCTAAATAGCCCCCTCAAGGATTGAACTCACAACCCTGGATTTAGCAGGTCAATGCTCAAACCACCAAGCTATCCCTCCATAAATTGAAAGTGTGACTCAATCTTTGGCTGAACTATGGCTGTAGACCTAATAGTCCTCTGTGATATAGCTTGATAATAATTCTCTATCAATAAAATACTATTTATTTTTAGAGGAAATACAAATAAAATAAAAAATTTGAACGCCAGTGCATAGGTTCATTGTTTTTATTTACTTGAGATCTGGTCCTGCAAATATGCATGAGTTACTTCACTTATTATATGTCATTGGGACCACTGATGTAAGAAATGTTTCTTGTAAGAGTGTGTGTGCAGAATTAGGCCTGCAAATCTTACAGTATGATTTAGTAGATTATCATTATGCTAATATACTACATTTAAAACATTTGACAATGTGTATTCTGTTTTAAATAATAAAGGTCTTTTTTTTCCTTTTATAAGAAACTTTAAATTTGACACATACACAACTGAGCTTACAATCTGGCTAGTCTGAGACCCTGATTTTTCTAAAGTCCCATTCCATTTAATTCAATGGGAATTTTACCTGTGTTACATCTGCAGGTTTGGGCGCCTACTGTTCTGTATACACTTGTGTTTTAGTGCTTCAGTTATGCTCTTAAACTTGTGCATGGGTTAATGCCCTACATCTCCCGCTGCTTGATATTTAAACAATCAAAGATTTAATCTTGCTCCAGTTGAACTCCAGTATGAGTTTTGCGCTTGGCTGCAGTTTATGCAGGATCAGGCCTTCAGTGTTGTAAATAAGGATAAATAAGCATAAACATATTGCTAATTTAGGATGTTCAAATAAACTAACATTATCCACATCGATATTTTCTGAAGCAGTCCTTCTTACCCAGGCAAAATGACATGAATCTCACCATCCCATATTACAAATACAATGTAAAACTCTTCTAATTGTTAAAGAAACAATACTGCTAATAACTCTGCATCAATTTTTCTATCAAGTATACCAGAAAAAAATGAAGGCAGTTTTTTTTTACAGATAACAAAGACACATTTCTTTCCAGCCTTTAAAAGTCATCTTTAATCTGTACCGGTGGTGAGTGAATTTGGAAATGTGGTTATCTGAACTGGTGAGTACTGAATTCCATCTACCCTGCTAAAACTGCCCTGTTAAAGAACATGCCTATGTTATTTCATGGCATATTGTCATTTTTTCCAGTACTCCGTGGAAATATTTTAATTTTATTATAGAAAAAACTTGCAGTAAATATTCAATGTTTCTGAATAACTGGTAGAAAATCAGAAATATTGATAAAGGGCACATCTGGCCTTCATTCTGCAATAGTTGGGAAGATCTGATTTTTGTTCATTATACTCTTTAGTTGTGCTATTATCTGTTACTTTGGTGGGATCTTGTTAGCAACTTCATTAGATAAGAAGTGGCCTCTAATATTGGTGTCCAGCTAAAAGCTGAATGTTTAGAAGGATCAATGTTAACTATGAATAGTAAGTCCTGACTCCTAATTAAAGAGTCTAACTCTCTTTACCATTTAGAAGCTTTATTTCTTCAATGCTCATCAACCTAGATGAGATAACCCATCAACCACTAAAGAAAAAGCTTATTTTTCATTTTTGTTTAAGTGAAGGTATACCTTATAGTCCATTTTAAAAAATCCATATCCAAATGATCACTTCTAAGGCTACAAATTGCTTTTTGCCTTATTTTGTCAGTATTGTGAGTCTCTGAATCCATGCTTCCCTGCTCTTTTCATAGGGAAATCAAATTGGTTTTGTGGTGCATTAATGTTTTATACAATATTCCATAGAGAACATTAAATAAAAAGAAAAGAAAAAGGTTGACCTCTAACACCTTCACCCATTTCTTATGTCAAACTGGGAAATGTTGAAAGCCCTATATGGTCATAACCCTTCTATCTAACTGTGACCCCCCTTAACATTGAGCAGGTGACTCGATTAAACATAAATCAGGCATAAAATGCCCTGCATGAGGCAGCACAGTGAATCAAGCAAATTATCAAATGGCAAAACTCATTCTGTGCTCTGGGCAATGTAAGCTGCCAGCACTTATACATCAAAACTTCACTCAATGTAAGATTGATTTTATTTTATTTTGTTTATTTTAATTCCCTTTAGCATGCTATGTTACTCCTGTAAAATGCCGTCTGCATCATTAGCTTCCTAAGAAATGCTTTTCTTTTCTAGCAAAGGCTGATCATAATCTTGAGCACAGAAATCTATGTATGACTACATATGCTGTAGTCTGTAGTGCATGCAAGTAGAGCTGGTACGTTGTGTAGTGGTACTGAAACTCAAGCTTCTGTGACTGTATTGATTTGTGTGTGTGTGTGTGTGTGTAACTTTATCAAAAATATAAGCACCAAAGGAATAATGTAGTAAAATTGAAGCACAGTAGCCATTGAGGATATTTTCCAGTTCCAGTAAAGATGTTGGGATTAAAATATGTAAGTCCAATCTTAAGGCTGGAATGATTTTTTATGTAAGATGATACAAGTCTTCCTTTCACAGTGCTTTTTATGCTGCCTTAAAACATGTCAAAATAATCCCCAGCAGAGGAGCCTAAAAGGAATGTCAGCTCTGTGGTTATGTAAATTGAACTGAGTGCTTTACAGAAGGTTTAAGATTTTTATAACTCAAAAGTTGTTAACAGCCAGCTGGTTTGTATCTGTTTTTTATGGTTATTCTTGTCATATGCAGCCTCCACAATTTTTAATTATATTTTATGATATGTGTTTTCCCTCCTCTTGAATCCCAGAGCCACTCTTTGCTTAGAAGATATTTTCCACTGGGAAGAGAACAAGCATTGCTTTGGGACTCCATCATTAGAAATACTGTTGTATAATTACTTATCCGTAACAGCAAAGAGTGTGAATATCATGGAACTCACCATTGCAAATATGTAACTTGCTATTCCAGTACAGAAATCTATATAATTCAGCATGTTTAGTTAGTAAATTTTGCCTGCCACCCCCAGCTAAAAATAAATAAAATGATGATCATGCCTCTGTTGTCTTCAATTTAAAAAAGCTGATTTACAGTTTTTATTGTATTCATCATGCAAATTAATCTTTGCTTCACAGTTCAGTTCTGAGTGCATGCTTTGTATTTAGAAGATTTGATTACATTGCACGTTTGAGATCACAATTCATTTCGTATCATAGTTCACAGAAATACTGTATTTATAATATAATGAATAAAATAGAAGAACTGGATAAGATTGAATTTTTTTTTATTATTCAGAGCAGTGTACTTCAAGAGGTGGCTTTATTCATAACTGGAGATAGAGTAATTGTAAATGTCCAAAAGAGAGTATCCTTTTGATGGAGTTAAAAATAAGTATTTCTCCTTTACCAAAAACACACCAAAAGAAACAAAATCCCAGCAAAAGCCCGTGACTTAAAACAATACTTAAAACAATAGACCAAGAATATTTATTTATACATTATGGTAGATGCATTACCAGAAAGTCCTTGTTCTTGAATATTTTGCAGCACTTTGTTAGTGTTTATCCCTTCAGTGAAATGAAACAGACTGATCTCTAATTGTTTTTAATGGCAGCTCCTCCTATTGAAACACCTCCTCTCATTTTGGATCTAATGATGTAAGAGCTGGAGTCTTAAATAATTAATCAGGTATGTAGAGCTGCCTTGGAAATGCTTAGAGGTTTCAGATACTTTTTAAGCATTAAACCCACATGAATACACAAGATTATTAATTTTTTGTTGTGCTTTGTGGGAGGTATATGAAAATTAACACTTGCTTATTAGTTACAGTATACAGTAGACAAAGACCTGCAACCAATCCTCATTTAAAAGTGTGTATCATGCAGTGTGAGGAAACCATGTGTGCATTTGTATTATATTCAAAACATTGATTTATGTAATCCAATTTCATTACTTTAACAGGCTAAAATCAATATAAGTATTATCATCAAACTTAATATCTTCAGACATTATGACTCTGTAGGACTACTTGTATTACACAATATTATCATATTTAAGCTTTTGAATGTTAAAGATTAAGGAATGTTTATTTTGACCCACTTATGCTGTAATAGCTAAGAAATGTATTCAGTGTTTTTGGCACTGTGGAATCCAAATGGCCTTTTGTACTGAATTTGGCCTTAAATTATTTATGGAACGACACATAGTTGCGTCGAACACTAAATATAAATTGATTTAGTATAGGTGTGTAATGTTAATGGTTATACATTAAGATAATACCAACTTAATATTAAAAATGACAGAATATATTAAAGAAAATAAGTTAACTAAATAATAGTCAGGATTGATCCTCAAAACCAGTTCTCTTTTAAAACTTAATTTTCCATATGGGTGAAGTATGAAGTCTAAAAGGGATCCTGGCTCCATTCAAGTTAATGGGAGTTTCTTCATTGATTCCCCCCAAGGATTTCCCTAATATTCTTCTTTCTTTAACTTATAAATGAAGAAAAAAACAAAATAAATTTCAATTTGCCACATTTGCCCCATAGATTGTAACCAGAGCAGGAATACTACTCTAAATATCCTTCCAATCCACTTTGTCTGACAAACATATGCTTTCCATAATGAGTACCTGCACTGGACATCTACCACATTTTTTAGTTACTAAATTGCAACATTTTAACCTAATCTCCATGCCTACTCCACCAGATCCCTGACCAGCTGTGAGGAAGGTGAAAAAACCCACCCTACCTAGGCCAGTCTGGCAGTGAGGGAAAAATTTCTTCCCAACCCCAAGGAAAAAAACAACCAGCATCATGCCCACTTGATTTTACTCTGATTCCATGGGAAAGAGGGTACATATTGCCAGCATGATGGTAGGGAGATAAGGCTTCCGCAGAACTGCGCAGGGTATGAATACCCTCTTGACTGTTCACCAGGAAGGGCACTACCCCCCTCCTAGTCCAGCCACTTCCTGTTCCTCTCTTTTTTGTCCAGGTAAATTTTCCCCTTCCTCCTCCTCGGCCTACAATAGCATAGGGGCCTCTATATAGGGGCCACAACTTCTTTTCTTCCAGCCAGCCAAGGACTCACTGCATATAGTTGCAGTGAACTCATTTGTCTGGATTGAATGAGATGTTTTCTATGATCTTTCATGAAATAATTCACTGCTGCATTGATTGGTTAAAGAATAAACAGAAACATCAACTTCATACCTACAAGGAAAACCACTTTTAAGATAAGTCACTTTTGGAGATTTACAAAACTACAATTTTAGAACTTAAAGCTCCTCTCCCCTCTCATCCCCCAATCCCAAGTCAGTCTGCCAGAGCTAGATCTGTTAAGCTTCCAGGCATGCTTCAAAGCCAGTCTTTACTTCTCTGTTCTTTAAGGATATTGAGAATGGTGTGAGGCGAGACAAATATATTTATGGATTGTCCTTGATTTGTTTATTTTTTTTAAATTTATGGGATGTGAAGAAATAAATAATGTGAAGAAATAAAAGGAACTAATCTTTCCTCACAACCTTTGTGCAACTTCCATTAGCTGTTCTGTGTATCTTGAGAGATACACATACATCTCAATTCTCTTCAGTATTCACTAACTTCCTGCTTTTGAACTGAGCTTCTGAACAAATAAGAGTTTTTAAATATCTTAAAATGTACTTACAGATAATCTGCAAGTAGGTTTAGTGAGCCCAAATCTGTGCTGTAAATCTGAAGTAAATCACTGACTCTCATTTAATTTATTTGTGGGAGACCTAGCTCTGGGAACAGAATTTGACTCAAGCCTACCCCCCTTTAATTAAGGACTGCCGGCTTCCTTATCTGGGAGTATTGTAGCTTCATTTAGCATTGGATCTGAAACCAGCTCACCCTGGTAATTCTAGGATCCTCATGATCATAGCATTGTAGCACTTTATATTAATGATCACTAAGAAGAAAATACAAATAAAAATATTTATTTTCTCATAGTGTCCTTGAACACAAGGTCATCTGGGGAACAAATTCTCACACATATTTGCTCCTATCTGAATAGATTAGAAATTTGTTAGCTAATCACATTGTTCCTCTTTCCAACCCATTTTATACTGTGTGATAGTTTTATGGCACAATTAGATTAGAAAATAATTTTTAAATCTTTAGTATCCTGTTTTGCAGAATACAGTTTCCTTCACATTCAACAAAAATAATTAATCACATTTTACCCAAAAAACCACATTATTTTCCTTCTTGATAACATTGCAGTGATTCAGAAGAATTGTATTCTGTATTCCAGCCGAGCTAATGATTAACAAGTAGTAAGAGAAGGATAGAGAATGTCTGGTTTCAGTAAAGCCCCAACCACCTTTCAAGAAATTTAAGATTCTTCATGAAACATCTTACAGTGAGAAACGTTTAAATATTTTTGGTAATTCATAGAAAATTATTAAAACCTCCACTGTGCCCCTCCCTACATCAGACTGTCAATGGATGGAACACAAACATCAATTTTTTTAAATAGTCTAAAATCTAGAATCCATTAAGTTGTAGGGTTTTTCATTTTTGTTTTCTAAAGCTTAACTATATTATTTAGGTTATTTCATTTGAGGAAATAGCTTTTAATGGACCGACTTCTGTTGGTGAAAGAGACAAGCTTTTGAGCTTACAGAGAACTCTTCTTCAGGCCCAATAAAAGATATTACCTCGTTCACCTTGTCTCGCTAATGTCCTGGGGACCAATATGGCTACAACAGCACTGCAAACAGCATGTTAAAGATTTTTCTGTACATGCTGAATTTAGGTGCCATTTGAAAGCAGTATAAGAGATGCTCTGTCCATTTTTAGAACCAATGAGTGCACAGTTTATTTTCAACTACTGTCTCAACCCTTAGACAAGTTTAGTTATAGTACTAATCCACCACTTGTCAGAGGTGGATTTAGAACAAGTGCTAATAACAATATTGGATACTTTTCTTTTTAATAGTTTTGTGCAAGCACTAAGTAATTTATCCTTACAACAAACCCTGCAAGGGTGGATGATATAATTTCTACTTAAACATGGGGGAAACTGAGAGATCAAGTGATTTACCTGAGATCATACAGCAAATCCAGTGGTAGTCTCTGTATTAGAACACATGAATCTCTGCATTAAAGTCATATTTTTGTCCCACTAGATTAGTCTACTTCTCAATGACTGAGGTAGGATTTTTCTGACGCTTCGTCAGACACTGCCTTGCCAATTGACATTTTTTTCTGTTCTCAGATTGTTCTTACTCCCAATTATCAGTTGTTATAACACAGAGAAAAATTGCATATTCTGTGCATAGTAGAAAAACAAAACCAAATAAACCTGTGCAAGTAATTTGGGTGTCAGTAACCCCATGTGCATGTGGTTACAGGACAGTCCTATAGATTTGGGGTAATGATTTTCTAGGATTTCATTTACTGAAGATGAATCAGAAGAATATGGCATCCAGGAAAATAAGGCAGACCATCAGCTACCTAACCCTGTGACTGACCTAGAGGCATCTTGAAAGCTGCCAAAATAACTGTTTATGGAATCTGTCAAGAAGCCAAATGCTGCTGGAAAATATATCTTCCATACTTTTGCATCTGGATCTAGTATCTGATGAGAAAAGGAGGTGAACATGTGATACAGTGTTCTTGGCTAAACGGTGCCCTACAATCCACCATGAACTAAAAAAAATATTGGCGCTGCATTTAGGATTTGCCACTGTTAATACTTGTGCAAAGATACTAACACTAATAAAGGAATGATCTTTTGGCACACATCTAGGAAGCTTGTAACATAAACTTTGATCTGACAGTTTATTTTGTTGGTGTTACCTACTAGGCAATTGCTGTAGGTACCACCTGTATGTATGAGGGTTTTATTATTTTTATTTTATTGTATTTTTAAATTTGTTATGATTACATCGAGTGTGAGTGGCTGATACGCTAATATTATTCACAGAGACAGTGATGTCATTGACATCTATTATATAAAAATGGCAGCTTCTCCAATTATTTAACATTTACATAAGTAATTTATTTAAAAGATTGTGTGTATTCATATCTCCTAGCTTCCTGTATATAATAGGTAATCTTTTTTTCTATAATGCAATCATCCTACAGTATATTCCTCATTTTATATGCTTATATATGAGCATGTTAATTATAGTTGAAAGGGCAAAACAAAACAAACAACAAAAAAACTCCATTTAATTTTGGACAAAATTTTGGTGCAGTGAGTACCTTCTTTTTAAGAAACATCTGAAAGCACAGAAAACCTACTTGTCAAAAATTCTGATTCATAAAACTTTGTGAACACAGAAGTTAATAGTACCATGTCACTTTCTAAATGTCTCCTTTGTAGGCTGGCAATTGAGAATGTCAGCACTATAGAGAGATACAAAATTATAAACACACACTTTTCTGATATAGAAGAGTTTTGGATTTGAGTATGGTACTATGTTTTGCAGAAACTAGGGATTGCACAGATGACGTAGGGTTGTATGTAAAATATCATTGTCTGCCAGCACAGAATCATACAGATTCATCCATCGGTCAGAATAACTCCTACTGTTCTAAACACCGTCTTATACTATACTGCCTATTGGTTACTGTGAAGTTTAGATTAAGCACAGCTTCTTGAAGAAATGCAGACCACAATTCTCTCTCAAGCTGTCACAATAGTAGTAGCTCTGTTTTGCCAAACACAATAGTTTCACTCAGCCCTAGTGATCTGGATCATTGGATAAGTTGGACACAAGCAAACTATGTGTTTTAAAATGGCTTAATATAAATATATATATCTAGGAACAAAGAACATAGGCTATACTTACGGAATGGGGGATTCTATCCTGGGAAGCAGTGACTCTGAAAAAGATTTTGGGGTCGTGGTGGATAGTGAGCTGAACATGACTTCCCAGTGTAACATTGTCGCCAAAGGGGCCAATGCAATCCTGGGAAACCTCAAGTAGGAATAGAGGTTATTTTACTTCTATATTTGACACTGGTGCAATCACTCCTGGAATGCTGTGTCCAGTTCTGGGGTCCACATTTCAAGAAAGATATTGATAAATTGGAGGGGATTTGGAGAAGAGCCATGAGAACAATTATAGAATTAGAAAGTTTGCCTTGTAGTGATAGACTCAAGCTCAATCTATTTCACTTAACAAACAGAATGGTAAGGAGTGATTTGATTACAATATCTACCTGGGGGATCTACCTGTAAATATCTACTTGGGAATAATAATGGGTTCTTCAATCTAGCAGAGAAAGGTATAACATAGTCCAATGGCTGGAAGTTGATGGAAGACAAATTCAGACTGGAAATAAGGCAAATATATTTAATAGTAATAACAATTTACCAAGGGTCCTGGTGGATTTTCCATCACTGAGAATTCTTACATTAAGATTAGATATTTTTCTAAAGTACAGGCTCTAGGAATTATTTTGAGGAAGTCCTATGCCCTGTATTGTACAGGAAGTCAGACTAGATTATTGTCCCTGCTGGCCTTGGAATCTATGATCTCATGGGGTCAATAAATCCATGAATCCAAGCTTGGAGCAGACATATTCCATGTGATCCATGTGTCCACTCAAAGGTCCCCATGCAGTTTGCATACTGCAAATGCATAATGAACTTCTTCAGTCATTGGCAGAAATGTGGCTAAATTTTATAGCATCTATTTTCAACACTTAAGTGCATCAAAAATTAAATTAAATGTTTATATATTCCATCAAAAACTAATTCTCATTCTTATGAAATGGCTACACATCATTACTGAACAGCTTAACCATCCTAGTATAAACACCAATTCTTAATAATAATTACAATAGACAGTCCACTCCTACTCTTTCTCCTGCTGTTAGCCCTTCCTCTCCCTAAATGCCAATGAGAAAGGTGGTTTTGTAGCATGTCCAGAATGTTGGTGTCTGGGTTTTGGTGGATCACCTGGAGAAGCAAGTTCTAGCATCAAAGGTCTTTAAAGGCAGTCACTGCCCTTTAGAACTAAGGAGAATGCTGAGTAAGCACCTCTACTGATTGCAGCTGTGGCAGCATAGTATGGCAGAGGGTCAGTCCTTGAGGCAACCATTTAATATTTGTAGGTTTAGAACCAACACCTTGAACTCTATTCAAATTATTGGCAACCATTGCAGATTATAAAGCTGCAGTGTAAATGCTCCTTATGAGATGTTCTGATTTACAAGCTGGTAACAGCATTTTTGCTTAATTTTCTGAATGGTCTCATGTAGAGCAATCTAATCTATATGTCACAAAAGTGGATAATTATGGCAAGGTCCACATACCAATGAAATGGTAACTCACACACTTTCTTTGCCATTTGCAAGATGTGGATGTTTATTGAAAAGATGCATACACTCTCTCAAATAGGATGCTGATAAGCTATTTGTCTGCTGTTCAGGTTGTTTCTTCCAACTAACGACATTACCTCTGTTTTCCTGACTCAACCTCAGCCACGCACTCCTCATAAAACTCCCAAACTCATACAGACATTGGACAATCCATTTCATAACACGAGCCAGGTTGGTTGTGATGGAGATACTGGACAATAAGATTGATTTGCAGCCAAATATTATCATTATGTATTTGTACCACTCTTAACCACGTGGTAGGTTCTTCAGAGATATGATAAAGGCGTCCCTGCTCTGAGTAGTGCACAACTTGGAATTTAGACGTGATATAACTAATGAGGGGAAGCCACAAATGATGGGGATGGGTCAAGAGAGCTCATGTCCAATCATTTTCTCATATGCATATTGAAAGGAAGGAGGGAATAATTTTGAACAATTAATACATTTGAGAAAATCATGGTCTGCTGATGGACAATTAATAAACAAAAAAGTAGACAACATTAATCAAATTATTTGTTGCAAATTATGCTCCCGGTTCCACTTGTAACTAACTGAGATTTTTCAAAACAATGTATGTGCAAAATGTGTACTGCCATCAGACACTGCTGCCTTCACATTCTGGCCATTGTCTGATGCTACTAACTCAGGTGAGAAGTGCTAACATCAACTCTGTTCTGATGGATTCTATCATCTCCAATATTGCTAACAATGTATGTGTAATTTCTCAGAACTACGCATGCATAGCATGGCATACTGGTAGTTTCTACTGCTGTCAGAAATGATCTTGTGGTCACCAATGTCCATATATTCAGCATACTTTGTACTGGTCCATTTGTCCTTAGTGAGGTGGACCACTGCACACACATTCATTGATTTCAAAGAGTATAATAGCTTTTCTAGAGTATTTATGATCTGTTATGTAAACCTGAATTTAGCATAGTATTGCACTTTTCTCATAATGTTGAATGTTGTGACATGAATGCAGGCAGGAGTTAAAAATACTATTATGGGAAAAGTTACTGCATGTCTACTATAACCCATATTCAGATATTAATGACATGTATGCATTTTAAATACCCAGACTTCCCAGTTCATATTTTGGTTCAGGGTATTCAAAATTTCATTCTATAGTGACGAATCTGTTTTAAATTGCAAAATAAGAGCATTTGGTAATCTCAGCCTATAATCATCCTATACAGAATTCTTCTTAACATCAGAGGGAGTTTTTTTATGAAGCCGTTTATGATGGCAGGATCAGGTTCTCAGTCGAGAGCATATATGTATGTCTGAGGCGTAATCCCTGACAAATGGTATTTATAATAAAAAATACAGCACTATGGTATGTCCTTACCATACCTTACCATTATTCCTTGCACTGCAGTCCAAACAAGTCAGTTTTACCAAAGTTCTAGGAGAAGATATACATATAACATTGTGCACGTGGCTAGCTGCATCATACATTTTTTAAAGGTTGTTTGGTTTTTTAATGTTCCTCTTATGCATTACTTATTGACCAATGCCAGAGACAAGATAATGGGCTAGATGGGATAGGACTTTAGACTTGAATTTGGTATTCTAGTTTGCAGATGGTAAATGGGCCAGTAGAATTTCAAACTTTACTGTGCTGTTCCATTTAGCAAAAAAAAGGTTGCATAGATGGTTGAAGGTTGTCTACAAGAAGCTGCTATTTTGTCTGCCAGCATAGAACTACATGAAGTCAGTCAATATAATACCTACTGCTTTAAAAGTTCTATCTAGTCCAGTACCTTGTCTCTGGTACTGCTCTATACATAATAGATCAGAGGAAGATTAAAAAACAAAGATACCCAAAGCTATAATGCAGCTAATTTACAACACCATAAGTGAGTGGGGTAAAAATATCTTCTGACTCTTGTAGGGGATCAGTTTATGTTCTGAAGCATGAGATTTGACTACCCTTATATCATTGTTTTAACATGTGAACATATTGCCTTGAAACAATCCATAGTTCTTCTTGTTAAATGGAATTTTCCTATAACTAAAATGCTCAAATGTATCTTGTGTATCAATACTGTAAACAGGGAGATGCAAATAGTAAAGTATTGTAGCTGTAGAAATGGTCAGCATATTTTCAAGGCTCATGTCTTCTCTGGGAAGAATGATTTACTAAATGCAACATTTTCTGAACTTCTCTTTTCAGTTAAATTTGTAACTATGTTTTTGGCTAGGTTTTCTACAACATTCAGTGTAAGGGATCTTGAAATTATATCAAATCTCTGTCATATTTTCAGCTACATATAAATGTGACAGAAGAGGAATTGAGATGGTTCTTTATGGATATTAATTCTTGCAGAATATATCCAACTTTTTATGCTGCTAATGAATTGTCTTACACAGACTTCCTTTAAAAATCCCATTAAGTAGTAGTCTGCATTTTAGTTGTCTGCTGAGGATGTACTAACATGTAGCTGTGATCACATCTCATCTTCGTTGTGCACGTAACTGTTTGCATCCCTTGCTAAAACCTTGCATTCCTATGCTCCTTCCATGTACCCCTATTTATGAATGAGTAGTGCTGCTTTCCTTTGTTGGGAAGGGCAAGACCCTGAAGAACTTTTGTAGCTGACTGTCCTTATGCATAGTTTAACTAGAAATACTCTTTACTTTCCTTAAAGACTAAAAAGTTGTTTCGGCCCTGATTTTATGTTGTATGGATGTAGGGGGACTGCTGTTTCAGTGTGGAGCCCCACTGCACATAATGAAGCCAACTGCATGCTACAAAATCCAGGACTGGTATGTTGTGGTCCAGAGCTAAAATCCCAGCCTTGAGTCTACCAACATTGATGCAAATAAGTAATTTAAATGTAAATGTTACACATATGAGTAGTCCCATTGCAGTCAATGGGACTATTCAAGTGTATAAAGTTACTTGCATACATTAAGGGTTTGTGGGATTGAGCTCATAAATTGCAGGGAAACATACTTCCACTGGGCCACCAGACCGCCTCAACAATGTTTAGATATTAGATAATCAAAGAACTGTGTACCATTACACCAGGATCTGTGTCAAACTGTGGATTAGGTTAAAAAAAACCGACAAAAGCACCTGGTGATTGAAAGATTATGAGTATTTAGCTACTTTACTGCTGTTACAGGCATGAACATGTCCTTTCAGTATTTTTGAATTGTAGCAATGTTACAATTAATTAATTATGTCCATCTAGCTAGAAATTAGACTAAAGTTAAAGAGTTTTAATAAATCGTTTTGATTTTTCTTGATCTTCTTAACTGTGTGAGTATAAATGAAATATACTTTTAACTAGACTAATTTAAAGAATGCTGCAGTTAGTCAAATGTAAGAATGTTTTTTAATCAAGAAAATTCATTACATGTCAATAATCTCTGTTGTATCTCTATCATGATATTCATGTTTTTAACCAGTACTAACAGAAAGAATAGTACTATGAAATCATGAGAGAATGCACACAAAAAAGCAGCGAGGAACTTCTGTTTGCAACATTTATGGGGAAGTTGTTCCCATAACGAATGGTTTTGTTAAGTAAAAGCTATTATTGTGCTCTAGCAATGCAAATGTAAAACAGAAAATTTGTCTATTAACATCACTGTGTCAATGCATAAATAGCATTTTTTTTGAAACTTTATAAAACATTTGTCTAAAGAGATTGTGGACCAGGATTCAACACCTACAGAAAACATTATTTGTATTGTTCAAAGCTGACCTTTTTTTTTTTTTTAACAAAGGTTTTATCTGCACTTTTTCATCTGTTTAGAAGCATACATTTTTGGTTAAGAAATTGAAGATAATCACTTTGTCTTTTTTTTAAGATAGGGAGGTTGAGATAAAAAAGAATGCCTGCTTTAAAAGTCACACATGGCTGTAATTTAAGATTTTTTTTTTAACCTCATTGTCCATAACAGTTGAAAGAAACCTTCAATGAAAGTTTATTAACTAGGCCAATGCCTGAGGCAATAAAGGTTCATTTATTACCAGTTTCTTGGCTGTTTTTCTTCTTCTATTTTTCAGTTAAACTCATAGCGTAAGATAATACTTCACAAAATTAAACCTTTGACCTTCTGTAGAGTTAAGTCTCCTTTGATTAGATAAAGTAACAATTTATGGTCCGGCATGAGGTTGCACATGAAGTGAATAATGCAACAGATTGAATGAGGACTGAGAACCTATTGCTTTTGAAGAGATGACTGTTGTTTAAGAAAAAAAATGTTCTCACTTAATTGTATTGTTTTGATTCTGTATGCACTTCAGCAGTATTTCAAAATGTTCTAAGAAAATTCAGTAACAGGCCAGCACATCTACGTTATATTGGTTAATTCTGCCAAAAAATACTTTGAACTAAAATCAAGTTCACAGATTGCAAAAAAAAAAAAAATGTTAAAGCTGAAAGCCTTCAGTATTTATTATGGTATTGCAATTGATGATTTCACCTTCAACTTTAAGAACACGAATGAAATCACAAAACTGAACAATTTTGGGGAATTACTGCCCATTGATTCTGTAAATGGAATATACTACTGATGAGGGAATTAAGTTTTCACTTTATTTGCTGAATAATTTATTTTTTTCTCTGAGGAGCTCTTATTTTTAACAAATGAACAGCAAGAGCTATATAAAGATCTCAGATAAAGTAATGAAATCTTAACATTTCTATTAATTTTATTTAAATATATATACATGCTCTCCTGACTATTTTCAATCAAAATCCCCTATATCCTTCTACAAGGATTTCTGGATGGGACAAAAATGGCCTTTAAAGTGTAACTACTAATTTCTAAATTAAAATGATCTATTTCTCTATAGTAGTAGTAGTACTAATTGTTTGAACTCTTGATGACTAAAAGCAAAAGGGGATTTGAAATCTTGAAGCCTAGTTGTTGACATTTAACTCTTTTCTGCCGTATTTGTTTGTTTTAAATGCATTAGCCATGCATCAAAATTCATAATGCAACTTAAATATAATTACAGGAAAAACTTGTTTAGATGTGCTTAAAAACAGATGGCCTGATTCTCATCTCGCTTACAGCAATTTTTTAAGTCTGATTACTTCACTAAGTTACTTCAGTGTATGCAAGATGAGAATTGGCCTCCAATTTGTAGAATTTTAACAATTGATTGCATCTCTCTAAACACTTGATGTGGAAATTTAAGTGAGATCCTAATTATTAACCTTTTAGTCATCGTTACCTTTTAATTAGTACAGCAGTCATTTTTAACTGTTTGGAAACAGATTGGATGAGCAGTAAGAAATGTAAATCCAACAGGGGAATGTACAGTTATAAAATCTGATGGAAAATTCCTTGATCACTCAGAAATTGTAGTTATGGGAGTTTTGGGTGTGCAAAGACTATTGGGTTAGGTTGGACTGATCCACAATGTTTAACAAAAAAAAGAAGTATGGGTTACTCTTAAATTTCAACCAATTGCCTAAATCATTTGAATTGGAAAAAAAAAAAACTTCTGCTGAGATTTAATGTATTTTAACAGAACATTTGAGTACAATCTAAGGCTTCCCAATCTGCAGCTTGTTCTGTGTAGCCAGACCCTTGTCCTAGTGTGGATACCCCATTAAGTATCCGCCATCACAGAACATAAGAGCCTAAGTTTCTGATCCTGCTTTATTCAAAATCAGTGGAAAAATGTCCATGCTCTTCAGTTGGGACTGGGATAATTGGTCACTTGGTACGTCTATATAGTGAGTGGCAGTGTGTCTCGGAGCCTGGGTTAATAGATTCGGGCTTGCAGGTTTGTGCTACAGCACTGTGTAGACATTGAGACTCTGACTGGAACTCAGGCTCAAGCTTCAGAGCCTGAGCTCCAGCTCAAGCCACAATGTCTACAGAGCTGTTTTTAGCATCGTAGCATAAGCCCTGGGAGCCCAAGTCTCTTGACCCGGGCTCTCAGGCTTGCTGTTATGGGCTGCAGCTCACTGTGTAGATGTATCCTTAGAGCCTCAACCTGCACCACTGAAGTCAATGGGAGCTTTGCTATTAACTAGAGTAAGCTCAGGATCAAGTCCATAGACTTAAGTCTTGTATTTCTTACTGAGGCAAAACTACCACTGTGCCTGAGGCTTTTTAGCTTTTTAGCTTTTTACTTGTTCTATGTTGCCCAAGGTGAGGGGGAGTGAAAATGCTAAATGAAATCATTCAGACATTGGGTGTAAACTAAAAAGCAAACAAACAAACAAACCCCCAAAAGAAACCTTTGCAATCAGCAGGTTGAAAGGGTCATGTAATTAAAGAAGAGACACCAACAATTACACAATTCATTTACCTGTTTTTATAATAGAAACAGTATTTCAAGTTTTCCCCATATAATTCTGTAAACATCCGTAATCAAATCTATATTGCTTTCCTGTATGTCTGTTTGATTCAGTTGTCAGTTATAACTTTAGTGCTTGACTCTGGAATCCTTAGTCATCCAAATAGTATTTTCACTAGTAGTCCCACTGAGCTCGCTGGGAGTACGTGTGCGAGGACTACTCAGATGAATACAGTGTGTGTACATACAGTCCTTGTATGTTTTTAATGATTTGATTTATTCTAAACTGCTGACATTGCCAAAACTAGAATTTGGATAAATCCTTCCTAAGCAGGTAGGATCACATGTCGGAGGGCAGTAGCCTGTGTCAGATATCATCACTGGTATCAACTTGGATACTCTTGAATAAACTTACCAGCACAGTTGTCAACTTTCACAAGAAGCCAGAAATCAAGCCAATCCCATTTTAAAACAAGGACAAAACAAGCCACTCCCTAAGAACCCCAACACTCCAGGTGACTAGATCCCCACAGCGTGCAGTCTGGGACTGTGGTGGACGCGCTGTGCACCCCCGACTCTCTTCCCATCCTTGCCCCAGATAGCACCTTGCCCTGCTTGCCAAAAGCTGATAAAAAAAATCAACAAGCTACAACAGGGGTCGGCAACCTCTGGCATGTGGCTCACAAAGGTAAGCATCTGGCAGGCCGAGCCAGTTTGTTTACCTGCCATGTCGGCAGGTTTGGCCGATCTGTGGTTTGCCGTCCCAGGCCAGTGGGGGTGTGGGAAGCGCTGTGGGCCGAGGGATGTACTGGCCGTGGCTTCCCACCGCCCCCATTGGCCTGGGACGGCGAACCATGGCCAATGGAAGCCGCGGTCGGCCGAACCTGCTGACGCGGCAGATAAACAAACTGGCCTGGCCCACTAGGGTGCTTACCTTGGCAAGCTGCATGCCAGAGGGTGCCGACCCCTGAGCTACAACAAGCTACAAGCCCAACAAGCCAAAAACTAGCCAACAAGCAACTTACAAGCCAATTAAGCCAAACACAATCCCGATTTCTGCGTTTTTTTGTGGGTTTGGCATATCTGCTTGCTGGCACAGTGGGTTGTTCTCCAGAGCATCTTGCTAGGGAAAGTAAACTGCTTTTCTAAGGTCTCCTGCCAGGAAGAAGTGATTCTGAAATCTTTGGCTTGCTTCATTCATTTCTGTGCCCTGGAGTCCCACATGTAATAGGCCAAATTTCGGTCTCGTTTACACCCATGAAACTCTGCTGACGTCTGTGAAGTTACCTGGGTATAAATGAGACCATAATTTGGCAAGAAAATGCTGCTGATTATATTTGGTAAAGGCACTAAAAAGCATCTTGGTTAAGATATTGAACAGCTACGAACACCCAACAGGCCAAAGTGGCCTGGCAGTTGCACAGCATACCAAATCCGTAATGCCCCAAGTGCTGACAAATGTCGGAAACCAGATTGTAGAATGTGCTGTGACTTTTTCTGAGCTGAAGATAGAGCTTTCACTAAGCAATACTTTTCCTTTTCACTCAATGACAAAACATGTCTCTTGCAACCAGGTACCAATCCTGCATGTCAGATGGATCCTTTCCAGCCTTGTGCTTAAGTTTTTTTTTTTTTGGGGGGGGGGAGGGAAACGGTGTTCTCTGATACTACTCTCTGTGAAACCTTAGTGACTGTCTGGATTGTTCCATAACCTTTGCTTGTAATATCCATGTGCCAAATACGACTATTTAAATTTCTGCACCTGCCCCTTTTGTCCAGTCCTGTGAATTGCTGTTCTAAACCAGCAAAGAGCACTGAGGGAGATTACAATGTGTTTCCCCAGAGACCAGGAATTGGCAATTATTTCTTCCAAAGATGGTCTAATTAGTTAATACAAATAAACATTGCAGCTAATTTCTCAGTTTCCAGACCTCTTTACCCCACTTAGGTAAGAGATTTTCCAAATAGCCTTGGCATCAGTATGGGTTAAAAATTCAAATTTCATTTAAATTTACTATTATGTTTTTAAAACACATTGTATAATTATGACAGCAATTACAAACTGTGTAATTATTGGAATGTAGCTCTTTCCAAATATGTTTATTTTAAATACATGTGATTGTGGGAACATAAAATTGTACTGATGATCAGCATTTGAGTGGCAGAAGGGAGAAGGGCTTTGCAGAAAGAGATCATTCACACTGTTTCTTTTGGTGGTCTGCTTCTAGCTGAAGTTAAGACATGAGTTCCTACTGAGGCTTGCAGAGCTTTCAATTGAGTTATAATTCAAGATCACAAAGCTCTTACACGACACCTTGAACAGACTTTTGCCGAGGAGTCTATAGGAACTGTCAGGAGCAAGAAGATTACTTCAGGACCATGATTGTTGAATTGAACTTTACTTTTTGATGTTTTGCTTTTTGAATTTTAAATTGTTGGACAAGATTAATTGCACACAGTGAGAGCTTTAACTGAATAGCTGTGTAAAGCATTAAACTTCTAAGTATGTCTCCTGGGAAAAAAAGCTAGAAAGTTTAAATGAATAAATGTATTTAATGCATAAAATGTCTAGGCTAATTTTTTAATTCCTTTGCTAACATCTTTTATTGAAAAAAACATACTTTATTCATCCAGCTTAGTTATATTGCTGTGGTTGTGGTAATTTAATATTCCTGCTCCTTGCTAATCTTCTGGTTCAACAGAAGTAAACAATAGGTTTCATAAATTAAAAATATGCTCTTCAAAACATGCTTCTAAAGATAAAAAGCAAGGCTGTAAACATTTATGACTGAAACAAACTAGATTGTTCAAATTCTGCCATGATGTATCATGTATATCAATATGGCACTGATATCAGTTAGAATGCAAACAAGGTTTTAAATGATGTCCCCCTTCATTTCAGCTGGAGAATCTGCTTTACACCATCTGCCTATCAGATGGTTAGGAACCAGGACTGCGTATTAATGCCACATGTTCGATTTTCCTCCCTCTTGTAATGGTTAGATTCATATTGCTAATAGCTGTGCATGAGCACTGTCGATGAAATTTGTGTGACGGTGGAGTGATGAGATAGTTATAAAGCTGCTTGTCTTACTGAATAATCAGCAGGAAGAATGCCAGACATAAACAGCTTATCAGTTTTAGAATATTAATGATAATTGCCATTGACTGGAGTCTATTGAGTATTTTGACATGTTTCTTTAACTTTTCAAATATTAACAGACTAAAGTAATTTATTTTCTGAGCTATTGAATATCCAATATAGTTCTTTTCCATTTTAAATTGCCTTTAAAGGTGACATTTGGTCATTTAATTTTTGGAGATGCAATTTGCATAATGTAAAATGCGGAAGTACTATACTGTACCATTACTTTAATCTCTGCATGGCTAGGAAATTCCCAGGCAGCTTGGTGTAACAGAGTAGTGATACTGAATAGTGTTTAGTTTGGTGGGGGTGGGGAGAGTTAAACAACAATTTAAGACATTTCTTGACTCAGCTTGAATCATATTTTCAGAATATCAAACAATGAAATAGTAGCTGCTATTTTGCAGAATTGTACTCTCTGCCCTTTACAGTACATTTGAGAGTCATCTCTGGAGAGGACTTGAGATAAATAGGGCCCTCTGTTGGGGAGAGACCTTATCTTGTAACAGTGGTTGGAACACATCATGGTGCAGATGGCTGGCTCACGATCTTGCATGCCACTTATGTCTCATATTGTGGTTATGAAAGGTGTGGAGAGCAGAGTGACAGCACATGAGTAGTTGTGCTAGAGTGGAATTACTTAGGGGACAGACTGTGCTGCAGTCTTGAGCACTATCCTCAGCTTAGTGGATTGCCCCCCCCCCACCATCTGAACCCTGTGCATTCATCTGCAGTAACCTGGTATTTTGGGGTTTACATGGTGAAGTGAATTTGACTTGGTAGCGGGTTGATGCTTAAAATTAGCAGAGTGTTCTTGTATCAGTCAGCTGTGCAATTATGTAAGAGAGAGAATGAATATAGGAGTTCAATTTCTGTCTTTATTTTTTTTTCCCTTTTTAAGAGAAAAATATGACCACAAGCAGAGTTTTGCTAACATCAGTTTCATAGCTCAACAGTATGTGTTTGAGATTTCTAGTCCTCATACAAAAGCCTTGATCAATTCTAGAGAATAGCACTGGAAGAGAATAGGGTTGCATATTGGGATATTTTGATGCAAAAGAAAATTTGCATTTTTTGGTAAAGGACTTTTCTTTGAAGACACTAGCTATAGCTTGACAATGGTATTAAGAAAAAGGAAGTGAGCGATACTGCGCTGTATAACAAACACAGGATACAAATGTAAGTTCAGAGGTGCATCATCCCTTTTCTGTGGCTTAATTTAGGAACTGTAACCAAATCTGTGTAATGTATAACTTCATATCCTTCCTCTAAGATAAAAAAAAAATCATTGAAAAGCATCCATGTTATTGTATTAGTCAGATCTGAATATGCAAGCTTCATAGTAGTAGTAAATGTTAAAACAGATTTATGTCTGTTCACCTTGTTCTTTGATATTTGACATTTGGACTCTTTCCTACTGCCTGAATAGCAATTGTGTAACTAATATTGCTATAACTATACAGAAAGTAATTATAGTGTAATTTATAATTCCACCAACACGTGGAGGCATTAAGAGACCCCTCATCAGAAACAGCAGTGGTGACAGCAGGTGGTTCTCCAGTATTTACTCCAGTAGGCAGGGGTTATCTGCTTGCTTGGGCAGGTGGGCTGGGCCTTTGCTGCACTCTTCTCTGGCCACAGATCCCTCCGCTGGAGTGTGGTGGTGCCCCCTGACCCTCCTGCCCAGAGAAGTGAGTTGTGAGGTTAACTCCCTTTTGAGGTGTGTGAAGCAGTTCACACCTCAGAGAAATAGTTGAAGGCTGTCTGCAGACTCAGGAAGCCATCACTGTACTAGTTAAACTTGGATGCTTTTCTTTGCATCCAAGAAAGAAAAACCAAGATTTTGCCCTCATCACTTGTTTCCAGGTTCTGGGATCCTAAACCCAACCCTGTAGTACCTTTGCTTTGCTAAGGGGGAGTAAGACCCCCATCTCTGCCTATTAGGTCCAGGGTGGGGTTGGGAGAAACCAGATACATGGAGAGGTGTAAGGGGTGGACAGAGCTGTGCCTGCCACCGCTCCCCAACATACTACACAGAAGAAGGGGGCTGGTGCAAAACAACTGTAAGCATGCTGCCACTGGTAGAGGGCGGTAGCAAAATTCTCTCTTTGCAGAAGCAAGAGGGGAACAGGAAGGGAACTGTGAGTCTGTGAATTAAAATTTCTCCTGTGGGCTTCTAATGGCATGACACAGCTATGCACTGCCCCATACTCAGGGCACTGGAAAAAGGTTGAATGTAGTGTGATGAAAGCAAATTGGGCAGTTCTACCAATCATTCTTGACAGTGTCAGTACCAGCTCATTATTACAATACAGTGTTTCACAAATACAGCTAGATGCAAAGATTTTGTCTGGAGATGGAGAATTTGGGATGCAGGAGGGTGGCTTGGAAATTAAAGGAGTTACACACTTTGTGTGAGGTATCTCTGGTAGATGCCTTGAGGTCTAAGCCTGCTTGTAGGATTGTAAATAATTATATATTTTTTTCTTACATAGCTAACCTTTCCTTTAAGAAAGTGATGGCTGTTTTAGTATGCCCCATTTATTCTGCTAGAGTAATTTGGAATTTTATGTGAGCTCAGGGAGAATGGCTTAATTGTGAATATAACTTATTAGTCATGAATATGCTATTCAAACTCTATGGCCCTAATTTTTAGCTTGTCCTCCAGTGTTTCAAGTGTAGTTTTGCATCCACAATTTATTGCAGGTATATTTATTTACACTCACATTTGCACCTAAATACATGGTTTGTTGGTGAAGTTAGGCTTCTAAATGGGTATGTGTGTAGCTGCAGTTATATTCTGACTAAAGCAATTAGAGACCAATTTTGTGAATTCACGTGTATATAAGTAACTATTTACATAGTATGTTATGCATTTTACATTAAAAAGTAAACAGTCTCCTAAGCAAATAAGGATGGATATTATTCAGTATTATCCTCTGCTAATTATGTAGTCAATGATGAAGGAAGAGTAACAGTTTCAAGCCCTACACTAATGAAGAGTCATAGTATAATGTATATTAAGTTTCATTCATATTTCTTTATAGGTCTGACAGCAGCAGCTGCAGCAGCAGCAGCTGCTACCAATGCAGCCATAGCAGAAGCAATGAAAGTGAAAAAAATCAAATTAGAAGCTATGTCCAACTATCATGCCAGTAATAACCAACATGGAGCAGAGTCTGAGAATGGAGATCTGAATTCAAGTGTTGGTAAGTTTTGGAAGTGAACATTATATACATACATACATACATGCCAGTAAAGTATCAATATCTTACTGCAATGATACCCTTTCTCCCACTCTTCCTTTTACCATTAAACCTTTGATTTTGGGAAAATTTGGCACATTTGCAGGCCACTTTTGTTCATGTTTAGCTATATTTTGTAGCTGACCTTTACAGGAGCACTCAGCATTGTTGTTACTATTATAAGAACATCCTTTCCTTTGTGGGACGCTACTTCAGACCCCAGTTAATATTTTCCATGAAAGAAAGCAGTTTGATTGCTAAGAGTTCATTTTTCAAAGTACAGGTATGGTGACAGATGAAGGTGTCAGAGCGAAATTTAACCATGTCTCCTACTCACTCTACTAGGTATCGACTTTAGGTAATTCAGAACAGTTGCTTGAAAGCAAAATAATTCACAGTTTCAGGTACCGTGTGACATAAGGAAAACATACCTACCCAATAAACTACTACCATGCTTTACAATTAATCTCCTTTAATAAACACATTCTTAAAACATTGTTAAATGAGTTTTTTCTGTTTCTTAAATAATGATCCGCAACTTCTGTTCTTTCAAAAAAGGAATTGTTCCAATACATTATATGCATTTCTCTGGTGAGTTTGTTTTGATAAAACACACTTCAAAGCTAGACTAACTTTTTTTGTTGATTAAATCATATGCACATTTCTTTTGCAATAAAATGGTTTGTTATGCCTTTTTATTGAACTGACTCCTTTTATCACGTTGAGACAGTACTAACAAGATAACTCAGCAGTAGTAATTCAGTGACTAAAATGTATGTTCAGAATACTATACTCAGGATAAGCATATTTAGAAATAAAATGGCTCTTGACAGTTCAGTACATTCCTTTCCGCTCCCCATAGTCTTCATACCTTTTGAGATTACTCTTAAGGATAAATAATTGTCTAACAATACATAAAAGTGGCTGCTATCCCGATCAAAAGTCTTTTGAAGAGCCTAGGGAAGCCCACAAGAGCCGATAGCCTAGACTTGTCCCCCATCTCCAACCAATGGCAAGGTGGTGGACCCAAGGCGGGAGCATCTAGCTATGTGTGCTTTCTCATAACCCCTCTTTCTGCACGGCATACTTCTACTGCAGGTGGATCAAAGCTTCACCCCCTGTTGATTTCAAGGGAGGGGCATTTCTTTCATTAAAAAAAAAGTAGGTGATTACTGTTTCTGTATATTTCTGCATGTACTTATAGTCTACTTATGTAAATATAGATCGAATGGGGACTGCAGTGCGAAAACACTCAGGCCATTTTTTTTTAAACAACAGCAAAACATACACTTGAAAATTCCTATCAAGAGAGTGTCAGGCTTTTTTTTTTCATTCAATAAAGAACTGCTCTAGGAGCAGAGAAAAACCACCACAGCACTTTAGAAAGCTTCTCTAGTGACAGTGAAGAAGGAGGTCTCTACTAGTGTGCTAGCTACTGAAATACCAAGAATAACCAGAGCTGAAGGGAGGGAAAAAAACAACCTGTCTTCTTGGCAGGAAGTCAAGAGTGAGTAAGAGGAAGGCAGTAGCAGAAGTTTGAAAGTAAGGGAGATGCAACAGTGAATTGAGGAGAGCGGGTGGCCCTCAGAGAAGTAGAGGAAAATGGGGCAGTGAGGAAGAATGTGAGGGTAGCATTACCAGCTGGTAGGATGACGAGGCAGTAATGGATGTAGAAACATGTGGATCTTGAATGCCGGACTCAGATGCATACATTATATGAAGTAATACATTCAAATATTATGCTATGGGACTAATCCTGTTTAGCAGTTCTAGAGACAAAGTGCTTGTATGCCTATGGCACTGTAGAGGTTAGTAATAGTTAACAATGTAAATAGAATACAGCTTCTGTGGGACAGTAATTAAGGAAATGATTTTGGATTAAAAAAATGAATTGTTTTTATACCTCAAAACTAGCAAATATGGAAGCATAATTTATAGTCTTTTGGTATGATGATCAAAAGTGATCAGTTCATAAGTACAGTCAAGTTATTTCTGTAGTAAATATGTACTACTGTATATGTAAAGCAGAGGTGGCCAAACTTACTGATCCTCCCAGATGCGTATGATAATCTTCAGAAGTTCAAGAGCCAGGCGCACCTCCTTGAAGCTTCTGCCTGCTGCAAAGTGGTGGGGCTCGGCGCTACAGCCCCATGGGAGGCACCTGCCAGTGCTCAGGGCTTCAGCAAGAGTGAGGCTGAAGCCCCGAGCCCCATCAGGTGCCTCTTGTGGGGTAAAGCCCCTAGACCCCCTCCCCACTGAACAGAAGCCTCTAGCCCAACCACCTTGCTGCAGGGCAGAAGCCCCAAACTTCCCCTCCCCCAGTCTGGTAGGTGGAGAATGGACTGACGTGGGGGGGGCCGTGAGCCACACTTTAACTGTAAAAGAGCTGCATGTGGCTCACGAGCTGCAGTTTAGCCACCTGATATAAAGTAAGGCTTTTAATTGCCATTTTCTGAATGCTTGTGTAACGCCGACAGACCCCAGTTGTTGTGGGCAGGATGGAACCGGGGATCTCCTGAGCTTAGTGCATGAGTCTCTACCACGTGAGCTAAAAGCCACATGGCTGTTAGGTAAGGCTGTAGAGCAAACACATTAATCACTCTCTCTAGGTGGTCTCGGTGCCTCTAGATGGGACAGAACATCACACCAAAGAGATGTGGGGGTTACACTTGCTAGCCACTCAACATTAGCTAAGTACTGAATGAAACTCTTCCTCAACCTTGTTGCCATGAATAGTAACATTCTAATTTCTCCCATGTCTTCAAGAAAATCTCTGTGAATGCAGTATACCTAATATACTATCATCTGCTATGTTATACCTGCTCAGGGCCTCTTGGTTCAGGACTTTGTTTAGTGTTTAGCATGGCTTACCTAGTGTATAGCATCACATACACTTATGGATTTATAGAAATAAAAACTAGGAATTATAGTAGATCAATCAGTTACAGATAAAAAAAATCTCTAACTTAGGTGATCAGAATAAACCATAATGGCTTAAAAATAGCCATTATACTCTTTTGTCAATGATAATTGCCCTGGCCTGATAGATGCTCCTAGATGGATGCTATGCTAAGAAATATCAAGCAGGCTTCAGCAGAACTGCTATAACTACTGAGGGAAACTTTTAGAGGCACAAATGGAGTGCAGTAGTCTAACTCAGATGGACTCTCAGTGGGAATTAGGTGCCTAGTTGCCACGTGTGCCTTGAAAATCTCTCCCATTATAACCAGAACCTGTATTTTAAAATGCGACAAAAAGTCCTGTGGCACCTTATCGACTAACAGACGTATTAGAGCATAAGCTTTTGTAGGTGAACACCCATTTCATCAGACGCATGTAGTGGAAATTTCCAGAGGCAAGTATAAATATGCAGGCAAGAATCAGTCTAGAGATAATGAGGTTAGTTCAGTCAGGGAGGATGAGGCCCTCTTCTAGCAGTTGAGGTGAGAACACCAAGGGAGGGGAAACTGCTTTGTAGTTGGCTAGCCATTCATAGTGTTTGTTTAATCCTGAGCTGATGGTGTCAAATTTGCAAATGAACTGAAGTTTGTTCCTGAAGTTTTTTTGCTGCAGGATGGCTACCTTTAAGTCTGCTATTGTGTGTCCAGGGAGGTTGAAGTGTTCTACTACAAGTTTTTGTATATTGCCATTCCTAATATCTGACTTGTGTCCATTTATCGTTTTACGTAGGGATTGTCCAGTTTGGGTGATGTACATAGCAGAGGGGCATTGCTGACACATGATGGCGTATATTACATTAGCGGACGTGCAGGTGAATGAGCCAGTGATGTTGTAACTGATCTGGTTAGGTCTTGTGATGTTGTCACTGGTGTAAATATGTGGGCAGAGTTGGCATCTAGGTTTATTGCATGTATTGGTTCCTGAGTTAGAGTTACTATGGTGCGGTGTGTGCTTGCTGGTGAGAATATGCTTAAGGTTGGTGGGTTGTCTGTGAGCGAGGACTGGCCTGCCTCCCAGGGTCTGTGAAAGTGAGGGATCGTTGTCCAGGATGGATTGTAGATCACTGACGATGCGTTGGAGAGGTTTTAGCTGAGGACTGTAGGTAATAGCCAGTAGTAGTCTGTTGGTTTCTTTCTTGGTCTTGTCTTGCAGCAGAATGCTTCTGGTACACATCTGGCTCTGTTGATTTGTTTCCTTATTTCCTCATGCGGGTGTCCTAGTTTTGATAATGCTTGGTGAAGATGTTGCAGGTGTTGGTCTCTGTCTGAGGGGCCTGTCTGAGGGGCTGGAGCAAATGCGGTAGTACCTCAGCACTTGGCAGTAGACAATGGATCGTGTGGTGTGTCCAGGATGGAAGCTGGAGGCATGAAGTTAGGCACAACAGTTGGTGGGTTTTTGGTATAAGGTGGTGTTAATGTCACCATCACTTATTTGTACTGTGGTGTCTAGGAAGTGGACCTCCTGTGTAGATTGGTCCAGTCTGAGGTTGATGGTGTGGTGGAAGCTGTTGAAATCGTGGTGGAATTCTTCCAGAGCCTCTTTCTCATGGGTCCAGATGATGAAGATGTCATCAATGTAGCGTAGGTAGAGAAGGTGCATGAGTAGATGAGAGATGAGAAAGCATTGTTCCAGGCCAGCAATAAAAATGTTGGCATATTTTGGGGGCATGCATGTGCCCACAGCAATGCCACTGGTCTGGAGGTATATATTGTCACCAAATTTGAAATAATTGTGCGTGAGGGTAAAGTCACAGAGCTTAGCAACCAGTTGTGCTGTGGCATCATCAGGGATACTGTTCCTGACAGCTTGTATTCCATCTGTGTGTGGGATGTTTGTGTAGAGAGCCTCTACATCCATGGTGGCTAGGATGGTATTTCCTGGAAGATCACCAGTGCATTGTAGTTTTCTCAGGAAATCATGGTGTCATGGAGATTGCTGGGAGGGCTGGTGGTGTAGGGTCTGAGTAGAGAGTCCACATATCCAGACAGTCCTTCAGTGAGACTGCCAATTCCATAGATGGTGGAGCATTCAGGATTTCCATTTTTGCGGATCTTGGATAGTAGATAGAATAACCCTGGTCTGGTCTTTAAGAGTATGTTGATTTGTTCCTGTGTTAGTGTAGGGAGTGTCCTGAGTAGATGGTGCAGTTTCTTAGTATATTCCTCAGAGGGGTGGCTCCAGGCACCAGCACACCAAGCACGTGCCTGGGGCGGCAAGCCACAGGGGGCGCTCTGCCGCTCGCCACGAGGGCGGCAGGCAGGCTGCCTTTGGCAGCCTGCCTGCAGAGGGTCCGCTGGTCCCGCAGCTTCAGCAGACCTCCCGCAGGCTGCTGCCGAATTCACGGGATTGGGGACCTCCCGCAGGGAAGCCGCCGAAGGCAGCCTGCCTGCCGTGCTTGGGGCAGCAAAATACCTAGAGCTGCCCCTGATTCCTCAGTGGGATCTGAGGAAAGTGGCCTATAGAATTTGGTATTGGAGAGTTGTCTGGCAGCCTCCTTTTGGTAGTCTGACCTGTTGATGATGACATCAGCACCTCCTTTATCAGCCTCTTTGATTATAATGTCAGGGTTGTTTCTGAGGCTGTGGATGGCATTGCGTTCTGCACGGCTTAGGTTATGAGGCAAGCAATGTTGTTTTTTCTAGAGTTTCTGCCTGTTCTCGTCAGCAGAAGCATTCTGTGTATAGGTTCAGACTGTCATGTCGACCCTCAGGAGAAGTCCATATGGAGTTCTTCTTCTTGTGCTGTTGTTGGAAGGGTTTCTGTGTACCAGTGCACTGTTCAGTGTTATCTTGAAAGTATTCTTTGAGTCGGAGGCGGTGAAAGTAGGCTTCCAGATCACCGCAGAACTGTATCAGGTTCATGGGGGTGGTGGGTCAAAAAGAGAGTCTCCGAGATAGGACAGACGCTTCTGCCGGGTTGAGTGTGTAGCTGGATACATTGACAATATTGCTGGGTGAGTTAGGGGTACCACTGTTGTGGCCCCATGTGGCAGGTAGGATTTTAGACAGCTTATGGTCCTTTTTCCTTTGTAGAGAGGTGAAGTGTGTCATGTAGATCTGTCTTATTTTAGTAAAGTCCGTTTGTGTGGAAGGTTGCTTATTTATGAAAGCCTGCAGCTTGGAGAGCTCTTTTTTGATGTTTTCCTGTTTGCTGTAGGATGCTGATCAGTTGATTCCTCAGTTTCTTTGATAGTGTATGGCATAATCTCTCACTGTGGTCTGTGCAGTATGTAGACAGCAGTGGATTTTTCACCTTCAGCCCATTTGGTATGATGTCCATCCGTTTGCAGTTGGAAAGGAAGATGATATGTGTCTGTACTTGTGGAAGTTTCTTCATGAGGTTGATGGATTTCCACTCCATACTCCACATTTTAAAATGCTGTCATTACATATCTAGTCAATATTTTGTTTATCTATACATCTGGAACTAATTGAGAATATTTGATACATACATTATTAGTGAGTTACAATATATATGGTTGAACTTGCATTTTAAACATATTATTGAGGGCTGGGAGGGAAAGGATAAAAGATGAATAAAAGTAATTTGATCAAAGCAAGGAAATTCAAGGTTAAAGCTAAAGAAAAGTAACTCTTTCCATTATATTGGGCTATTATAGCATATTTAGTAGACATGGAGGGGATAATATCTTGATCTCAGGCTCCTGCAGTACCTATGCAAAGTAAGGCAAATTAAGCATGAAGTCCCAATTTGAATTAGTTTCAGTTTGGAATTGTCTTGCTTTTTTGGTTTTAATCAGACACTTAATATGACTTATAGAAGTGATTTTTGTGTCTGAATATTTTGCAGCTATCCACAACACTACACAAATTTACTGACTGGTCCTTTGAAGCAATGGCCAAAAGGCTAGCGAGTAAAGGGAGTTAAAGAGAGTCAATGATACTAATAAGTAATGATTTTATATCCTTCAGTTTTACATGGTAACCTTGAGCTTGCATCCTCCCACCAGAATTATCATTTTAGGAGAAAAATAAGGAACCATGGAGGAATCAGAGTGAGGTATTAGCACACTGAGTAAAATATATGGCAGCTACGCCTTTCTCCCCCATCCACAATCAATTGGATTCTTTTAGTTTAATATTTACTTGCTAAGATGAGATGCTAGTCTGCATGGTGATAAACAGTCTGCTACTGGCATCTGAAGGTGACCTGTCAGTTCATATGGACAAATCTCCTGCTTACTGAAATGTACAAAATAAATCATTAAAGCAGGCAGGTGCTCATTCCCAGATTTAAATCACCATAGATTTATGATTTGAATTAATGCTTCATTTGGTCATAGAAATAGATGCTGAGACAAATGATATGCGGTGGTTGGAGCTTCCATACTGTAGCCATCCTAATATTGATTACTGAGATGTCTTTGCAATCTCTTGTTTATATCAAGTACTGTCTTGTGACAGGTTGGCTGATATGAGCTACGTTGCAGATAAGAAGGAAAAATGTCCTGGATTCTTTTTAGTGGCAACTCTAGACACAACATGCAGGCCAGATAATTTTTGTTTGTTTGTTTAAAGAACTATCTACATAAACCAGCATTCAAAACTCTACTGCATCTAGGATTGTGCTCTTATAAATGCAGGACTAAAAGAAGAAAATTCACAAGGTCAAACATTAAATTGGCTTGACATTTTTTTTCTGTTTGTTTACTGTATTAACATATCTTCTGTTATGATCAGTAATAATTTTATTTTAATGCAAGTAAATTATGTACAGATTGTATATTTGGGTTTTATACTCCAAAAATATAAGTACAGTGAGCATCTCAATTGTTTCATTGTTTTTAAACATTTACTGTAATGCTTCATAAACAAAGAGTAGCAAAAGGAATGAAATCTTTAAAGGTAAATACATTTTAAATAATTCCTCTGAGCTAGCCTCAAATTACTGTAAGTTAGTAGGAAAAGTCCCTGTAATTTTGCTTCCCTTAACATTTTATATGATTAAAATACTATGTACACTGTTTAGGGAATACTCCAAGGATTTGAGAGGACCTTTGCCACTAGCTAATATCTGACTCATGGAACTTGTAAACAGCTATCAACAATAGTAAATTACTTTCTTAGTAGGAAATGAGTTCATATTTATTCAAAAAGTGATCTCAAAACAGATGTCCCAAGAAAATGTCATTGTTTAAACTGTATCATACCAAAAAACCTGCTATTATTTCTTTAAGGAAATGAAGCAATCATAAAGACTTTGGTGTTCTCTGTTTCTAAACACAATTAGGAAATACAAGACAGTATTTTACATTTCACTAGCACAATAATCCATAAACAACCACAAAATGTGTTGAAAATTAAGAGGGGCTCTTGACATTCTAGGCTTCCCTTTTATCCATGTTAGCTTAAAACATTTAAACTCTGAGACACGTGTAAGGAAAGCTAAGATCTGTTGCCTGAAATTAACGGTTGCCCTGCTTAACATTATCCCTTCCCTTCTCCAAAAAGAGTGGAAAAGACATTGAGATGAAATTATTTTTCTCTAGTGACCTCTCCCAATAATAGAACTGTACAAAATGTGGTCATTTCCTTTCTCTAAACACACGTCTATTCTGAAGGAAAGAATTACTTTTATGGTTTCAGGAAAAAGTCTCAGAGACCTTGAGAAAGCAAATAAAAGGAAACAGAGAATGCAGGCCACTGAGCACAGCTCTGCAGTTGCACATCTGATTCTCTGCCTTGGCAATGTTAATGAACCTCAAATCCTCTCTATAATTAGATGAGGGAATTGCTTATATTTTCAAACAGATGATGCTGCTATAATGAAACGATTGACAGGGAACTTAAGAGTGTCTACAGTAGTCATTTGGTTTCTGATTTTTTTTTTAAGTTTAAAAAGAAGATTGGCTGTAGACACAGGTCCTGGGAGAGGTAGTAATTTACAAAAAATGCTATGACAGGTGTCTTTGTACAGTGAGGAAATAAAATGGAAGAGAGAGGAATGATGGGCAGGTATAGCAGTTTTTTGGGGAGGAGGTGTCCTATGCTTATTCTGCTTAGGTTCTTTAAAAGGGGCCGAGACTCAAGAGATGGATCCGGATTGAGTGCACAGCTGTAACTGCTGATGAGCTAATTGCTCCTTATCTCTCAGCCCCATTCATCTTCATTTTTTACCAATTACCGAGAATTATCTGTGTTCTCAGTTGGATATGAGAGTTAATCCTTTTTGGTTAAGCTGGCAGTACTGTGAGCAGATTCCAAATTGTAGGGTGAAAAAGCCAGAGCAAGCTTGTTCTAAAGCTGTCTCCAGTTCAATGACAGTATCACTAGTTCATAAGAATTTTACTATTGCTTAACAGTTTGAACACTAAAAGCTTTTTTTTTTCCTTTTTACATTTTTATTAATATATATATGTATATATTCTGCTGTGTTTAATTGTAAGCCTTAAATTCATTTCCCAGGTGGACAGAAGTTTAAACAATTTCTAAAAACTAGACATTTGCAAAGTTGAAAACAAGACAAATACAATTTTTGAAAGAAAATTTCCCCATAATGTGGCAATGTTCCATATGTGATACATAAGAATCACCCTATACTCTAAATTTTTGGGAACGGGACCATACCTATAAAATTGCTTCAGTGCCATAGGATATCATAAGTGCTTGGCGATGATATGTCTCTACTTCTGTAAACCCCTTTGATGAAAAGTGCTGTCTAGGTGCTAGCAAAGGGATAGTCATATAGCCCTAAGGACATGTGTTAGATGTTGAACACATCACATTTCAAGTTAAAAGGAATGCTTTCATAAAGCTGTTCCCTGGGAATGCACAGAGGTACCAGAAACAGATCATTTGGTGGCAGCCAGGCCACTAGACATTGTCTTTTGTCTTAAAAGGCAGTACTGTGCAAAAATGAATTGTCATCTTGAATGTCAAACCTTAAAAGGATTGTTAATCTGCTAGTGCAGGACATTCAAAATAGTCATGGGTTTCCTAATACTTCAGGATCTGCTTCCTGTGCCTTTCACTGCAACTCTTTAAGTTGCTAAGCAAGACAGCCAGTCTGATGTTATAAACTTAACAGCAACTAGCAAATTTTTGAAAAAGATTAGCACAGCTCAGTGATTTCACACTGGACAGTCAATAATATTAAAAAGGTGAGACCTTCATCTAGATTAAGTCCTTAGTGCCAGCAGTTGGGATTTCCTGAAATAAGACATGAATGCGTTAATAGTTCTTGCCCAAATCTGTGATAAAGAAGTGACAAAATTGTGGCTGAGACACAATTAAAATAGAAATAAACAACAACCCTATGTTGAAAACAGTAGTGAAAATTTCATATTGTCATCCAGAAGACAGTTTAAAAGTCAACTTTGCATTTTAAGCTTTGTTCTTATTCTATACCAGTCCTCAAAGAGCACTTGTACCTGTGTGGTTTACTGTAAGTGGTAATATGCTTCAAAAGATGTAGAAACAGAAGCCACTAAATAAAAATTGTTTACCTCTACCACACAGCTGTCCTTAGTTCATTTAAAAATACTCCCGAAATGAGTAAAAATATTTTGAAGATGTGTCATTTCTTGACAATAAGAAAAAAATATGTAAATTATATTGTTGAATTGTATTTGTATTATTTCTAACTCCATGCAAAGACTCTATAAATAACTAGGTAGTTTTCTTTTTTCTACATTTTCACTATACATGTCCTATTGTTACAGCAATTTTTGTCATTTCCCTAATTTTAAAGGAATTTGGAATCATAATTTGAATATGTTAAACTACCAACTTGCTTTTGCTTCAATATTATTTATTGCCACTGATGACTGGATAATTAAGTAAATATGATCTTTTGAGCATGCTGTATTAAGAAATTTAAGTTGAATAATTGTATTTGCTGAATCTTCTTATAGTCTCTGATCATGGTTCACAAATCTGAGGTAGGAAATGCATTTAAAATAATAAGACACTAAACTGCATGATTATTGGTTTCATTCCAGAAAATAACATGTATTGTTAGGGTAGGTGACCAATGAAAATTCCTATATCATATGCAAATTGAATTACCATTATAAAATATCTTTCTCTTGTGTGTTTTGCGACCAGGAGCGGCGTCAGGGTTTTTGACGCCCTAGGCGGAGGTCCTTCCGCGCTCTCGGTCGTTGGTGGCAATTCTGCGGCGGGGGGATTCCTTCTGCGGCTCCCAGTCTTCGGGGCACTTTGGTGGCAGGTCCTGGAGCGAGTGAAGGACCCGCCGCAGAATTGCCGCCGAAGACCCGGAGCGCGGAAGGACCCCCCGCTGCCGAATTGCCGCCGAGGGTGGCAAAATGCCACCCCCCCCAAATCCTAGTGCCCTAGGCGAGCACCTAGGTTGCCTAAATGGAAGCGCCGGCCCTGTTTGCAACATGTAAACATGCTACACATATATGTCCAAAAACTATAATTTAAATATAATACTGAAGAAATATAGAATTTCAGTATTCTTTCATACGGAAAATGAAAGAAATATCTTTCTACAGGAAAATGAGCAGAAATATCTTTCTACATGATTAAAAACATAATTTCAAATAAAATTACACACTTTCTCCTTGATGGGTGCCATGACCAAAATGGTGCGGAATAAAACACATAGGTCCTGTCTGGGCTTGAAGGCAACTTTATTAAGCATAAAACTCCAGCATCTTAATTAAATAAGCATAGCCTCAGCATACCTAAAGGCACCCCAGTGCTTGTCTACCAGGGAATGGTCACTGAAACCACAATTCTTCCCAGCTGCCCTAAGTGAATAGAAAGAATTGGATATTCTGGCAAGAATACCACAGATCTGTGCCCAGGTGTAAGACCTGTATCAGGGATGTCAATGGTAGCTCGCTCTATCCCTTTTTCCTAGTCCAAGCTTGGAATTTGGGATTCAGTTCTCAGATCAGAGGGGTAGCCGTAGTCTGGATCTGTAAAAGCAGCAAAAAGTCCTGTGGCACCTTATAGACTAACAGACGTATTGGAGCATGAGCTTTCATGGGTGAATACCCACTTCGTCGGATTCACCCACGCAAGCTCATGCTCTAATACGTCTGTTAGTCTATAAGCTGCCACAGAACTCTTTGCTGCTTTTACAGTTCTCAGATCATCAATTTGATGACAAATCAGGATAGCTAGATGTCTTGTCTCTGGTCAGAATCTAAAATAACTACATATATGTAGACAAGCATTCAGTAGCCATCTAACGCCCACTTATATGCACAGAATAAGGGTAGCAGGGAGGGAAACAAAAACAAAAAACCCTGAACAGAAATAGGCAATTTTATGCAGTGAGAGAAGTTCCTTCCTATTTCTATATATATGCTCTGCAACCCAGTGATGATCAAAAAGCCCAGTCTTTCCCTTGTCGCATGTAAAACCAACCAAGCAGACAAACCCACAGATGAGAAAGAAGATGGAATGTAGTGAGATGGAAGATCTTCTCTTTTTGACAGTTCATCACGTGTACAATCCAAATACACCTCTGATCACACATTCCTCTGGATTAGACTTGGGAAGATGTCAGCTTTAAATTTACCAGTTGTACACTCATGTAGAGCCTGACAAATCAGCCCATGCCTGATGTGCAGCCAGAATGAGACCCTCTCCAAGTACTGGAACTACCTGGGAGGATCACAGAAACATAGTCCTGTAGCATGGTGCCTGTCTTTGGAATCAGCCTTTGTACCAGATGACTGGAAGGTACTAATGCAATGCTTATTTTAAAAAAAAGGGATCTAGAGAAGGTCCTGGCAATTGCAGACCAATGAGTGAGGCATATTGGTAGAAACTGAAGTAAAGAACAGAATTATCAGTCACATAGATAATTGCTATTTGCTGGGGAAGAGTCAACAT